>NW_027361868.1:16915000-17515000 GCF_039654945.1 Dendrobates tinctorius
CCTCTATATAGCATAATGCACTCCTCATAGGCCTCCAAATAGTACAATACATTCACATTCCCTATAGGGCTCTAAATAGTATAATGCATTCCCCATAGGGCTCTATATAGTATAATGCACTAAACATAGGCCTCCATATATTACAATGCATTTACTATAGGCCTTTATATAGTATAATGCACTCCCCATAGGCCTGTATATATATAGTATAATGCACTCACCATAGGCTTCTGTACTAATTTTGTAAATTAGGTCACTTGCATTTTTAACATGCGTTTTTGACACTGCAGGTGTTGTTTCTTTTTGGTATGTTATGCTATAAATTCTGCTTTGGATACTTTCTGATGTTCAGCTTTTTTTTGTGCCTGTGGATATTCCACAACTGATGCAAGGGGGAAAATCTTCACACCGAAGTTCACACACACCGCAGTTTAGTTAAAGTAGCGTAATCTGCCTGCTGAAGGAGATTTTTTTTTCAGTACATATAATATTCATTATGTAAACTAGGGGGCAGGTCAGTGAGGGATCGGTGACCTGTCAGAAGCCATACTGGTGAATATCTAATCAGAGCACCACATAAGACCCCCCTACAGGCCGCCCCGGGCACGAGCATATCAATAACTCAAAAGCACCACATCAGACAGGTTCCCTTTAAGAACAAGCCTGAGTATGTGGAACAAGGTTGTGTGTGTGTGTGTGAACACTGGCATTTCATCAGGTGTAACAGATTACATTGGAGCAGGTATAAGCACGAACAATAAGACTTACATCATGCGTCTCAGCTGTTCACACTCAGACCACACACCCATGAAAAACATCAGTGTGGACACAGCCTTCAAGTATAATACCGTAGTCTCCTTATCAGTGTCAACAAGCGAGATGTGGCGTGTCACATTAAGGGACGACCGACTCCTCAGAAGGAGCCATAAAATTCCACATCAATATCCTATTCATCTTATTACCATTTCCAGCCCTTGTCCAGAACATTGCATTTAGCTATTTATTCATTTTTGGAACATCAGGACGTTATTGGAGGGTCGCTACTACGGTTCCCACAGATTTTTTCAGCCTTCATTTGGAAAATCTACCTCCCCTGCTTCCATATTGAACCGTAACTAACCAATCTCTCCTGGTGCTCTGACATTCTTACGCTACGTGAGCGCTGCAGCTAATCAGTGACCATTGACTGGCTGCAGCTGTTATTATTTCCTTCTGTCAAATTGGTAATGGCTCCAGTCTGTAAGCGGCCGCTGATTGGCTGCAGCACTAAGAGAGGCATAAAAATGACGCATGATGAGCGCCGTGAATCCTGACACCGACACCGCTAGATCCACACTGCAGTTGGAGGTGAGTATAAGGGTTTTTTTTTTTTTACTTTAATTTTTCTTTGACAATTAAGAAAGGGTTTTTCCAAGTAATGGAAATGGGCACTAAGAAGCGATTACAGAGTATTGCTGATATTACTGCTGGTGCCTAATAGCAATCCTTTGTGAAAATGTCCCCAAAGCAAGTCAGATTTTCCTTTTCAGCCAATTACATCCTCATGAATTTTCCAGGACCTTTTCCAAAAAAAATCAATACAGTCTTATTGTTGGCAGCTATGTTATTGTAAGTGGATATACTTCGTTTTTCTTTCTATTATTTTTTATGTCTATTTTTTTATGCAAATAGCTAAAAGCTGCATCAGCTCCACGCTACTTGTTTCTGTCCCTTTGTGCTTAAACAGAACCTGATAGAAGGTCATTAGTGTCCAGTTTTTGCTCTTATTTTATTCCCCCTGAGTATTCAGCTTTTTTAGTTTTTAAAATCCGTCATACGGTTGCGGAGATTAGGACATTTTTATTTTGTGCCTTCTTTTCCTGGTCCTTACTAAGGGGGTGTGGCACACAGAATTCTCTGGGGGGCGTGTCTTCATGCTGCTTTACATGATTAGCCCACGCCCCCTTAGTCAAGACCAGAAAAAATGGCACTAAATAAAAGAGTCCATAACGCTGAAATTGTGTGATGGATTTTAAAAAAAGAGAAAGGTAGAATACTCAGGGGAATGGTGGGGATAATATAAAAGCAAAAACTACTAATTTTTTACCTGGTGACAGGTCGCCTTTAAATACCTTAAAAATCTCTAGTTCAATGAAGAAACAAGTTGTTATACATTAATAAAATGTGATTCTACACCTGTTCCAAAAAATAAAATTATCTTATCAGTGGCAATACAGTTGCTGTTCTATGAACGAGCAGTAGAGAGGAATTCTCAGGCCAGGTCATGTTTTTTGTTCATCGTGTACACCAAGAAAATGACTAACTATAGGTTCCACTTCACCCGACAGAGGCAAAAACAGTGTCCTTCAGTTATCTCTTGGGATGACATATGTCAAGTTGCCTTGGCTTACAAACATCTGTATCACTGTGCTTGATTGGCCAGCAAACTCGTCTGACCTTAACCCCATAGAGAACCTGTGGTGTATTGTCAAGAGGAAGATGAGAGACACCAGACCCAACAATGCAGACGAGCTGAAGGCGGCTATCAAAGCAACCTGGGCTTCCATAACCCCTCAGCAGTGCCACAGGCTGATCGCCTCCATGCCACGCTGCATGATGCAGTAATTGATGCAAAAGGAGCCCCGACCAAGTATTGAGTGCATTTACTGAACATACATTTCAGTAGGCCAATATTTTGGATTTTGAAATCATTTTTCAAGCTGTTGTTATAAAGTATTCTAATTTACTGAGATAATGGCTTTTGGGTTTTCATTGGCTGTAAGCCATAATCATCAACATTAACAGAAATAAACACGTGAAATAGATCACTCTGTAATGACTCTATATGAGCTTCACTTTTTGTATTGAATAACTTAAATAAATTAACTTTTTGATGATATTCTAATTTTGTGAGAAGCACCTGTACTATTGTCTGCTCAGAGGCCGCATTGTCACCCCGCACAGACCTCTGGTGTACAGTGCTTTCTCAGTACACAAGATCCCCTCCCTTCAATAACAGTTTTGATGCTTCAGGCAAAAAAGAGATAAAGTGACTTTTCGAGGATCATACGAAGGTGACATGTGAATCGAGACAGACACCTTGTTTTGCAATCAGTGTCATATACATTTATCTGATCCAATTGTCACATTCTCCGTACATAAATAGCAAAAAGTTTCTCCTTATAACACATGCCAATGAAACATAAAGGGATTGTCCACCTTTTAGCATCATTTTTATTTTTTTACTTAACTTTTACTTTGTGCACAGTTTGGTAAATCCTTACTTAAATGTATGCAAATGGGACTAAACATTTTTTGCAATTGCGTATTTTTTTTTAAATTTTTTTATAATATTGCACTGTTTGCCTCTTATAGCTGCTGTGTTAAGGCCACTTTCATATTTTCAGTATTTCGTCAGTATTGCCTATCATTATTTGTAAGCCAAAACCAGGAATGGGTGAAAAATACAGAAGTGGTGAATTAATTGGGTCGGCCGCATTATCTTTATTTTAGCAGATTTGTTGGGGACATGATTTTGTGGCACTTACTATTCTACAGATATGACCGGTTTTCCTCCTGCTCGGGTTAGTGCAGCTTTCCTAACAGACTGAACAGCTCTCCAGTCCATACAATGGCTGCTAGTGGAAGAGCAGAGACCAGTCCTGTATATCAATCCCCTCCAACTGAAAACCTCACCATGAGAAAACTGTTCCATTGGAGGAGACTGATGGTCAGGTCTTGTCACGTGCTCCTCCATCGGCAGCCAGGTCGGGTAGAAGCATCCGAGGACCCGCCTGGCCGTATGCTCTCTGGTGTGTCTCAAAATTTTCCCTGCATGCATGTATGGGGAGAGACCTGTCACTCAAGGGGAGCAGGTGGGGAGAGGCTGCCAGGGACTTATCAGTCCGACTAGTCCCCAGTGCAGCTCGGTCCACAGCGGCTGTTAAAGTATGTCTTTCTCTGAAATGCCGCAGTGTTTACGAGTCAAACATACCTGGCTGAAATCATACAGCCAGTGCCTGATACATGCTGCCAATATTGAAAGTATGTTAAAAGGCTGCAGACAGCGCATCTTGATGGGGAAAGGTTTGGTCCAAAATCTACAATTAATGCCAATAAATAAAAAATATAATAAAGCAGAATGGAGTCACTGTGTAAGGTGCAAATACAAAATTACTAAACTCCTATATAAAGCACAAGTCAAAATCAGCAATCAGTGTAAGATGGCTGCTATATGAGCATACCTGTTTGGAAGATAAGTGCACTAGCTCATTACTAAGATCAGGACTGAGTCCCTGTCAGCCACAAACATGGGTGCAATACAATGGCTAAACATGGAAAAAGTGTAATGCTGAAGTGACAGTATCAAATGAAATATACCTGTATTGCACACACCCGGTGAATGATTAGAGGGACATACTGCCCACATTCCCCATTGAAGAATATGTGTATTGTTGTGCAATGTGAACTGTGATGTACGTTAATAGTGATGGTATTATGTTCTGATAGACAGTAGGGAGACTTAAGCCCCCGTTACACACGGCGAGATCGCTAGCAATATCGCTGAAGTGACAACGATTTTGTGACGCAGCAGCGACATCGCTAGCGATCTCGCTAAGTGTGACACGCGGAAACGACCGGCTCCCTGCTGCGATGTCGCTGATCGTGCGCGAACGATCAGGATCATTTTTTGATCGCTGGCGTCACGCTGACCAGCATGCATCTCTGTGTTTGACGCCCCTTATCAACGACGAGCGACCTCGTTGGCGACTCCAAACTCATATAGATAGCGCTGAAGGACGCCTATTCAAAGTCTGAATCGCTATTATAGACAGTGTGTGACACGGTACCAACGATCGCCGTGGCCGTTAGTGACATCGCTGATCGCTGATGCGTCGTTATGAAGATCGGCCTGTATGACTGCTTACTAGCGATGCACAAACGATGTTAGCCAGATCGTATCGTTGTCGGAATCGTTGGTGCGTTGCTACGTGTAACGGTACCCTTAGGGTTAATGGTTGGAACTAGCACAGAGGGGGATGGGCTAGAGTGAAGGAACAGAGACAGTTTCAGATAGGGCCAAGTATGTGTAGAAAGAAGATCTAGGCATGGTAAGTGAGCAGTTCCGCATGATGTGGGTGTCCTTAACATGAGAGGAGACCATGATAGAGGATAGCAAGACCCTAGTGGAAATAAGGATAGAAGTGACTGAACCACAGAGTGATCTAGTGGAGAAGACACTTAGCAGTACAGCCTAGAGTTTTTAACACTGAAAGGCAACGGGCTAAGATGAGACTGACACGATTCCTCCGCTCAGTGAGTAATTATTATGCTGTCCTATGGAAACTGGTCATGCTGAGCTGTCGGTGCTTTGATTGACAACTCGGCTGTCCAATCTGTGACTGGGAGGTGCGGGACTTTCTCCAGGTGTTCTGTGTTCTGGAGATTGCCCAAGCTATTTAACTGACGGCTCTTGTAGCCAATAGTTATACTAAGGCACTGAAAATACATTTACAATCTAATTTAATTAGGTTTCCCTTTGGGCTTGACTGATTTCTCCCCTTAAGAGCAGGTGCAGACAACCATATTTTCAGTCTGAGTGCAGTCCAACAAAACATCTCGGACCAAGCCATGCAAGTCAATGAGTCTGTGGAAGACATCTGAGTGCTGTTTGATTTCTGCAGCCTCACAGAATGGAGAAGATGGAGACATTTTTTTTCCATCTTCTCATCTGTAAGAGTAGGATCACACTCTAATCACACACTGATCAAATTTGGCTCAGAGTTTGATCAGAGTATGATCTCCATAATCGGCCCGATTCTCTCGGATCAGAGAATATACACTGTTTTTTATCTTCGCTCAAGGCAGATTGGATTGGTCCACTAGAGCAGTGATTCTCAAATTGTAATGCTCCCCCTAGTTCTTGGTGAGGCTGTGCAAGTCTAGTCGGCACGTGACGGCATGAATGCAAATCGGATACTTGCGCCTGCCTGCTCCCTTCCTGAATCCTGACAATGTGCAGTGTGGGCTCTGATTTACAAGTCTGTAAACACATAGAATGACTGCAGACTTGAACCCCAAACCTAGACAACCCCTTTAATGCGATTTGTGCTTATTTTAATGTTTTTGGAGCTCAGGAGACAATTTTAGTTTGGGTATGGACCAGGAATATTGAGGTCACAGCAGTAAAAATAAGAAGCTAATATGCAAAGGGGTCTTGGAGTGAGCCTACATTGTGACACAGTTAAAACGTGCCTTTGGCAGGGCCTGCTGACCTTGTGTACTTGGTGTACTTGGAGAAAGAAGGATAGGGTATATTGGATTTCAACATGCCTTATCCTTCATTCTTAGAGAAGGTAAGCTGTCACCAGGGGTGTCTAGCAATTGCCCTCTAACTATTGAGAATACCTATGTATGGCGTGGTTGTGAATATTAGCTTCCTCCAAACAAGTGTTCACTTGACACCTATCTTAAGTTTAAGGTAAAGATGAGCAAAAATTTATGCAAGACCTTGGTCCATTGTCCACGTCGGTAATCCATGGCATCCATGGCAGGGTCCTGCAGAATTACCAAGCTGGCACTTAAATATCAATATTTAACCTCTGTCTTTACAAGGTACCTGCCACATTATGATGTGAAAGGTTCTTAGTCACTATGCCTCACACAATGACATGACATGTGTGGCACCACAATGCCATGACATTGGTGGGGCCATCAGAAGGTCAGGATGCCGGCATTCAAGTGCCAGCCAAGAAAATTTGTCAGAACCCTGGTTGGCTACCACCGAGTACTGACGTCAACCCTGAACCAGAGTCCTGCGAATGTTATTGTTTTTCTCTACTGTATATGACCATCACAACATGACCACAGCAACGCCAACGAGGTCCAGCAGAAGAAAATCTGATATGAACAATGAGATTAGCACTTTTCTTCACAATTTGAGGATTATATGCCTATGGCCAACCGTCCATGTCAACAACATTTTTATCTTTTATTACTTTGTAAATGACACCATTTTTATGATGACCAAGGCAAAGACTATGCACAGTATTTTTTGTGACCATTTTGCCTCATAGCAAGAAAATGCTTGAGAACGTCTCCACCAAGCATACATGTAATATGTGTATTATTATCCTAGCCAGTTATTACCGAAAATTAGTGTAATTTGCACTGCTATTTTTTTTTTTTTCTGAAAAGCTTGGCCCACACTATGTGCAGCCTGCGGGCTTTCAATTGTTCTACCTTGCCTCATGTTCCAGCCTCAAGCAAGCCAAGGAAGAATGGCCCTGTTGTTTGCTGACATTCGATTCCTTTAAGATGTTGCCGCTTATTCTCATTAAGACCTCTCTTCATAATGTTGAAAAATAAATTCCAAGACAGAGAAGTCATTTTCACCCTGAGATATAGAAGTGACTGCCAAGTATCAATCAGATTATTATAAGTAATGTCTGCGTCCGCGCACAAGGGACAGACAATCATTTTGGATCATCTTTTGAAATCGTCCAAATTAGTATATTAGACATGACAAAATCAAGTCGCTGGGTTTTATATTTGCATTAATTTGCCTTTTGGATAACGAGAATAGTTTTTTAGTGGAGTAGACGAGATATTGATAAAATATCCCCAAGGTTCAATTGAAGCTCAGCTGATGGACCCAAAAATGGCCACTACACAGTGTATGGAGCTGGGGTGGACCGGTTCTGTAAACTGTGAACTGTTGTGGTACTTGCAGGTACGCAGGATGCAGTGACGAGTCACGAGACGGTTTGGTGCTTTTTATAATAACGTTTATAGGCCTAGAGGTAACTATCCTCAGTGACAGCCTGACCAACAAAAAGGGGTAACAAGAGTTGCCCTCGCAGGGGATCTATACAAGCAAGCACAAATGGGGTAGAACACGACTACGTCCGGCAATAGGGCCGCGGTATGGCCGACTACGTGTCTTTAATTATATAGACAACTTAGCCGTCCAGACGTCCCTCGCCATTCGGGATGGTGGTCTTTCGGCGCAGCAGTCGCTGGGGCCAGTTGCTGAAGCGTTGACACAGTCTTCGAGCGCTCCGGCGCTCTGATGACACTGGAGCACCACAGGCCCCGGCGGAGTCCTTGGATGGATGGGCCGCAGCCCCCAGACTGGGGCAAGCGGCAGCGATGTGGGGTGGCGAGGGGCAGGTCACCTGCGCAGCTAACAGCTACGATGGGGAATCCGCGGCAAGCAGAGGCTCGGCCCCTGCCGCAGACCGGAGCGGGACAGTGGTGGCCGCCGACGGCACTGGACTTGCCGCAACCACGGGTGAGGGCAGAGCGGCTGTGGGCGGCGGGAGACAGGGCGCAGCCGCGGGCTGGAGCGAGGCGGCAGCGGCCGCTGGTGACCGCGGGCAGGCCGCAGCCGCGGGCAGGAGGAAGGCGGCAGCCGCTGGTGGCTTCCTGGCTCGGGTGAGTCGCTCTGGCTCTCAGTCGCTCCCACGATCTCCTGCTCCTTCTGTCTTGTTCTGCTGACTCACTGTGACTCGCATTCCCCGCCCCTTTTATATTGGCTCCTCCCCCAGTCCAATTGTCAGTCTCCACGGTCCGTCCCTGAGCTCTGTCCCCCGGAAACAGTTCCCCCGGAACCCAGGTGACGGTCCCCTTGGTTCCGACCTGGACACTCGATGGGGACCCTCTCTCCCACAATGTCATAGGCCGTCGGACCACTTCTCCAGTATACCGTCCTGCAAGTTATTGCCACATTCCTATCATGGCATTGCTCCACAAAAGCACAACATGTGGCTTCTGGACTGCAGTACAAAACATGTAATAGGGCCCCCGACCTTCTGGGTGCCATTTTTAATACTGGTGTCTTCTTATGTGTCAAAGCAGCCTATGGTTTCCCTTAGCCCTCATGGCTAGGGTCTGCACTCTATACTATCCGTTGTGGTGGAGGGACTCCTTCCAATGAATGCCACTCATTGTTTATAATGAGCTTCCTTGTAGCCTAATTAAATTTGCCTAATTTCCTACATGACAATCACAAGCTGACCTCGATGTCTACCACTACCTTATAGGATCAGCCATGATAAAATCAGGGTGTATGTTAGAATAAATGTAGTTTACAAACTGTGGTTCAACCATGATTAGCGGAGACGCAAAATAGTGCAGATTCTAATGATCAGCAGATGCAACTATCAGGTGATACCAAGGCGGCTAACCAACACTAAGTAATATGTATACCAATAGATAGAATGCATTAGTGCCAGAAAGGATGGATTGAAGAGAAGAAAGAAAGAAAGAAAGAAAGAAAGAAAGAAAGAAAGAAAGAAAGAAAGAAAGAAAGAAAGAAAGAAAGAAATGTGTCAGAATGGACGGATTGAAGGGATGAAGGATGATGATAAAAAGAAAAGAGAAAGAAAGCATGAAAAAGAAAGAAAGATAGCAAGAGAGAAAAAAGAAAGGTGGGAGAAAGAATGGATGGAAGGGATGAAGGAAGGATGAGAAGAAGAAAAATTAGAGAAAATAAAGAAAGGAAGGAGGGAAGGAAGGGAGCTAGAGAGAGAAAAAGGAAGGGAAAGAAAGAAAGAAAGAAAGAAAGAAAGAAAGAAAGAAAGAAAGAAAGAAAGAAAGAAAGAAAGAAAGAAAGAAAGAAAGAAAGAAAGAAAGAAAGAGAAACAAAGGAAGGTGGCAGAAAGGACATATTGAAGGGATGAAGGAGGATGATAAAAAGAAAAAAGAAAATAAAGTAAAAGAAAAAAGGAAGAGAGGTGGGAGAAAGTATGGATGGAAGTGATAAAGGAAGGATGAGAAGAAAAATAAGATAAAAGAAAGAGAAAAATAGATAGATAGATAGATAGATAGATAACAGATAGATAGTGATCAGTTAACCATATATACAAAATCAAAGGCAAAAATAATAAATAATTATATCCAATAATAGATTACTAGAGAAATGAAGAAGAAAGTTCTTTTATCTATGTCCATTGAGCTACTGTGGAGTTTTTCTCACATTGTTTTCCTTTCCCCGCTTTATCTTCCTCTCCACAGGTAATAGATAATTGAACCTTTTAAAATTCTAAGTCACTACATTCTATCAATTTTTCCCCAAAAATTAGATTTATGGCAAATTTATTTTGCTATGAATCTCAAGTAGTTCATTTACCTTGGAAAGGTGTGCGGTCCCCCAATACTGTATCCAATCTGTTTTATTAGGGAGAGAGAGTTAAAACTATGGTGAGAGGGAATCCTAAGAGTACCAGATACACCATATCATTAATTATTCACATTGGCACACTGCCACTTCCTCTATCTCTCTATTGATTGCTCCTCTGTATCGCAGACATCTGCTTGTCCAAAGGTTTAGGAATTGTCCTTTTGTCTCTATTGCTGAGCTCTGACATCCTCTCACTAGCCTAAAAGCACGCTAAATCGTTGCTGCCATCCCTGCTTAGGCTTTTATACAGGCTATCATAGTCCCTCTTGATTGGCTGCACTGTACCATGTGATGTGATAGTTGCCAGGCGTTATTGGAATGTCCGTACAGTCACAGATGAGAATATGCCTTTCTTCTATGCCTGATGCAATGTTCTGCAATGTGTTTTGCTATTCTCACTAATTGAACTGTAAGTAGATCGAATTCGCCAAGACATGAAATTTCCTGAGATTCTGTTCAAACTTGATTCATGGTGGATCGATTCAATCATCTTTATTAAAAACATATGGAAGATGAGCATTTTGCATCTCATTTCTTCTTGGCAGTGACTCTGATTTGGTTGATATCACAAGTCATGTATCAAGGCTCAATAAAGGGTCAGACATTGACTTATTGGGTAGTTACCTCCTTGTTTCCCTTCCTACTGGAGGAAAGCTACAGTGATTTGAATGGCTTTCTCTCCAGTAAGCATTGCCTGGCCTGACTTTCTTCTCAAGCTGGCTGTCTACCCAAGGAGAAACCGTATCTTCCAAGAACCAAGAACCTCGTCTAAACTCGTTGACGGGACAAACATTAATTTATTTGGTAGCTACCTCTAACAAATGACAGTAGTTTTCCTTATTACTTAGGTTAATTTGCATACCTATTTTCCCAGATCGCATTGCCTGGCCTGACTCCCCCCCATCAACTGCCTGCCTCCCGAAGGAGAATCAGTTTCTTCCACGATCTTCTGACCACATCACACTGTCAATTTTTAGACAAATTCAGTAGGTGGTCCCAAGTGGGCAACCCTTTTTAAAAAAAAAAGCGTCACCCCTGTAATCATCTGATTGAGGCTACTTTCAGACTTGCGTTCTGAGGCGCAGCGCAGGGCCGCCAACTAAGCTCCTCCCCCATCCACGCCTCCTCCTGCCAGCTCCTCCTATTGGCGCATGACACTGCATGCAACCAGCGTACCCTATATTTAGCGTTAGGTACGCTGGCTGTGCGCTGGTATGATTTTGCCGGCGCGTGCGCCCTTTTGGCGCTGCGCCGACGTGCGCCAAATGTACCGTGTTGCATTTTTGTGCGCTCGGCGCAACGCCAAAAGGGCGCACGCTCCGGCAAAATCATACCAGCGCACGGCCAGCGTACCCAACGCTAAATATAGGGTACGCTGGTCGCATGCAGCGTCATGCCCCCATAGGAGGAGCTGACCGGAGGAGGAGCGGCTGGGGGCGGAGCTTAGCGGCAGCCCTGCGCTGCGCCTCAGAACGCAAGTCTGAAAGTAGCCTAATACAGGTCCAGCTTGTAAAATCCTAAGTGATCAGATAATATTGACTTAGGAAGTGGCCAGTAACTTAGTATAAATTCCATGTGTCCACATCAGGTCTGTTGAAACGGAACTGAACCAAAGATTCCCACTATACGATATCCATTTGTCCTAAATATATAGTCATGTATAATTAATAATGTGAAAAAAAAATACAAAAAAAAAGTTTCTCTGCAAATTTAAACAGTGAAATGTCGAAAGCCGAATCTGTCATGTCTGTAGGGGCAAATGCACAATGGATCTTTTATATTTCAACCAAAAAAAATGTGACATAACTGCAGTGTTTCATCCACCCGCATGTTTCTGAGAACAGATATCATCGCAGTGTTCACATGTTTCAAAATAAAGCAATTATTTTTCTTTTGCTCCATGCTTTGCTGCACCTCTACAAAGAATTTGCAGTAGATATATTTTTGGTAAGAACTTTCTTGAAATCTATCTGGCGTTCAGTTTCACAGGAGTTGAAACTAGACGATCCTGTTCACAAGACCCGAGAGGCGATAAACTTTTCACGCAATTCTGAAAAATATAACTTAATTTCCTCTTGCTAACGTGTGATATAGTTGTAATATTTTTGCAATGATTTCTGCCATTTGAACCCCAGGTCAAAAAAAAAAAAGAATTTCTATTATTTTTCATAACTAGTGCAATTATACTTGTCCGTCAAAGTGAAGGCTTCTGCAAATAAGGGGTCAATGTTCACAAATTAATCTTTAGTTTTATTAGTAATGTTTACAATACGGACAATCTGGGTCCATGAAAGAATAAGAAAGAAGAAGGTAAACTCCCTCTGTCACATCCACATGCCCTGATAGCGATAATTGGTTTAGGAAACATATCATCTGGCTGTATAATGCAGCGCCCCCACGGAGCCCATTGACCCTACACCACAAGACCCACTACTTGTATTATCCCATGTATACTGCATTGAATTCAAATATACTTAATGGGAATCTCTCAGCAGGATCTTGCTATGTAATATGATAGCAGCATGATGTAGGGACTGAGAGCCTGATTCAAGTGATGTGTCACTTACTGGGCTGTCTGTTGCTGTTTCAGTAAAATTAGTATTTTAACAGCAGTAGATTATCACTAGAGAACTATTTGTTTCGTGCCTACTTGTCATCTGCTCTGAGTTACCCCTCCCCCCATTTCTGATTGGCAGCTTACTGTCAATGTACAGTGTACACAGAACGCAACCAATCAGTGATGTGGACGGGGTTACCCACAGCTCAGCATTCCGAGCTCTACTAGATCTGTAGCAATTATAACTTTGATTGTGTCAAGATGACAGCAAGCAGCCCAGCAAGTGATACATCACTCGAATCAGGGGATCAGCCCCTACATCATGCTGCTCTCAAATTACATAGAAAAAACCTGCAGACATATTCATTTAATGTTGTTGTAGTTCTTCCTTCCCTAATAAGAGATGGACCATTATTATTTTCCCTATTAAAAACTTACTTGTTTCTCCAGGAAACTGTGTAGAATAAACTATTATGTTAAATGAGTAATAACACCAGGACTTGTATCCTGCATTTTTCACTAGTTCACCTCTCTCCCAACTCTATATAATATATTCAGTTGTCTCTGAGCTAGAGGGTGGAAAATAGCTCATGTGATGTCTCCCATATATAGCACACATAGACATGAGAGATTCCTACTCTGCCATCTCTGCCTCCAGTATCAGCAGCATGGAGGTCATTATAGAGCAGTAATGAGCGGTGTAACTGTGCATCCTGCTCTGGGTTCAGACAAACACTTATTAAAAAGCACAATATGATCTAAACATTTTTGTGCCTCTATAATGCACTCTCCTGTCCCTCTTTATAGACTTTCATACAATGTAATTTGATTATAAAAAAAAAAAACTACGTGAGGTTCAAGCCACCTGACCACTGGAACTTATAACAAGCCACAACAGTCCAGTGCCAGATTGATCAGATTGATCAGTGAAATCCTGTCTTTCACTGCCATTGCAGACCAGGAGGATGACAGCAGGTAAGTATGATTTATTTTTTATCTTTACAGAATCCAACACCCAGGAAACAGCCACCTTTTGCCATACAGTTTAGATAGCAGTCATTTGAATACTTGCTCATCTCAGAACTACCTCTCCCTTTTTCTCAATATAAATGATGGGGGGCATTTTTCAAGGGGTAATGACGAGAATAAACTGCTCCAGCCCCCTTGCGGTTTGTATCCGAGGAGAACATCCTGGATCCTTCTTTTGTCTACCAGGGTGAGTTGAGAGACCTTCCCATAAGCCATAAGCCATAAGCCAAAGTTCACACTATCATTCTGAGCTTTATCTGTTCTTATAATGTAAGAAAACTGATTTTTTTGTGTGACAGGCACAATTGGTGCGATTGACTGTAATGGGTTTTGTTTGATTTCCAGTAAGGTGCAATTTTTCTTCCAAAGAAAATGATAAAGCATGGAGACACCAGTGTGAAACTATCCTGAGATAGAGGTCATCTTCATCCTTCAGAAAAGGCCATGTTAGCGTGATCAGTGGAAGCCAGACCCTGGAGAATCAAGAGTTTGCAGAGCTCTAACAAGCCCCCCCCAATGTGTCGCTGAGCAGCAGAACCGTTGGGGGATAAAACATCAGTCATTGCAATTATTTTTTCCAGAACAGCATGTTGAAAGTTTTTTATTGACCTATAATTTTTAAATGGAAAAACATTTTGTATTCAATATTTTTTATATATTTTTAGAGCAACATTGATTCCATGATGTTCAACATGTGAAAGGGGTCCCAAACAAAATACAGATATAAATTATGTCAAGGAATAAGGCCAGGGGAGTCACGCAGATCCCACGGTTGCCACCAGTTTGTCAGGGAGAACAATGGAGAGATCACGCAGATACCACTACTTTTTTTCATGGGATGCAACTCTGCTGCCTCCAAAAGTCAGAAAAATTACTCACTTGACTGACAAGTGATGGATGAGGGTGCGGCTGCTTCTACTACTAGGTCGGTTATAGGGAAACTCACAGTGCGCATATGGTATATACACCTCCGATTCCAATGCTTGAAATATATCACTGCGATACGATCACTGCCAATTCCACAATAACAAAAGAACTACTAGTTGCCACCACCAATTGTTTATATAAGCCAATTGGATAACCGTTACAGGCAGCGTATGGCTTCAGGGGTGCGGTTTACAGAGCAAGAGGAGCAGAGCTATAAAATTTTATATATTTAATCCAGAAAGGTAGGCAGTGTTTTTAAAAAATATGTAAAGATGTTCCAAATTCGGAACAAAGCAATACTGTATATTCAATCACATGATATAAACAGGATATCAAAATAAAAAGTACTAAATCTGTGTCACGGAAAAGGCACAGAGCTTAGCGAAGTAAGGGACTTTTTAGGAAAACTGACAAAACCCACAGTTAGCTGTACCTTCCTGGATTGACAAAATACAAAAAGGAAAATTTTGTCTTTTATTAGATCTAGGCTACGCCCACATACCTCACCTTGGTGAGCTCATATGAGGGCTGGTCATGGGATTTGTTAGGTCTTTTAGAAGTTTATGAGATCCACAACTTTCAAGATATCTTCACCTCTGGAGGTCCCATGTGTTAGATATTGTCATCATGTCTCTTATCGTGATTTTACCGCTCTATAGAAGTGAAACATGGCATAGATAGCATCATCCATCATACCAATATTAAGTTGAAGGGGTTAGAATAGCTTTATAGCGATGTGAGTGAATGCGTTATGTTCGTCCCTTTCGCTACGACACCGAAAATATATCTCCCACAAATATCGAATTGATGTAAACTCTAATATTCATCACTGACCATTGACTCCAAAAAGTCTGCGATCAGTGCTTTCAACAGAGAAAGCTCTTGCCTTGGAAGCGTACTTCTATGCTTCTGGTTTAAACAAACCTGCATCTTGATGGCTGGTTCTCAGAGAAGATCTCTTGCTGTAATTAAATGGTCACTGCATGAAGTCCCTACTTCAATGGAGGTTGAAGTGTCAGCTCTTTCTCACTTCCACTGTTATAATTAATCCCATATGTTCAAGCCATAAAAACATCTCCAGAGATATTTTTATGTATTTTGATTTTTCTCTGTGACAAATTACAATGAACAAACTAACAATGACATACTGAAGCAGAGAGGGAGAGGGCTTTGCCCTTGTGGGATTACAGTCTACAGCACTGTTTCCCAAACTCCAGTGCTCACGGCACCCAACAGGTCATGTTTTCAGGATTTCCTTAATATTACACTAGTTGTGAAAGGATCATTAAGGCATCAGGAATTCTCTCACCTGTGCAATGCAATGGAAATTCTGAAAATATTAACTGTGGAGGGTCGTGAGGACGGAGTTTTGGAAACACTTGTCTATAGAATAATGGGACAGAGACAGTAGGTTGGGGGTTGCAGCAGCTCTGATAGTGGTGCATTGACAGCAAGGTAATTGCTGGCTGTAAACTTTCTTGAAGAGATGGTGTTTCAAGTTGCATCTGAAATTTCTGAATGTGGTGGATAATTGGACATACTGGGGTACATCTTGGAGGTGAATCAGTGAGCAATGTATGAGTGTGATAGAGAGAAGGAGGTCTTGGAAGAACTGGAGAGCACACATATGGAGATATCGAAAGATTAATTTGAATATATACGAAGGAGACAAATTATGGATGAGTTTGTAGGTCAGTGTTAGTAGTTTGAACTGAATTCATTGAGGAATTCGAAGCCGATGAAGGGATTTGTAGAGAGGAGAAGAGGAGGTTGTAGCTAGTAGTAGAGAAGTGAATTAATCAGGTAGCAGATTCAAGGATGGACTGGAAAGGTGCGAGATTGTTAACCGAGAGACCACAGAGGAGGATATTGCAGTAGCCAAAGCGGGAGATGAGGGCATGCACTATCATTTTAGTAGATTCAGGGTCGAGAAAGGGATGAATTCTGTAAATATTTTTGAGTTGGATACTGTAGGAAGTGGTAAGTGCATGTCTGTGCGGTTTGAAGGAAAAGGGAGAGTCAAGGGTTACTCCGAGGCAGAGGACTTCTAGTACAAGAGAAAGCGTGATGTCATTTATTGAGGCAGATTGGGTAGAAGAGTAAGGTAAGATGGAGCGATAGTGATGAATTCGGTTTTGTTCACATTGAGCTTTAGGAAACGTGATGAGAAGAACGAAGATATGGTTCATAGACACTCTGTGATTTTGGACAGCAGAGAGGGACCTCTAGGCCAGATAGGTAGATCTGACTGTCATCATAGTATAGATCTGAAGTCATGGGACTTTAAGAGTTGTACCAGGCCAAAGGTATAGATGGAGAAGAGTAGGGGTTCCAGGACAGAGCTTGGAGGGATACCAACATTAAGAGGGTGGTAAGTGGTTGATGCTGAATGTGCAGTTAGTGAGGTATGAGGATATACAGTAGACGGCAAGATCTTTGATGCCAAGGAAAGAGAGGATAGTGGTCAACTGTGTCAAAGGCATAGGACAGGTCTAGAAGGAAGTGTATAGAGAATTGTATGTTAACTTTGGCAGTAAGTCAATGCTAATTTTGGTTTGAGCAGTTTCGGTGGAGTGGTGGACACAGAAGCCAGATCATAGGTTCTCAAAGAGTGAGTTGGATGAATGTTGGGAGGAAAGTTCGATGTTGAAGTATTTTTGATTATCATCCCAGACTTCATTACCTTTTCAGATTCTATTAATGATTTCTATGAACTTCTACAAAGTTTATGCAAGGTTCCTGATGATGTTATACCTTGGTGATGAATTATTTTAGAGACATATTTGAGTGCTGATATATCAGGGTTAGGTAAGCTGATTCCTTGACTTACAAATATTGATAGCATCCCCTTTCAATGAAACTATTTTTGTTTCGCCTTCTCCCTATCCTAAGGCTACATGTGTTTGTCAAGCAATTCTATGAATTGGCAATTTTTTGAAAGGTCAACGTTTGTGTGCATTACCCAACCTTAGTAATAAAAATGTCACGTAGAGACAGTGTATAGAGTTTATTATAGCCTATTCCTTTCTTGCCATACTAGTTATTGTATCATCTCCACTTCTCACCTCTTCTCCACTAATATTGTATATACTCATGCGGGTAAAAACACTTTTGTTCCTAACACTTTGATCTAAAGCTGGCCATACACATTTGATTGGTGTTGGCCAATCAACGTTTTGGCCGATCATTTTGCCATCAATCATCTCAGCTATCTCTCTCATACACAGGAGCGCTCAATCGGCCAAACGCTCCTGTGTTCTCTGTAAGAAAACCATTGTCAGACATGACTGGCGACAGCTTATCTTCAGGAAAACAAAGTGATTGGTAGTTCAAAATCGGACATGCCTGATCATCATCATTTTTCCAAACGATCAATTTTCTGGGGGCCCCATACCCATTAGATTGTCACCAAACCTGTGAATGTCGGTGGCTTTGACAGACATTAGTTTAATGTAATGTGGGCCTTAAAGAGGATCTTTAAGTACATTTTTCACGTTGAACTGGACACACAATGTAGTATAGGCTGCACAGCAGATTAAAACTTTAGTTTTTTACTTTCATTTTGCCTCTTTGTTGTGGAGATATTAGCAATTAAAGTATTTTAGTTTTCAATGGGGGGTGTACTTTTCTTCCCTGTATGATGCTGACCAATCGTAAGCAGGCAGCAACACTCATGGAATGAAAAAAATGCCCCCCCATCATAGCTTAGAGAAGGTTTCTCAGTGTGTGATTTGTATATCAGACAGCTCTGATCTCCTGGTCTATCCTCCTGCATGAGTCAATGTGTGTGGAGGTACAAGGGTTTATAACGTGGCACGGTTAAACTCAGCTGCACTGCCCCTCCCCAACACTGGCTCATGCAGGAGGAAAGAGCAGGAGATCAGTGCTGTATGATTTCATCTCATTCACTGAGTTATATGCTCTAAACTATGGTGGTAAATGGGTGTTCTGCATTCCTTTGAGTATTGTTGCCTGCTTATGATTGTTCAGCATCATACAGGGAGAAGTTTCTCCTCGTGGAGAGCACCATGCCGGCAGAAGGAGACTTATTAACCATGCATTGCTCCCCTGGGAATTTAAATAGGCAAATATCCTCTACAGACAGGAAAAGGACAGGAACTCTAGTGCTGCCTATTGGATCTCCTGCTTTGAGCTGATGAGGGGCCAACACCCCAAAATAGAGTTTCTGGTTTGGCTTCTTATCCTAAGCCTTATGTTAATATCCTTTTAACCCCTTAACCCCCAAGGGTGGTTTGATTTAATTAATGACCAGACCAATTTTCACAATTTTGACCACTGTCCCTTTATGAGGTAATAACTCTGGAACGCTTCCATGGATCCCGGTGATTCTGACCTTGTTTTCTCGTGACATATTTTACTTCATGATAGTGGTAAAAATTTCTTAGAAATGACTTGCGTTTATTTGTGAAAAAACGGAAATTTTCCAAAAATTTTGCAAATTTTGCAATTTTCCAACTTCGAATTTTCATGCCCTTAAAACAGAGACTTATGTGACACAAAATAGTTACTAAATAACATTTCCCACATGTCTAATTTACATCAGCACAATTTTGGAACCAAAATTTTTTTTTTGTTAGGATGTTATAAGCGTTAAAAGTTGACCAGCGATTTCTCATTTTTACAACACCATTTTTTTTTTAGAGACCACATCACATTTGAAGTCACTTTGAAGGGTCTATATGATAGAAAATACCCAAAAGTGACACCATTCTAAAAACTGAATCTCTAAGGCTATGTGCCCACGCTAGCATTTTTAAACGCTCAGGAAACTGACCCCCTTCCCAGAAAACACGCGTCTTTTTTCCGCGCGATTCTTGCGCGTTTTGTGCAAAAAAGCCGCGCGTTTTTGACGCGTTTTTTGACACGCGTTTTCTGGGAACATTGGGGAAGGCTAAAAATGCTCAGAAATGTGGAAAATAATGAGCATGCTGTGTTTTTAGCCGCTAAGCGATTCCTGAGCGGTTAAAAACGCATGCTTTGGCACAAAAAGCCAAAAAAGCATGCAAATTAATTTGAAGCATCTTTTAAGCGTTTCTGCAGTGTCTGAGCCGGCACAAACGCTGCGAAAATGCTTAAAAAAACGCAACGTGGGCACACAGCCTCAAGGTGCTCAAAACCACATTCAAGAAGTTTATTAACCCTTCAGGTGCTTCACAAGAATTTTTGGAATGTTTAAAAAAAATGAACATTTAACTTTTTTCACAAAAAGTTTACTTCAGATCCAATTTTTTTATTTTACCAAGGGTAACAGGAGAAATTGGGCCACAAAAGTTGTTGTACAATTTCTCCTGAGTACGCTGATACCCCATATGTGCAGGCAAACCACTGTTTGGGTGCATGGCAGAGCTTGGAAGGGAAGGAGCGCCGTTTTACTTTTCAATGCAAAAGTGGCTGGAATTGAAATTGGACGCCATGTCACGTTCGGAGAGCCCCTGATGTGCCCAAACAGCGGAAACCCCCCACAAGTGACACCATTTTGGAAAGCAGACCCCCTAAGGAACTCTTATCTAGATGTGTGGTGAGCACTTTGAACCCCCAAGTGCTTCATAGAAGTCTATAACATAGAGCTGTAAAAATAAAAAATCATATTTTTTTCCCCGCAAAATGATCTTTTCGCCCCCAATTTTTTATTTTCCCAAGGGTAACAGGAGAAATTGGACCCCAAAAGTTTTTGTGCAATTTGTCCTGAGTACACTGATACCCCATATTTGGGGTAAACCACTGTTTGGGTGCATGGCAGACGCTTTTTATTGCAAAAAATAGTTTTTGCATCACCACATTTTGAGAGCTACAATTTTTCCATATTTTGGCCCACATAGCCATGTGCGTCTTGTTTTTTCGGGATGAGTTGATGTTTTTATTGGTACTATTTTCGGGCACATGACATTTTTTGATCGCATTTTATTCCGATTTTTGAGAGGCAGAATGAACAAAACTCAGCAATTCATTCGTTTCTTTTGGGGGGGGCCGTTACACCATTCCGTGTGTGGTAAAATTGATGAAGCGGTTTTATTCTTCGGGTCAGTACGATTACAGCGATATCTCACTTATTTTTTTTATGTTTTGCCACTTTTATACATTGAAAACTATTTTATATAATAAATAATTATTTTTGCATTGGTTAATTCTGAGAGCTATAACTTTTTTATTTTTCTGGTGATGGAGCTTTATGGGGGCGTGTTCTTTTGCGCGATAAGATGATGTTTTCAGTGGTACCATGTTTATTTGCATCCGTCTTTTTGATTGCTTGTTATTCCACTTTTTGTTTGGCGGTATGATGATAAAGCATTGTTTTTTAACTTGTTTTTTTATGGTGTTCACTAAAGGGGTTAACTAGTGGGACAGTTTAATAGGTCGGGTCCTTATGGACACGGCGATACTTAATATGTGTATTGTTTAGATTTTTTTTCATTCAAATATTTATTGATAGAATAAATATTGTTTTTTAATTACTTTTTATTAATTTTTTTAAAAATATTTTTACAATTATTTAATTATTTTTTAATTTAATTCTATCTTTTACAGTTTGCCCCACTATGGGACAATCATTTTTTGCAGGCTGATCGCTTCTATAGCATGCAGATGAAGCAGCATCTGCATGTCATATAAGCTGTCAGCGCTGCACTCTGCGCACACCGATTTCAGAATTTCAGAGACTTCCTGACATGCATTGCGCATGACAGGAAGTTTCTCATCTCTGGTAACCCGGATGTCGTCATGACGACATCAGGTTACCATAGCAGCGATCGGGACTCCGCATCACGCCACGGGGTCTCCGATCCAAGGGCAGAAGGGCTGTCAGCCCCTGTGCCAGCTCCGAAACGCTGCGATCTTGTTTAATCGCAGTATGTCGGGGGTTAAATTGCCGGGAGCAGTCCATGACCACTCCTGGCACTTAGTGCCGGGTGTCAGCTGTGAGAATCAGCCCTCACCCGGCCGCGATCAGCCGCGCTCCCCCCTGTGAGCGCGGCTGATCGCATGTGACGCACTATTCTGTCCCAGGTCACATGGATGGAATAGTACATCTGAAGGCACAGAGGGGTTAAATATCAATATTGTCTTTTAGGATTGTTACTTCCAATAGATGGAGCTAGAGTCCCATTACTCTTTCTTCTTGAAGAGGCTATTTGCATATTTAAATTCACAGAGGAGCATTGCCTGGCCTGTAAGTCTCCATACGCCGACTTATTCTTCTATATACAGTGTATATATATATGTATATATATATATATATATATATATACACACACACTGTACATATAAACTGAACATTGGGCCAAAATGCAAGGATATTTTTGTTTTATTTAATGTCCATCATTATGAATATGAAGATGTGCTTTTCATGCTCTGCACAGTATTGTCGGAGTCATAGTTTGTGCTCCTCAGCTGATATTTGTACTGTAGGTGGTAAAAGATTTTGACAGCCATTGTCAGGCATTGTGGATGCTAGGGGCGACTTTGTTTGGTCACCCGCTCATCATGTATATAAATATATACAGAAGAATCCTCCCTGCCCTTCTCCTTTTTCAATCAATCAATCAATCTTGTCCATCAACCCTGTCCTTTTTTTGCCTGCTTAATTTTTCAATAAAGTCAAGGCGCTCCTACCCTGAGATGCAGGTAATAAAGCTCACATGCTCAGAGTCATCAATGCAATCTCTCCCCTCACATTAGTTAAAACATTTTTCCATAACTTAGCATGGCCTATAAGTCTCCTTACACTGGTATGTCAGGCATGTCATACTCCACAAGCAAAAACATTACCCCTTAGACCGCAGTGGAAGGTCTCTCATACTGCCAAATCAGATCTCATACTTTGCAATAAGGCGGATCTACACCCTGAAACACGGATCTGAAAATTGAGAATCTAGTTTGGCTTTTATCATAAGTCATGACTCATGAGGCAAGGCTCCTTAACGGGATGATAGTGACAATTAGGATTGCTCCTTCCAGTGGATGGCACTGGAGATCAAGTCCTCTTCCTCTCTAAAGAGGCAGTTTCCACCTCTTGGAACAAATCTTCAGTGCATATGGTAATTTTTCACCATTAGAGCCCTGACCACTTGGAATTGCAAGACTTGGTAAAGCAGTGTGGTGACCTTTCTGGTTCATTACTCCTTACATTCTGTGTAAACATCCCACATTACCAGCCTGACAGAAGGCATCAAATATTCCTCCGACAGGACCTTCGTTTGGTCTACAGCTCACATACAGATTCTTCTCCTCCTTGATCCTCACATTTTGTTTATCCATCCCTTTGGTATTATTTGGTGTCCAATATGTCATAGATATGGCCGGTCTATCAGAGGTCCTACATGTTCGTTTGAAGACAAGGCCCTTAGATAAATCTACGTTTGATTTTATAATTTGGCTAGGCACCTCATAAAGACTTTAGAGGCTAATTCGGAAAGAACATCAGTTAACGTAAGTAAGGGCTTGTTCACACGTTGCGTTTTTGAAACGAAAAACATGCAGAGTTTTACTTTAACAGCAAAGTGAATGAGATTTCTGAAATCTCATGCTCAAGCGGCATATTTTTTCTGCAGCATGTCAACTCTTTCAGCGTTTTTGCAGCGTTTTCTCAAATGAACGCAAAAAAATGCGCAAGAAAAAGCAGCAAAAAAGGGCATATTTTACTTCTCGTTTTTCCTGCTAAGAGACACCTTTTTGGTACATAAATGTTTGCCGCAACTACTTAAAGGGAGTGTCGGTAGTATGGACGCTCAGAAGCCATCTATATCAACATACAAGTCATAAGAAGCTGAATATAATGACACCTTCATATTTGCGATCCAATGTTTTATTCCACGGAAATCCAAGTGTTTCTCAACATGTAAATGAGCTATTAAGATCTATGGGACAGATAGATCTCTATGAGAATCTGCCCCCAGAGCTTATTTTACATGAAAGGAGGCATTACCAATGTGAGACATGTAGATCAGGAGAGCAGACAGGCAGTCATTACATGTCTCACACTGGTAACTCCCCCTTTCATTTACAATAAGCTCTGGAGGCAGATTCTCAGAGAGATCTATGTCCGGCCATTAGATCTCAACAGCTCATTTACATAATAAGTATAATGTGGAATTCTCTAGCATAGGACATCAAATTGCAGATGTTAAGGTATTAGCTTCCTATGACCTGCATGTCCATATAGATGACTTAGGAGGGCTGATCCTACTGACAAAGTCCCTTTAAAGTGTGTACATAGCCTAAGGTATAAAACTAGATCTGGGTAAATCTTTATAATTTGCTAAAATATATTTATAAATATTGTCAATTAAATAAATATTACAAAATCAATATTGACCAAAAACAAGTAAAAAAAAAAGGTGTAGGCGTAAAGTGTAACAGGGGCAGACATAGCAATACGCTCAAGGACTTGATGCATGAGGGGGCCATAGATTTCTCTACCACGTAAGAACACAACATAATTCTGATGGCAGATGTTAAAGAAGCACTCCTCCTGCTCCTCATCCCTTCAAGGTTTTTATTCTCTTAATATATTGCAGTCATCATTATAGCACTGTGTACTTACAATTGCTCATTTTCCCTTTCTACCTAGCTAATTCTTCTCTCTGTAGAAACAGGAAGTCTCTATCATTCCCTTTTTCAGCTCCTGACCCAGCTGCTCCTCCCAACCAGGGACTTTTGCAGTGAATCATGAGTCAAGCAGGGAAAATTGACCTCCTGTTTCTACATAGAGCTTAGAAGGATTCATCCGGTCAGTTTTTAATCATGCGATGTCATGGACCTAATGGAAAAGAGAAGAATCAATAGGTAGAAAGGCAAAATTAGCAATTGTAAGTGCAGAGTGCTATATAATATGATGACTGCAAAACATTAAGAGGATAATACTTTGATTGGAATGCTTCTTTAAAAGGGAGAACCATTTTGCATTGGGGGCTAGAAACTTTCTGGATGACAGTTATCTAGGATGGTGATAACTCTGGTGAGGGTATTTCTAGAGCATCCACCATTTTTGAAGAAAACGCTAGTGGCTAGAGTTGAGTGAAACGGGTCGAAAAATTTCAAAAGTCGCCGACTTTTGGCAAAGTCGGGTTTCATGAAACGAAACCCGACCCTAGGATGAGGTCGGCCACGAGGTCGGCGACTTACGCGCCAAAGTCGCGTTTCAAAAGTTTGTTTTGCGCTCTTTTTCAGCCAATCAGGATCCACGGACACTGTGGGCAACGTGATGACATAGGCACGGGTCACCACCATCTTTCAGAAGGGCATGTAAGTGATTGGCTTGCTTTGGGGGGCGTCACAGGGGGTATAAAAGGGCGTGCACGCCAACCGCCATGTTACTCGTGCTGATCTCAGAATAGGGAGAGCTGCTGCTGCTGATGATTTTGTATGGAGAGCGTTAGGCAGGGAAGAAGACACCAAAAACTGCTTCTGCTGCTAGCGATTTTGCCTGTACAACACACCAGTCACTGTGTGTGCAGTGCAATGGGAGGCTATATAGTGGTGTATCAGTGGTGTTGGTTGTTGGGCTGCCTTCTAAGGCTTCCTGACATTCCTGCATTGCTGTTTACCCACTGCTCCGCAAACTGCTTTTTTAAAAGCAATCCCAATTTTTTTTTTTGTCCTGCTGAGAAGAAAAAAAAACTGCTTCTGCTGCTAGCGATTTGGCCTGTACAACACATCAGTCACTGTGTGTGCAGTGCAAGGGGAGGTTATATAGTGGTGTATCAGTGGTGTTGGTTGTTGGGCTGCCTTCTAAGGCTTCCTGACATTCCTGCATTGCTGTTTACCCACTGCTCCGCAAACTGCTTTTTTAAAAGCAATCCCAATTTTTTTTTTTTGTCCTGCTGAGGTACTGAGCGTGCATTTTTTCACACCATACAGCGGTGTACGCTCCTCACACAGTACCGTGTAACGGCTGTTATCACAGCCACAGTGAAGCTATCAGTGTGTCACTCTGTGAGAATAAAACGAGGACATGTTCCGTTCTTACAGACCTTCACTCTAGGGAGATTCCTATTCTGCCCAATTCTACATACACCTTGTAGTTTGTGATACACTAGCCAATTTCTGCCTGTGACATAGCGCTGTGATATTCAGTGGGCCTCATACAATCCATAAGTGTCCAGTGTCCACAAGTGTGTGCAGAAATTCAAAATCTCCCTTATCCTCTAGTCACTTTGGTCACAGCTGTGCCATCGAGCCTGTGACATAGCGCTCAGATATCAGTGGGCCTCACACAATCCAAAAGTGTCCAGTGTCCACAAGTGTCTGCTGAAATTCAAAATCTCCCTTATCCTCTAGTCACTTTTGTCACAGCTGTGCCATCGAGCCTGTGACATAGCGCTCAGATATCAGTGGGCCTCACACAATCCAAAAGTGTCCAGTGTCCACAAGTGTCTGCAGAAATTCAAAATCTCCCTTATCCTCTCGTCACTTTTGTCACAGCTGTGCCATCGAGCCTGTCACATAGCGCTCAGATATTCATTGGGCCTCACACAAACCAAAAGTGTCCAGTGTCCACAAGTGTCTGCTGAAATTCAAAATCTCACTTATCCTCTAGTCACTTTGGTCACAGCTGTGCCATCGAGCCTGTCACATAGCGCTCAGATATTCATTGGGCCTCACACAATCCAAAAGTGTCCAGTGTCCACAAGTGTCTGCTGAAATTCAAAATCTCCCTTATCCTCTAGTCACTTTTGTCACAGCTGTGCCATCGAGCCTGTGACATAGCGCTCAGATATCAGTGGGCCTCACACAATCCAAAAGTGTCCAGTGTCCACAAGTGTCTGCAGAAATTCATAATCTCCCTTATCCTCTAGTCACTTTTGTCACAGCTGTGCCATCGAGCCTGTCACATAGCGCTCAGATATTCATTGGGCCTCACACAATCCAAAAGTGTCCAGTGTCCACAAGTGTCTGCTGAAATTCAAAATCTCCCTTATCCTCTAGTCACTTTTGTCACAGCAGTGCCATCGAGCCTGTGACATAGCGCTCAGATATCAGTGGGCCTCACACAATCCAAAAGTGTCCAGTGTCCACAAGTGTCTGCTGAAATTCAAAATCTCACTTATCCTCTAGTCACTTTTGTCACAGCTGTGCCATCGAGCCTGTGACATAGCGCTCAGATATCAGTGGGCCTCACACAATCCAAAAGTGTCCAGTGTCCACAAGTGTCTGCTGAAATTCAAAATCTCACTTATCCTCTAGTCACTTTTGTCACAGTTGTGCCATCGAGCCTGTGACATAGCACTCAGATATCAGTGGGCTCACACAATCCAAAAGTGTCCAGTGTCCACAAGTGTGTGCAGAAATTCAAAATCTCCCTTATCCTCTAGTCACTTTGGTCACAGCTGTGCCATCGAGCCTGTGACAGAGCGCTCAGATATTCAGTGGGCCTCACACAATCCAAAAGTGTCCAGTGTCCACAAGTGTGTGCAGAAATTCAAAATCTCCCTTATCCTCTAGTCACTTTGGTCACAGCTGTGCCATCGAGCCTGTCACATAGCGCTCAGATATTCATTGGGCCTCACACAATCCAAAAGTGTCCAGTGTCCACAAGTGTCTGCTGAAATTCAAAATCTCACTTATCCTCTAGTCACTTTTGTCACAGCTGTGCCATCGAGCCTGTCACATAGCGCTCAGATATTCATTGGGCCTCACACAATCCAAAAGTGTCCAGTATCCACAAGTGTCTGCTGAAATTCAAAATCTCACTTATCCTCTAGTCACTTTGGTCACAGCTGTGCCATCGAGCCTGTGACATAGCGCTCAGATATCAGTGGCACACAATCCAAAAGTGTCTAGTGTCCACAAGTGTGTGCAGAAATTCAAAATCTCCCTTATCCTCTAGTCACTTTGGTCACAGCTGTGCCATCGAGCCTGTGACAGAGCGCTCAGATATTCAGTGGGCCTCACACAATCCAAAAGTGTCCAGTGTCCACAAGTGTGTGCAGAAATTCAAAATCTCCCTTATCCTCTAGTCACTTTGGTCACAGCTGTGCCATCGAGCCTGTCACATAGCGCTCAGATATTCATTGGGCCTCACACAATCCAAAAGTGTCCAGTGTCCACAAGTGTCTGCTGAAATTCAAAATCTCACTTATCCTCTAGTCACTTTTGTCACAGCTGTGCCATCGAGCCTGTCACATAGCGCTCAGATATTCATTGGGCCTCACACAATCCAAAAGTGTCCAGTATCCACAAGTGTCTGCTGAAATTCAAAATCTCACTTATCCTCTAGTCACTTTGGTCACAGCTGTGCCATCGAGCCTGTGACATAGCGCTCAGATATCAGTGGCACACAATCCAAAAGTGTCTAGTGTCCACAAGTGTGTGCAGAAATTCAAAATCTCCCTTATCCTCTAGTCACTTTGGTCACAGCTGTGCCATCGAGCCTGTGACAGAGCGCTCAGATATTCAGTGGGCCTCACACAATCCAAAAGTGTCCAGTGTCCACAAGTGTGTGCAGAAATTCAAAATCTCCCTTATCCTCTAGTCACTTTGGTCACAGCTGTGCCATCGAGCCTGTGACAGAGCGCTCAGATATTCAGTGGGCCTCACATAATCCAAAAGTGTCCAGTGTCCACAAGTGTGTGCAGAAATTCAAAATCTCCCTTATCCTCTAGTCACTTTGGTCACAGCTGTGCCATCGAGCCTGTGACAGAGCGCTCAGATATTCAGTGGGCCTCACACAATCCAAAAGTGTCCACAAGTGTCTGCAGAAATTCAAAATCTCCCCTGTCCTATAGACACCTTGTACCTTGTTTTACATTACTATATAGTTTGTTGGATTTTGTCTACATTTCTACCAAAAATGAGGAAGGCTGGTGGAAGAGGCCGTGGAATTGGGCGGGGGTTGGCAGCTGGTAATGATGGTGTTGGTGGTGGATCTGATGGTAGTGGCAAGAGCAAAATAGGACCGAATGCAGGAGGTGTTGAGCCTGCGTCATCGTCTGGCTACATAAGGCCTCGAACGCTTAGTTTTCTAGGAGTTGGCAAACCGCTTTTAAAGCCAGAGCATCAGGAAAAAGTTTTGTCTTACATTGCTGACTCAGCCTCCAGCTCTATCGCCTCCTCTTCTTCAGTTGTAAAAAGTAAAAGCACTGAGTCGTCATTGGAGGCTCATGTTCATGAACCACACCTTTCCTTGTGTCCTTCACCCCAACCAAGATTGAAGGATGACGCAGGCCATACTACTGATTACTCCATGGAGCTGTTTTCACATACCATGCCTGGACTATCAAGTGAAATGGTGAATTACCCAGGCCAAGATGAATCTGACATGGAGTGCACTGATGCACAGCCGCTGATGGATGATTCTGCTGGTACATTCACTCAGAGCACTACATTGTCCTCGCAGTGTACAGAGCCAGATTCTGACCCTGATGAGACTCAGGTGCCCCTTCCCGCACACTATACCACCATACACGGTGACACAGAGGAAGGTGCACATGACATAGAAGAGGAGGTGATGGATGACCCAGTTGTTGACCCAGATTGGAATCCATTGGGGGAAGAGGGTGCTGCTTCCAATAGCTCAGATGAGGAGCATCCACAGCAGACATCGACATCGCAACAGCTGTTATCTGGCAGGCCCGGAGCACTCCAAAGACAGGTTCCAAACATCAAAAGAGTTGCTGGACAGCTTGTCCAGAGGGTCAAAAGATCACAGTGTGCTAGGCCGCAAAATGTCTGCCAAAGTAGGAAGAGTGCAGTGTGGCACTTTTTTGAACAAAATCCTCATGATCAGGCCAAGGTTATCTGTAAGAAGTGCGCAAAGACCTTTAGCCGAGGGAAAAATCTGAAAAATTTGAATACCAGTTGCATGCTTAGACATTTAACCAGCATGCACTTGCAAGCGTGGACACAACACCAAACCTCAAGTGCCACATGTGCAACTGATCACAACGAAGGTAGTCAGCAACGCTACATTGTTTCCCCCACTGTAAGCCCACCGGTTAGCACAGCAGCAAATGTTGAGGTGTCGTTGCAAGGCCACAGCAGTCAGGGAATCCCACTGTTATATCAACGAAAGACTGATTCTAGGCCATCAGAAAGAACACCAACTCCATCACCATCATCAACCCTCTCTCAGTCCGCCCTGTCCACCGCTACTTCCACCATATGCAGCTCTCAAGTCCAGCTCACCCTCCCAGACACTATGAGTAGGTCAAGAAAGTACTCAGTCTCTCATCCGCGTACACTGGGTTTGAACGCCCACATTGCCAAACTAATCTCGTTTGAGATGATGCCCTTTCGGTTGGTGGAAAGCGCAGCTTTCCGCGAACTCATGGCCTATGCAGTACCACCTATGACCTACCCAGTCGCCACTTCTTCTCTCGCAAAGCCATCCCAGCCCTCCACCATCATGTGAAAGACCGCATTGTCCATGCACTCAAGCAGTCAGTGAGCGGAAAGGTGCACCTCACAACTGATGCATGGTCCAGTCGGCATGGCCAGGGCCGTTACGTGTCCATCACTGCGCACTGGGTTAATGTGGTGGATGCAGGGTCCACAGGGGACAGCGGTGGTGGGACAGTGCTGCCTAGCCCACGGTATAGGAAACAGTTGGCTGTAGGCGTTCGACCCTCCTCCTCCTCCTCCTCCTCCAGAAGCGAAAGCTTGTCCACAGAGCGCAGTCGTACGAGCACTCCATCTGCAGCTGCCACTGTTGCACACGAGGTGTCCCCCTATCGAGCAGCTAGTTGAAAGCGTCGGCAGGCAGTGTTGCAGATGATGTGTTTGGGCGACAGACACACCGCCGAGGTGCTGGCCGAGTACTTTCAGCGACAAACTGAGTCATGGCTGGGCAGTGTACATCTTGAGGCAGGCAAGGTAGTTAGTGATAACGGGCGTAATTTTGTGGCAGCCATAGCCCTTTCAAAACTCAGCCACATACCTTGCTTGGCTCACACCTTGAACCTGGTGGTGCAGTGCTTCCTCAAAAATTATCCGGAGTTAACAGCCCTGCTCCAGAAGGTGCGAAGACTGTGCGCGCACATCCGCCGGTCGCCTGTACACTCCGTTCGTATGCAGAAGCTGCAGCGATTGCTCCACCTTCCCAACCACCGCCTCATTATCGACATTGCAACAAGGTGGAACTCCACCCTGCACATGGTGGAGCGGCTGTGCGAGCAGAGGCAGGCCATAATGCATTTGTGGGAGGATACACGGCCAGGCACTTTGAGAGCAGACATAGAGTTGACCGGTGTGCAGTGGTCGAAGCTGAAAGACCTCTGTAAAGTCCTTCAGTGTTTTGAGGAATGCACACGGCTGGTAAGTGCAGACGACGCCATCCTAAGCATGAGCATCCCACTTATGCATCTGCTCATGCAAACTTTGACGCACCTTGAGGAGCAGGCTTCTGCAGCCACTGTTGATGAGGAGGAAGAGGAGGAGGGAATCCTTGATGACATTCAGCCATTGTCTGCTCAGGGACCTCTCCTGGACGAGGTGGAGGAAGAAGAGGAGGAGGAGGAGGATGATGGGGATGATTACTTAGGGGAGGAGGATGCATCTCGTGGGGCAAGTGAAAATGTTGGCGTGGCAAGGTCTGGTACAGGGTTTGTGCGTGACTGGAGGGATGTGGATTTGCCAGAAAGTGCTCCTCCAACCAGCACTCGCAGTGCATCATTGACACCGGGAACATTGGCCCACATGTCAGATTATGCCTTGCAGATCCTAAAAAGGGACCCCTGCATTGCCAAAATGATGAACGATGACGACTACTGGTTGGCCAGCATCCTGGATCCACGCTATAAAGGCAAATTACAAAACATCATGCCACAGGAGAACCTTGACCTAATATTGGCTAATAAACAAGCAACTCTGGTAAATCGGTTGCTTGAGGCATTCCCAGCACACAGCAGCGGTGATGGTTCTCACACGAGCCGTACGGGCCGGGGGCAGCTTGGCAGAGGTGTTCGTGGTGCACACAGCAGAAGTGGCGTTGGAGACAGGGGTTTCATGACAATGTTGTGGACTGATTTTTCAAGTACCGCTCACACAACTGGTAATACTGCATCGATGGAAAGTGACAGGAGACAGCAGTTGTCAACTATGGTTACAAACTACTTTTCCTCCCATATCGATGTTCTCCCACACAGGTCATTCCCCTTTGACTATTGGGCCGCTAAACTGGACACCTGGCCTGAATTGGCACAATATGCCTTACAGGAGCTCGCTTGCCCAGCTGCAAGTGTGCTATCGGAAAGAGTCTTCAGTGCAGCTGGATCAATCCTGACAGAAAAAAGGACCCGTCTGTCAACCCAAAATGTGGATGATCTAACCTTCATTAAAATGAACCACGCATGGGTTTCCAAGGATTTTGTCCCACCTTCCCCTGATGACACATAGGGTGACAGAAAAATGGCTTGCTTTGGTCCACCTCTTCCTGGGACTTGACCTATTTCACCTTTTGCATCAGCTGAATGTCCAACGTCAACATATGCCACTTTCTAAAACTCCCTAACTGTGCTGCCTCCCCCCCCATGGCCGGGGTCACCACCTAGCGCACGACACCGTGCGAGTGCCGTTGCCCTGGACAGGTGGGTAGGCCGACTCTTGGGCACGGGCACTGGCACAGGGTCCTTCATAGTGCAATCAAGTGTCTCTGACGGTGGTGGTGCACACCCGCCGTCAGACACACCGCCGTACTATGAGGGGCCCAGTGCCAGTACCGACGCCCACGAGTGGGCCCCCCTTGCTTGGGCAGGGCCCCAGCATTTGCAATCTTTACCTCTTCCTGCTCCTCTGCTGTGTAGTCTGGGCCGTCAAATCCATACTGTGCCTGACACCGTCTGAGCCTGCCTCCTGATGTATAGACATATATTTTGAATGTGTACGCTATCCATACATGTTATCCGGGGAAACGGTACCCTTTCTAACCTTTGTGCAATCACGTGCAATCCATACTGGGCCTAACACCGTCTGAGCCTGCCTCCTGATGTATAGACATATATTTTGAATGTGTATGCTATCCATACATGTTATCCGGGGAAACGGTACCCTTTCTAACCTTTGTGCAATCACGTGCAATCCATACTGGGCCTAACACCGTCTGAGCCTGCCTCCTGATGTATAGACATATATTTTGAATGTGTACGCTATCCATACATGTTATCTGGGGATACGGTACCCTTTCTAACCTTTGTGCAATCACGTGCAATCCATACTGGGCCTAACACCGTCTGAGCCTGCCTCCTGATGTATAGACATATATTTTGAATGTGTACGCTATCCATACATGTTATCCGGGGAAACGGTACCCTTTCTAACCTTTGTGCAATCACGTGCAATCCATACTGGGCCTAACACCGTCTGAGCCTGCCTCCTGATGTATAGACATATATTTTGAATGTGTACGCTATCCATACATGTTATCCGGGGAAACGGTACCCTTTCTAACCTTTGTGCAATCACATGCAATCCATACTGGGCCTAACACCGTCTGAGCCTGCCTCCTGATGTATAGACATATATTTTGAATGTGTACGCTATCCATACATGTTATCTGGGGATACGGTACCCTTTCTAACCTTTGTGCAATCACGTGCAATCCATACTGGGCCTAACACCGTCTGAGCCTGCCTCCTGATGTATAGACATATATTTTGAATGTGTACGCTATCCATACATGTTATCCGGGGATACGGTACCCTTTCTAACCTTTGTGCAATCACGTGCAATCCATACTGGGCCTAACACCGTCTGAGCCTGCCTCCTGATGTATAGACATATATTTTGAATGTGTACGCTATCCATACATGTTATCCGGGGATACGGTACCCTTTCTAACCTTTGTGCAATCACGTGCAATCCATACTGGGCCTAACACCGTCTGAGCCTGCCTCCTGATGTTTAGACATATATTTTGAATGTGTACGCTATCCATACATGTTATCCAGGGAAACGGTACCCTTTCTAACCTTTGTGCAATCACGTGCAATCCATACTGGGCCTAACACCGTCTGAGCCTGCCTCCTGATGTTTAGACATATATTTTGAATGTGTACGCTATCCATACATGTTATCCAGGGAAACGGTACCCTTTCTAACCTTTGTGCAATCACGTGCAATCCATACTGGGCCTAACACCGTCTGAGCCTGCCTCCTGATGTATAGACATATATTTTGAATGTGTACGCTATCCATACATGTTATCCGGGGATACGGTACCCTTTCTAACCTTTGTGCAATCACGTGCAATCCATACTGGGCCTAACACCGTCTGAGCCTGCCTCCTGATGTATAGACATATATTTTGAATGTGTACGCTATCCATACATGTTATCTGGGGATACGGTACCCTTTCTAACCTTTGTGCAATCACGTGCAATCCATACTGGGCCTAACACCGTCTGAGCCTGCCTCCTGATGTATAGACATATATTTTGAATGTGTACTCTATCCATACATGTTATCCGGGGAAACGGTACCCTTTCTAACCTTTGTGCAATCACGTGCAATCCATACTGGGCCTAACACCGTCTGAGCCTGCCTCCTGATGTATAGACATATATTTTGAATGTGTACGCTATCCATACATGTTATCTGGGGATACGGTACCCTTTCTAACCTTTGTGCAATCACGTGCAATCCATACTGGGCCTAACACCGTCTGAGCCTGCCTGCTGATGTATAGACATATATTTTGAATGTGTACGCTATCCATACATGTTATCCGGGGATACGGTACCCTTTCTAACCTTTGTGCAATCATGTGCAATCCATACTGGGCCTAACACCGTCTGAGCCTGCCTCCTGATGTATAGACATATATTTTGAATGTGTACGCTATCCATACATGTTATCCGGGGATACGGTACCCTTTCTAACCTTTGTGCAATCATGTGCAATCCATACTGGGCCTAACACCGTCTGAGCCTGCCTCCTGATGTATAGACATATGTTTTGAATGTGTACGCTATCCATACATGTTATCCGGGGATACGGTACCCTTTCTAACCTTTGTGCAATCATGTGCAATCCATACTGGGCCTAACACCGTCTGAGCCTGCCTCCTGATGTATAGACATATATTTTGAATGTGTACACTATGCTATACATACATGTTATCTGGGGATACGGTACCCTTTCTAACCTTTGTGCAATCACGTGCAATCCATACTGGGCCTAACACCGTCTGAGCCTGCCTCCTGATGTATAGACATATATTTTGAATGTGTACGCTATCCATACATGTTATCTGGGGATACGGTACCCTTTCTCACCTTTGTGCAATCACGTGTAATCCATACTGGGCGTGAGAACGGCTGGCGAGCTGTTAAGCAAGCTACAGCACCTGTGATTTGCACACGTAAGTTTTTCATTTTTTCAGGAATGACGGTTAGGCCTAATTCCGGAACTGCGGTTGACCTGCACTTACTGGGAAATCATTGTTCGCGGGTAATAATTGTAATCAGTGATCCCCATCACTAACGTTGTTCAGCGGGTTATCTGCACCTGTAAGCAACAAACGCTGGCCTTTTCAGTGTAGCGCACATGCAGCCACGGACATGTAAGGGCATGACACACCAGTTATTGGCCAAACTCATGTGCCAGAGGCTCACGTGTCCCTCTAGTAAGCCGGACTCGGACCGCGGGGCATGACGGAGTCTCGTTCGTTAACGGAATTAAGCTTGCAATGTGTGCATCTGTTCTGTAGCTGGCATGGTTGAGGTTTCCCAGGTGGAGTCGAATTTAACCGTAGGCTCCACTCCTGGTGGTGCCCTTCTGGACATTCCTTTAAGGTTCAGCTTTGCAACCATACTGCCCACGTAAAACAAACACTTTGCCTTCATGAACGCTGTTTGGAGGGTCATGACTCGTGGCGTGAGAATAACGCCGCCCAATCAGTTAACCTGCTAGAGAGATCGTTCGTTGCTCCCAAGCATGACATCACACTCCCTAGGAAGAAGGTAATGCCACTGTGGCGACCGTACTCCTGGGGGCAACACAAGTCCACTGATGCCCAGCCACTGCTCGATGAATCTGCTGGTACATTGACCCAGACCACTACATTCCCCTCGCACGCTACACGACCTGAATCTGACCCTGATGAAACTCAGGTTACCCTTCCCATATACAGTTCCATCTTACACGGTGACAAAGAGGAAGCTGCAGATGAAAGTGCAGGTTCGGCCCACCCGCCATCAGACACACCACCGTACTATCAGGGGCCCTGTGCCAGTGCCGTCGCCAACGAGTGGGCCCCCCTGCTTGCTCAGGATCACAGCACTTGCAAAGTTGAAATACTGTGCAGTGAGATGGAAGATGGGGACGACGAGGAGTCCAGACAAGTACAGGGATTCCCTAGCGAGGAGACTTATTTGATTGTTTTCAATGTTGGGGCAGCAATTTTTGGGGAGCACTATACTCTGGAGAATGATAGATGGGGCCCACCATACACTGGAACATTCCAAAGGTGGACATCAGACACTGGAGCAGCATTTACAGGGCCCATTATACACTAGAGCATTAGAAATGGGGCCCATTATGTTTGGAGCATTATTTGGGCCCATAAGACAGTGGACCTTCATCCATGGGGACCAACATATACTGTAGCATTATGTGGAGCTCATCATATACTGTTTCAAACATTATATGGGACCAATGATTCTGTATGGAGAAATAGATGGGCCTCGTCATGAGATGTAAAAAGTGAAGTATTTTTCATTGTACTATACCGCTATTTCTCTGCCGTATCGGAGCATGATGAGTTGTGGTATGTGTTAAAGGGGCGCTCTTTCGCCCAGGGCACATGAAAACCTGGAGCCAGCCCTCCCCCCCACAGTCTGTAGCCAAATAACCCCCATTTTTCAGTGCGTAACTTGTATTATGAAGTTAATTAAAGTTGACAAGCTTAAGTAAGAAGAATTGATGCTTTTGGCATTGAAATGGGCACTGTAGGTGTGTTTCCTGTCCTCCTCTCACTGCCGACTTTTATTCCCCATTGACTTACATTGGGTTTCGTGTTTCGGGACGACCCCGACTTTTCCCTATAATCGGACGATCTTGCTCGACCCGACTTTTGGAAAAGTCGGGTTTCACGAAACGAAACTCGACCCTAAAAAACCAAAAGTCACTCAACTCTACTAGTGGCACTGGTTTTGAACATCTAGTATTTTTTTAGATAGTGCCAGCATTCCTCATCAAGGAAATCTCCAAGGAACTACACAGGGAACCAATGCCGGCCTGTAAATCCCTATTATTATTCCCCATACCTCTTTACATTTAATGCCGACTCGGAGAGATGCTAGGTATGCATGAGCTCATTATTTTGACATTGAACTGTACCAACAGTAAAAAAAAAATATAGGAGCAAAAAAAAAAGTCTTGTCCAGAGTAGCGGCACTAAAAAAGGGAACCTAGGAGACGTGAAGATCAACAATGTCAAAAGCAACATAGGTTGATGAGAATCAGGCAGCAAATGTGAACTGGCAAATGCTGACAGTAGGCGCCGAGCGATTTAATCATTGTCTCAGCAGAATATGGTTACAGTATGTTTAGCGTCATCTTCCAGGGGGTAAAATAACATCACTGAGGGTGTAAGAGAGCAGAACGTCGACCCGAAACGGTCCTCACAAAGTGCTCAAAAGTGCCATAAAGTCATTTATCCCTGGGTGATATCTGCAAATAGGACATAGGATAATTATTTGGCGGTTTCAGACTTATTCTCTCAGCAGAACTCATCTGCAAACATTTACATTTTACAGTAAACTCATAAAAGAAAAAAAATCCTTGTGCAGATTCATCCCGGCCGGGTTCCAGAGCACTATTATTAGTAGGGTCGTCTTCATGACAACGTGGTCAACAAATATCCCGACACGGCATTGGGATACTCAACCCCCCACCCCGTAAGACTTAAAACATTTTTTTTTTAACGGCTCGGCTAAATATTTGTAAATCATTGAAAGTATTCCATCGTGAGTTCCCTTCTGTCAGCTTATAAGGTCACATCATCTGAAAAAACCTACACTGTGTTGGATACGGACGAGCAGGTCTCCTCTAAGACAAAAAAAAAAAGGGTATCTTCATTTTTACGACTCTTACAAGGCATTTATTTTAGATTTTGACACAAAGCAAGAAAGATGGTTGGTTTAGTTAATTTTTGCTTGTAGATAAAAAGTTAAAAAAATATTGTTTATGTATTTTTGATATTTTTTGGAACGTATTTATGTGTAAAAAAAAATTCATTTTCTAATATGTCATCAGTATTTTTTTTATTTATTAAGCCCTAACAATGTTTTTTCCCCTAAATTAATAGTACATGTGAAAATAATAAACTTTTGTAATGAGAAATCTTCATGTTTCTCCTCCTGGAATGATTCTTTATTCTGAATACTCTCAATTCCAGTCTTCAGTGAATACCGATTTTCCCATCTCTGAGATAGGAGATGGCAGTTGGTGCTCGTAAAGTTCTATGGAACTTGCAGCAGAATGTCTGGCTCCACCTCTTGCTCTTCCCTCTCCATAGAATTTTAAAAGCACCAATTGCCATCTCCTATCTCTGGCCTGGGGGTGCACATATGGTATTGGCTGATGTAATTATAGGGGTATTGGTAATAGGCTGCTATATGGATAGAGGTGCATCTCATGTAACGGTGTGAATGACACCCTAGGCAACTGGTTATATTTCAGCATTTTGCACCCACCTTTATCCTGGGGGACCTTCTGTATGTTGTTTGTGCATTTGTGTCTGGACATAGTATTGCAAGTATGGCTACTTTTTCTCTTTCAGCGATGTTTTTATTGAATATTTCAGTTCTTTTTTCAGTGAATTTTTTGTTTCTCCTCCTGGAATGATCTTTTCTCAATATTTTCAATTTAAGTCTTCAGTGAATACAGATTTTCCCATCTCTGAGTTAGTCGACGGCAGTTGGTGCTCATAAAGTTTTATAGAACTTGCAGCTGAATGTCTGTGTCGGCCTCTAGTTCCTCCCTCTCCATAGAATTTTAAAAGCACCAACTGCCATCTCCTATCTCAGTAATGGGAAAATGCGTCTTGACTGAATACAGATTTTACAAGTGAATTGAGAATTTTGAGAATGAACAGTCCAGGAGGAGAAAGAAAATTGCTTGTTGTGTATAATTGATTCATAAAATAAAAATGAAAATAACGGTCTCCGATTGCTCAAATGGCCCCTCAGAATTGTGCAGCACAGGAGGCAGACACAGACAGATGAGCACGTGTGCAGAGCAGAGTAAGAATTCAATATAAAGTCTAAAGACTTCCTAGGGCCGGAGTTCATGCATTCAGAGTGGCAGGGCCGCCATCAAGGCATTACTGCCCTGACTGGCGTAGGGGGCCCGCTGGGCAGAGGGCAGGTAAACCGGGCCATTAGCGCGGCGCTGCGGGCGGCAGCTGAACGCTATTCATATGCGGGACCGCTGGCCCACACATCAATAGTTAGCAGCCGCCAGCCAATCGGAGGCTGGCAGCTGACATCAGCTGCAGCGCGCACATCGCCGGCGTCTGACATCACTGTCAGTCGCCGGCTAGAGCACGCTGCAGCAGCTTGGAGGGACGGAGCCTCGCCCGCTGCTGGAGCGCGGCCAGGTAAGGAGAACTTTTTTGTTTGTTTGTTTGTTGTTTTTTTTACAGCGGCTGAACATGGGGCAGAATGCTGGACATGGGGCAGAATGCTGGACTGGGGCAGAATGCTGGACATGGGGCAGAATGCTGGACTGGGGCAGAATGCTGGACATGGGGCAGAATGCTGGACTGGGGCAGAATGCTGGAGACTGGGGCAGAATGCTGGACTGGGGCAGAATGCTGGAGACTGGGGCAGAATGCTGGACATGGGGCAGAATGCTGGACTGAGGCAGAATGCTGGATTGGGGCAGAATGGTGAACATGGGGAAAAATGCTGGACAGGGGCAGAATGTTGGACATGGGGCAGAATGCTGGACTGGGGCAGAATGCTGGACATGGGGTAGAATGCTGGACTGGGGCAGAATGCTGAACATGGGGCAGAATGCTGGACTGAGGCAGAATGCTTGATTGGGGCAGAATGGTGAACATGGGGAAAAATGCTGGACAGGGGCAGAATGTTGGACATGGGGCAGAATGCTGGACTGGGGCAGAATGCTGGACATGGGGTAGAATGCTGGACAGGGGCAGAATGTTGGACATGGGGCAGAATGCTGGACATGGGGCAGAATGCTGGACTGGGGCAGAATGCTGGAGACTGGGGCAGAATGCTGGACATGGGGCAGAATGCTGGACATGGGGCAGAATGCTGGACTAGGGCAGAATGCTGGACATGGGGCAGAATGCTGGACTGAGGCAGAATGCTGGATTGGGGCAGAATGGTGAACATGGGGAAAAATGCTGGACAGGGGCAGAATGTTGGACATGGGGCAGAATGCTGGACTGGGGCAGAATGCTGGACATGGGGTAGAATGCTGGACATGGGGCAGAATGCTGGACTGGGGCAGAATGCTGGAGACTGGGGCAGAATGCTGGACATGGGGCAGAATGCTGGACATGGGGCAGAATGCTGGACTAGGGCAGAATGCTGGACATGGGGCAGAATGCTGGACTGAGGCAGAATGCTGGATTGGGGCAGAATGGTGAACATGGGGAAAAATGCTGGACAGGGGCAGAATGTTGGACATGGGGCAGAATGCTGGACTGGGGCAGAATGCTGGACATGGGGTAGAATGCTGGACTGGGGCAGAATGCTGAACATGGGGCAGAATGCTGGACTGAGGCAGAATGCTTGATTGGGGCAGAATGGTGAACATGGGGAAAAATGCTGGACAGGGGCAGAATGTTGGACATGGGGCAGAATGCTGGACTGGGGCAGAATGCTGGACATGGGGTAGAATGCTGGACAGGGGCAGAATGTTGGACATGGGGCAGAATGCTGGACATGGGGCAGAATGCTGGACTGGGGCAGAATGCTGGAGACTGGGGCAGAATGCTGGACATGGGGCAGAATGCTGGACATGGGGCAGAATGCTGGACTAGGGCAGAATGCTGGACATGGGGCAGAATGCTGGACTGAGGCAGAATGCTGGATTGGGGCAGAATGGTGAACATGGGGAAAAATGCTGGACAGGGGCAGAATGTTGGACATGGGGCAGAATGCTGGACTGGGGCAGAATGCTGGACATGGGGTAGAATGCTGGACAGGGGCAGAATGTTGGACATGGGGCAGAATGCTGGACATGGGGCAGAATGCTGGACTGGGGCAGAATGCTGGAGACTGGGGCAGAATGCTGGACATGGGGCAGAATGCTGGACATGGGGCAGAATGCTGGACTAGGGCAGAATGCTGGACATGGGGCAGAATGCTGGACTGAGGCAGAATGCTGGATTGGGGCAGAATGGTGAACATGGGGAAAAATGCTGGACAGGGGCAGAATGTTGGACATGGGGCAGAATGCTGGACTGGGGCAGAATGCTGGACATGGGGTAGAATGCTGGACATGGGGCAGAATGCTGGACTGGGGCAGAATGCTGGAGACTGGGGCAGAATGCTGGACATGGGGCAGAATGCTGGACATGGGGCAGAATGCTGGACTAGGGCAGAATGCTGGACATGGGGCAGAATGCTGGACTGAGGCAGAATGCTGGATTGGGGCAGAATGGTGAACATGGGGAAAAATGCTGGACAGGGGCAGAATGTTGGACATGGGGCAGAATGCTGGATTGGGGCAGAATGCTGGACATGGGGTAGAATGCTGGACTGGGGCAGAATGCTGAACATGGGGCAGAATGCTGGACTGAGGCAGAATGCTTGATTGGGGCAGAATGGTGAACATGGGGAAAAATGCTGGACAGGGGCAGAATGTTGGACATGGGGCAGAATGCTGGACTGGGGCAGAATGCTGGACATGGGGTAGAATGCTGGACAGGGGCAGAATGTTGGACATGGGGCAGAATGCTGGACATGGGGCAGAATGCTGGACTGGGGCAGAATGCTGGAGACTGGGGCAGAATGCTGGACATGGGGCAGAATGCTGGACATGGGGCAGAATGCTGGACTAGGGCAGAATGCTGGACATGGGGCAGAATGCTGGACTGAGGCAGAATGCTGGATTGGGGCAGAATGGTGAACATGGGGAAAAATGCTGGACAGGGGCAGAATGTTGGACATGGGGCAGAATGCTGGACTGGGGCAGAATGCTGGACATGGGGTAGAATGCTGGACTGGGGCAGAATGCTGAACATGGGGCAGAATGCTGGACTGGGGCAGAATGCTGGACATGGGGCAGAATGCTGAACATGGGGCAGAATGCTGGACTGGGGCAGAATGCTGGACATGGGGCAGAATGCTGGACTGGGACAGAATGCTGGACATGGGGCAGAATGCTGGACTGAGGTAGAATGCTGGACATGGGGCAGAATGCTGGACTGGGGCAGAATGCTGGACATGGGGCAGAATGCTGGACTGAGGCAGAATGCTGGATTGGGGCAGAATGGTGAACATGGGGCAAAATGCTGGACAGGGGCAGAATGTTGGACATGGGGCAGAATGCTGGACTGGGGCAGAATGCTGGACATGGGGTAGAATGCTGGACTGGGGCAGAATGCTGAACATGGGGCAGCATGCTGGACTGGGGGAGAATGCTGGACATGGGGCAGAATGCTGAACATGGGGCAGAATGCTGGACTGGGGCAGAATGCTGGACATGGGGCAGAATGCTGGACATGGGGCAGAATGCTGGACTGGGGCAGAATGCTTGACATGGGGCAGAATGCTGAACATGGGGCAGAATGCTGAACATGGGGCAGAATGCTGGACTGGGGCAGAATGCTGAACATGGGGCAGAATGCTGAACATGGGGAAGAATGCTGGACATGGGGCAGAATGCTGGACTGGGGCAGAATGCTGGAGACTGGGGCAGAATGCTGGACATGGGGCAGAATGCTGGACATGGGGCAGAATGCTGGACTGGGGCAGAATGCTGGACTGAGGCAGAATGCTGGATTGGGGCAGAATGGTGAACATGGGGCAAAATGCTCGACAGGGGCAGAATGTTGGACATGGGGCAGAATGCTGGACTGGGGCAGAATGCTGGACATGGGGTAGAATGCTGGACTGGGGCAGAATGCTGAACATGGGGCAGCATGCTGGACTGGGGCAGAATGCTGGACATGGGGCAGAATGCTGAACATGGGGCAGAATGCTGGACTGGGGCAGAATGCTGGACATGGGGCAGAATGCTGGACTGGGGCAGAATGCTTGACATGGGGCAGAATGCTGAACATGGGGCAGAATGCTGAACATGGGGCAGAATGCTGGACTGGGGCAGAATGCTGAACATGGGGCAGAATGCTGAACATGGGGCAGAATGCTGGACATGGGGCAGAATGCTGGACTGGGGCAGAATGCTGGAGACTGGGGCAGAATGCTGGACATGGGGCAGAATGCTGGACTGGGGCAGAATGCTGGACATGGGGCAGAATGCTGGACTGAGGCAGAATGCTGGATTGGGGCAGAATGGTGAACATGGGGCAAAATGCTGGACAGGGGCAGAATGTTGGACATGGGGCAGAATGCTGGACTGGGGCAGAATGCTGGACATGGGGTAGAATGCTGGACTGGGGCAGAATGCTGAACATGGGGCAGAATGCTGGACTGGGGCAGAATGCTGGACATGGGGCAGAATGCTGAACATGGGGCAGAATGCTGGACTGGGGCAGAATGCTGGACATGGGGCAGAATGCTGGACTGGGGCAGAATGCTTGACATGGGGCAGAATGCTGAACATGGGGCAGAATGCTGAACATGGGGCAGAATGCTGGACTGGGGCAGAATGCTGAACATGGGGCAGAATGCTGGAGACTGGGGCAGAATGCTGGAGACTGGGGCAGAATGCTGGACATGGGGCAGAATGCTGGACATGGGGCATGATTGGAGACACTGGGCAGAATGGAGATACTGGGCATGATTGGAGACATGATGGGGCAGAATGCTGGACATGGAGGCAGAATGCAGACATGGGGCAGAATGCAAGATATGATAGGGGCAGAATGTGACAGTGAGACACAAGAGGGGGCAGAATTGACACAGGGCAGAATGTGACAGTGCGACACAGGAGGGGGCAGAATGTGAGGCACAGGGGCAGAATGTGGCAGTAAGACACAAGAGGGGGCAGAATGTGACAGTGAGACACAGGAGGGGGCAGAATGTGACAGTGAGACACAGGAGGGGGCAGAATGTGACAGTGAGACACAGGAGGGGGCAGAATGTGACAGTGAGACACAGGAGGGGGCAGAATGTGAGACACAGGAGGGGGCAGGATGCGAGACATGGGGCAAGATGGGAGAGACATGGTGCAGGATCATGGGGCAGGATGGATACGATGTAGACAGATGGGGCAGGAACGGGAGATCATATGGGGGCAGAATGGATACTCATGAGGGCAGGATGATAGAAAATATGGCTGGAGCCAGGAATGCGACATATGGGGGCCAGGATGGGGGATATTACTACCATAGGGGCTAATTAAGGGATATTATTACTGCAGTGATGTATTTAATTTTTTGAGGATACTGTTTTAAATGGGGGGTAGTCCTGTTACTGTGCAGAGCGACACTATGTCACCTTTTTTTCTTCATGTGGTGTAATGTAGAAAATGGGAAAAAATAAGTAATGTGTTCTGCAAGCAGAGCTCTAGATAACTGTGTTATTTCCTGCAGAGACGAGTCCTGGCTGGAAGACGTGATGGCGATCTGTGCTGGATGAAAGATGAAAAGCAAGGATGAAGGACTTCACTTAGAGACATCACTGGTGAGTTAGTGTATTACCTGCACACTGAGACTATACACTGTATACTATATACAGAGGTCCTGTGTATAATGTCACCTGTGATCACTGTGTTACCTGTATATTATATACAGAGCTCCTGAGTATAATGTCATTGATCACTATATTACCTGTACACAGACACTGCATACTAAATACAGATCTCCTGTGTATAATGCCACTTATGGTGGTAGTATTATGTTTTTTTATTAATGATCAGTATTGTAGTATTCAGTCAACATGTGGTGGTAATATGTGGTCTGGGCATGGTGCGGTGGTATTTGTCCCTTGCATGTGCTATTATTTGGTCACTGTGGTGGTAATATGTGGTCTGGTCATGGTGCGGTGGTATTTGTTCCTTGTATGTGATATTATTCGGTCACTATGGTAGTAATATGTGGTCTGGTCATGGTGTAATGGTATTTGTTCCTTGTATGTGATATTATTGGTCATTTTAAAAATTGAAAAAGAAATAAAAATATACCTAAATTGTATTGCATATTTTAACAAATATTTAATAGGTTACAGTAGAGTAGGGCCCGGCCAAAAGTGTCTACCCTGTTATGGTGGCGGCTTAAAAAAATCTTTTGTCCAAAGCAAAAGCTGCCGGCTATATTTGTGATCTGGTGATGGGAACTGTTAATGTGTGATTGGTGAGAAGTGGAGTTTTTCCAAGAGAGAGCGGTGGGACTGTGGACAGTTTGAGGGTGGAGCCTGGGCGGAGTCTCAAGGGGGCCCCAAAAATTTTGCCAGTATGGGGCCCGAAAAGTCCTAGTGGCAGCCCTGCAGAGTGGTGTCTGGATAGAAAGTTTACAGAATGTGTGTGCACTCTGACACGAGCGGTGGGCTTCTGTCTTGTGAGCTCCACACTTCTGAGCAGTCATTTTAGCGATTGGTGGGTGTCTCCGATTTCGTATTTCAACCTAATTGTAGGAAATTTCAGGACCTATTCATATAATAAACTTACCAAACTTTAGTTACTCTTTTTGCAACCCCCAGTGTTTCAAAAGTAATGGTTTTGTAAGCCAAGCTTCATGGTTGTAGACCAGAAAAAGGCTTTTTGTAAATGGCACCACCAAGAAGGTAAGGTACTAAACATAAGCAAAACAAGGGGCACAACAATTGGGACAGAAAACCCACATGGTCGTCCATAGTTTGATTGAAAGACGTCCATTTTGTCTGACAACTTCATGCCCATTCAAAAGGGCATATCCAAAGGTCTTGTAAATGCAGGTTCCACCTCTGAGACCCACAAAATTGGATCCAGTCTTTCTTATCAGGAATGGAAATGTGACTGTTCAAATTTACGTGCAAAAATAATGTGCAAGTTAAAGAGTGATAGAAAATCAAAGAAATTAATATTCTACCTGACCAATCTATACCATAAAAGCTTCATGGGAACAACACGATTGATCATATGTCTATTTATCAAAATGAAAATTGCCGTATATAGGTACGTATCAATATAGAGCATGGCCTGGAACTATTATGGACAATGTGGGATAAATCACTAAACCTTGCAGACACCAACAAGAGACCAAAACAACACAATCAATTATCCCATAGTACTAAAGTACAAAAAGAAATGTTATTGAACATAACCAGGATACAAGAGCATTGGGGGTGAAGGGTAAGACATGCACATACGAGCATCACACATGGTACAAAAGTATACATCCTTGTATCGTGTAGAGTTATGGTTGTACTAATCACAGTATTAATAGTCATTATTGCACTCTCCAAAATGGCCCCTTGACAAAGGTTTCTTTGGCCAAAACGCGCGTCAGGGATGGCACACAACTTGCATTCCAGGTCAACTCACCAAGTAAAATACTTGCATATGTATTATGAATATTCAAATCAGACTCACATAAGTGATGTCTGCTATAGATATTGTTAGGCCATTTATTTAATTTTTTATTTATTTTATTTTTAAAAAAAATCAACTTGGCCAAAGCTTTTAGGGAAACAGTCAATATTCCATTGGTGGTAGAGTTCTACTCCAGAGACCCTGGGCCATCTGGTGAATAAACTACTGTAAATGTGGTGTATCTGGATAAACAATAAAAGGACAATGGTTCCTTGGCCCCTTCATCCAGCAGATCAGTGGGGCTTCTGGATATTCGACTACATCAATCCAATATTTACAACCATTCGTAATATTATCCTCAATATTAAGAAATAGACAACCATTTTGTGATCTACTTAATTGTTGTCAGTCTTTACTATTTTGTCAGAGGGAATGTCTGCTTTCACAGAATATTGATGAGTTGCAGACGATCAACGATTGCTGTTTGGCTGCAGTGGGTATGTGACACAATAATGTGACATCACTCAGTGGGAACAGCAACTTCAATATCACAAAAAGCTGAGAAGAGGTTAGAATTAATACTCACCTGGTCCTCACCAGTTTTCTTTGGGCCGTTCACCAGTATGGTCTTCACTGAACCATCTTCAGAGTCCCCAGTGCTGAGTACACCATGACGATTTGACATTGTGCAACATCATAATGTCAGGAGACACCAAAGATGCCGAGCGCCAGAAGATATGAGGTGCTGGAAGACACCAAAGATGGACCAGTGAAGACAGCACCGTTGCCCGACCTAAAAAAGACTACAGGACCAGAGTGGGGCTGCGTGGCAGAGTCGAGGTCTAGGTGAGTATAATTTTGAAAAAAAATGTTTTTACATAATAATAAATAATAATATTAATATACATTCAATTTGCATGGAGAAAATTTGATGCAAATCAAATTTCCAGGAAAAATGTCATCAAATTGCTAAATCCAAATTTCGCCCGACTCCTTCATTATCGATTACAGCCCCTTTAATTGTCGTTTAATTCCAGTAGATGTCTCCTACTGTTGAAATCAAAGGTGGTAAGAAAATTGCCATAAAAGAATGGGCTTAAACCCCTTTCATTAAAGCAATCCAGGGGAAGGAGAGGGAATCTGTTAATAACTCATGAAGCCCCTGTGACCCCAGTTCTAAGATATCTGCCTATGTATAGACATTTAAATAAAATGCCCCCCATATATATGCTTATTGTTTGCCTTTTGCTCAGCGTTAACGCTCTTGGCTACTGCAAACCTCTTTATGCTTGGCTCTATTCAGCTATTTCGCTTTATGTTAATGTTTGGCTTATCCTCAGCACTGTTCAGAGGCAAATTTCCCCCAATTAAGATTAAGGCAGAGCCATGTCATAGCATATTCACAAGAGCTTTGGTTAGGGCATTTTTTTTATCATTACAAAAGTAAAAATCCCTTTGAGAACTGGTCAAAGAACTTCATTATGACCTCCAACTATAAATAGAAAGAAGATTGGGGAAAAGTGACTGCTGCAAAACACAACTTTTTGAAGGATATTTAGAAAAAATGAAATTCAAACCCAAGGTTCCTATAGCCGAGGTGGATAAAAATAAATAAACACATGAAATCAAGGGCACATGTTGTGATTGCGCAGGAATCCTCAGTCGTTGGACGAGCTTCAATTCATCTCTCAGTTGCTTACAGCAAAGTTTTGTTCAATGAGACTTTCACAACCAACCACATGACCGCCGAGGATTAGCGTGACCCGGGGTCAGTATACTGAATCACATTAGATTAGCCCTGGATCAGGAGGTAATGATGTCTTAATGTACTTCGGAACTCTGATCAAAAGCGTACTGAAAAAATGCGGTTTATTATGTTCCAGGCCAAGTCTGCAAAAAAAATAGATGCAAAATACGACTTAAAGGATGCAAATACTAAAAAAACCTTCATATCTTCAAATCTTCGAACTTGAAATGATATCGTTGAGTTTTGCTGAAGAATTTCCTCTTCTTTTTATCGTATACACATAAAGTCAAGGCTTAACTTTTTTTTTCTTTTATGGCGCAATCTCCATCTGGGGTTGAATCTAAAACCTCAAGAACAAAGCAGAGCATGATATATCTGCGTGTTTGGATGTTCCTGGCTTGGCGTGTAAAGGAATTAAGGCTATAATATATACACATTAACGTGAGTCAACCCGTACGAGGCTTTACTGTTCCTTGATGCCATTACTGAGCAATAGTTTTAGGTCAGCATTATTTCTTCATGGATGGCCAGAGCCGGTCTTTACTTGTTATTTTGTGAATAATTCTTTACGTCGTATACATGGGATAGGGGATAACTTGCTGATTGATGGGGGTACTCCAAGAATGGGCTCTGCAGAGCCACATCCTTATTTGCGCATGTTCATCATCTGCTCCACTCATTGTCATTGGGGCTACTAGAAAAACAGTAAATGTGGTAGAGGTCAACCATATGCACCCTAGCTCCCTTCAAGACTGGGCTGCAGAGTCCCCTATTTATTGAGGTTCCAGACTGCTAATCACAGAATCATAGAGCATCCGAGCATATGGAATCCCATCGATCAGCAAATGATCCCCTATTCTGTAGAGCAATGGTCCCCAACCTTTCTTACCTTGAGAGCCACATTCAGATTAGAGAGAGGGTCGTGAGCCACATTCAGCTCCCACCCCCTTCAAAGTAGTGTCAACCAAAGCCCCCATTACAGGTATAATGATAACCAAAGCTTTTCCACAGAAATCACTCCAAAGCAGTACACTGAGATCCAGGGGTTCCTACAATACCCCCATTCAGTATTCTTCCATCAAGGACTCCCAACACACTGTCACATCCAGCTTTGAGCACCTCCTCCAAGAGACAGTATCATCCTCCAGCATACCATACCTTAAACATCTCTAGACCCCTAAGACCAGTAAATCTATATCCTGATCTGCACTTCTGTGCAGGGCTACTCACAAAATTCAACCATTTTGAGATGTGCTCTCATAGCTGTTTGCTAGACCTGTATCTAATGCACTGCACCAAGCTGGCAGACAGTCACGAGCCACAATTTTTCATGGTACCACGAGCCACACGTGGCTCCCGAGCTACAGGATGGGGACTCCTGCTGTAGAGGATAACTTGTTATTTTGGGAATATCTCTTTTAAGGAGCACAATTTGCCACAATGTTGAGAAAGGACACCACTGGCCCTGAAGCCTGTACACTCAATGCCAAAATTCTGCCTGAAGCATTTGATGTTTACTGTACGATAAAGAAAAGAACCAAGACAGAAGATGAATCAACGCCTTTGAAATGTGATGCTGGAAAAGGATGCTATCAATTGGATGGCAAGAAGAACAAAGAAATACATTTTGGAACAAATTAAGCCAGACAGGTCACTCGAAGCAAGGATCACCAAGCTACAACTTGCCGACTTTAGGGAAAACAAGCAAAGGCATAAAACAGCATTCTGTATCTTAGATGCTGATAATTTTGGATGGTCATAGGATCAGTCGTGCATGATATACAGCAAGGGGATGTGAGAACCACATAAATTACGACCAATAGATCCAAATATCCAAAAATAGTACATACTTTATTCAAGAATTTACACAGAACGGGAAATGGGGAACATGTGTACAGAAATAGCAAAGTGCTGCAGTGCAAAAAGACATGTGACCCAGCCCTGGCCATATATATCTCTATATACATATTAGTCTATGACACAAAAATGGCATCAACACCAGCTCCACTGTAGGCAATTCTTGAATAAAGTATGTACTATTTTTTGATATTTGGATCTATTGGTCATAATTTATGTGGTTCTCACATCCCCTTGCTAACTTGCCGACTTTGAATACATCATACGAAGAGTGCGATCACTGGAGAAGGACATCATGGTCGGAAGAATAGAAGGAGCAAGGCGAAGAGGAAGACCAGCAAACCGATGGCGTGATACTATTAAGACTGGTGGATCTATCTAGGCTTCCAACAGATCTTTCATCCATCTACCACTGAATCACCACATAGTGGCATACTGGATACCGAGGGGTCAGTAATATGTACCCATAGGCTCTGCGTGCTATTATGTGGGCTCTATGCGTACATCTTTCCTTTGTACATAAGAACTTTTTCTGATATTACCCTATTGTCTAGAAAACATACAGTGAAATCTCTACAAGAAGATTACCATAAGGCTATGCTCACACTGTGTTTTTCAGGGGATCAAAAACCATCCATTTTTCAAGTAGACGACACTTCAGGGATTGGGAATGTGAACCCGAAGAGTCTTCTTTTAAAGCTTTTGGACATTTCCTGATCGCTTAACATTTTTCCAGTCAGCATTTTTTTAGCATAATTTCAACATTTTCTAGACACTTTTTACTGGCGTTTTTCAGACATATCTTTTAAATAAAAAACGCATAAAAGACACCTGTCATCTTCCGGATGTCTCTTTAATCTTTCCATTGACTTATATTGTAAAGTATTGAGTGTCTTCCTAGCAGACCATTTTATTTGACCTACCTGCTCGAATAACAGAGGAAAAAGACACAGTGTGAACATACATCATTGAGTCATCCTTTTACTCCTTGCATATGAGAAAAAACTGCCAGTTTTTCATTGGTGTGTTGGATCCGATTTTCACCCATGTTTGGTCTATGTGTCTGTTTTTATCATATGTGGCATCTAATATTATTCTTGTGTGCAAAAAAAAAAGTTTTTCATGGATCCATTGGTCTGCAAGAAAGGAAGGAGATGTGAACAACACCACAAACTATAATGGGTTTGTGTTATATCCATAAAGAACGCTGATGGTACACAAATACGCATAGTAAAATGGACATGTGAATAGGGCTTAATTGTTCTAAAAAAGAGAAGTTTCATAGTAATCCACAGGAACATTCACAAAAAAAACCTCCAAAATACTCAAAGGCTTTGATTAAGAAAAAACATTTCTCCAGAATTCTGGAGTAAATCGCTTTGAAAAGTTGCAAAAATTTTGCGCAACTCGGAGTTGGGAGATAATTTTTTTGACGTCTTGACACCAGTTACTAACAGCTGCGGCAAAATGGACAGAGGTGGGATGGGATAGGGTGTGGAACCATAGCTTTATAATTCATGACAAGCTCCAGTCTCAGACTGAAGTAAGATGTGTGGCGAGGTTCACACCACTTCTCAGACACTCCTGATTCATGAAGAGATGGGTGCAAGAATCAGGGCCATGAATCGGGGCCATAGTGTCTGTGTTTTCCGCAATCACTGACAGCGCTCTCTCCTTTCAGTTAACATGAATTAATTGTGCTGGTCTTTTTAAATACTTTCTGACTCTTCTGGTTAGGAGATATGTGATTGTAACCTGCCCCAAATCTCTCCACATTGTCATGTTTGTTCGATGCTGTGCTCTAGGTCTTGTCTAATATAAAGATTTTGGTTCTGTGCCTGTGGTCACAGCCTTGATTAGTGTTGAATATTTTCTATTCCAGCATCTTGACTTCAAGTTACATCACGGAACATCATAAAATGGTAACCTAGTCGGTGTAGGACACGCTAATAATGGTGAGTGCTGGAAGATGCCAAAAATGGTCCAGTGAGGTCCCCACCAGTGAAAGGACCAAATAAGATGACTAGACCAGAGCAGGGTAGCTCAGCAGGACCAGTGAGGTCTGGGTTAGTATAATTTAATTTATTTATTTTTAATGTAAGAAATCTGGAAGAGTAATAGAGCAAATAGGGTCTTATCCAATTAAATTGGGACTGGATTAGGAAAAAAATTAGCTCACCTTTTAAGGTTGTGTATCACAGTCATAAATAGCTCTTGAGCACTGCGACTGCAGACCCACCAAGGAAGGATAATGATTGCGGGAATAATGGGTTAAATCTTGCGCTGCCGGAAAAAGGATTAAGAATGAATGAAGCCAAGAATCCAGGAGAAAAGAAGTGTTGTCACTTTGAAGCAAGTAGACAAATCACAAATTTTTCTCCTGGATCCTTGATCCATTCATCCATAGTCCTTTGTCTGGCAGCACAGAATTTAACACGTTATACCTGCTATCCTTTTTTTTTTTTACATAGGTTTTTTATAATCTATGTTAGGAAAGAACTCACAGCATAATAATGTACATTCGGATCTCATTTCCTGTCCAAATGTGCGCAAACTGCCAAATTTGAATTTCACAAATTTTGGCACATTGGCTCATCACAAATAGGCACTCCAAATTCATCCTAGAAATTGACTTTTCCCCCGAAATCACCCACCATATAACTTTTTCAGAATTAAATGCATCTGTGACTATCGAAATACTGTTCCACTTGACTTAGCAGGAAATCCATAGTAAACTAAACTTTATAGTCGAAAATGCCAAGGTAGAGTTTGGATCCAGTGAAGAAACTTTTCCATGTTCGGGTGTATATTGATATTTAGAATTGACTGAAGAATAACATTTAGAAGATTTGGACATATTAAGGGAAAATAACATTCCTCTGACAGCTATAAAATAAACCATTACTCTTTAAACAGACCCATCTTACGAGGAGGCACAATCAGAGAGATTCACGAGGGCTCTCAGAAGCTGGTGGACATTATTCTGTCGTTGGGGCCAGTTTATTTTAGGTTGAGAAACTTTGCAGGTGACAAACATTAGTTATAATTTGATTCCTCGTATCTAAACTAAGGAAACAAAAGAAATCTCTTTTTTCAAAGCTTATGTTCGGAGACGTTTTAGACCTCAGCCCAAAAGTTGAAAGTCTTGGATGGATATAGGGCTAATTAGATATTTCCTTGAAAATAAATTTAAAAGGAGGAAAGAAAATAGGCAGTGTCTTCTTAGAAAGGCCACATTCACTGAGTAACCTCCTCTAAATGGAAGCTTTCAGAACGAAAAACTTCCAAAAACGCAAAATAAGGAACTGATTTCTCAAGTCACTGCCAACCTCATTAATGACTAAAATCACAGATCAAATTCACCTTAAATTCAAAGAAATGAATGCAATCTGGATTAAGAATGTGAAAGTAATTAGCCTTGATGGTAAAGCAGCTGGACGAGAGAAAAGTTGCTTTTTTGTTGAGAATAATTGAGTACAAATTAAATAAAGATGTTCTTTATTAGAAATGAGTTGTTAAAAGGAAATACATATAATGGTCTTTCATGGATAAATTGTCATAATCAGTAGTGACTTAAGAATATTACAGAGGCTATGTTTCGGTTCTGCCATAAGAATATTACCGATAGATAGATAATAGACAGATAGATAATAAATGATAGATAGATAATAAATGATAGATAGATAATAGACAGATAGATAATAAAAGATAGATAGATAGATAGATAGATAGATAGATAGATAGACAGACAGTGATGTCCCATTCTGGGACAACTTAAAAACATAAAAAGAAGTTATTAAAAAGTGTAAAAATATTTTTTAAAAATCCCCAAATAAAGAACAAAAAAAACTGAAAAAGAATATTATTTATGTAAAAAAAAAATTATTAAACAAAAAAAAAGTGCACCTCTTTGGTATCACCACATCAATAGTTAACCCCTTCAGTGAACACTGTAAAAAAAAAAACAGGCAAAAAACTATGCTTTATCATCATACCGCCGTACAATAAGTGCAATAAAACGCGATCAAAAAGACGAATGTAAATAAATATGGCATTGCTAAAACATCATCTTCTCCGGCAAAAAACAAGCTGCCACAAAGCTCCGGCAGCGGAAAAATAAAAAGTTATAGCTCTCAGAATTAGGGTTCATACTCGCGAGAGACTCGCACGATTCTCGTGCAAATCTCACACATGATACCCCAGCACTGCTGTCGGCACTGGGACCGCAGCGTGCAGCTGCATAGAAATACATGTTGCCGGGTTTTCATGCGGGAGACTTGCACAAGAATCGTGCGAGTCTCCCGCAAGTGAGTATGAGCCCTAAAGCGATGCAAAAATAATTATTTTTTTCTATAAAACAGTTTTTATTGTGTAAAAGAATAAAGCTGCCTTATCAATTTTACCACACGTGGAACGTTATATTAAAAATAAAAAAAAAAGTTCTTGAATTTCTGGTTTTTGTTAATTCTACCTCTCAAAAATCGGAATAGAACGCAATAAAAAAATGTCATGTGCCCGAAAATGGTGCCAATAAAAACATCATCTCACCACGCAAAAAAGAAAGCAGTCACATAGCTCTGTTGGCTGAAATATGGAAAAATTACAGCGGTCTAAATTTGGCAATGCTTTGCAATAATAAGCAACTTTTAGTGTGTGACATCAGCCAAATATAAAAAAACACTATAAATCTGATATCTCAGTAATCATACCGACCCGAAGAATAAAGTCGGCTAGTCACTTTTACTGCATGAGGAACAATGTAAAAAATAGATAAAACCAATTTTCCACCTGCTGTTGATTTGTTCATTCTGCTTGTCAAAGATCGCAGTAAGGCTTGGCTCACATTTATCCTGCATTCTACGCTGAGCGCTAAAACCCTGGGGTTTCCGTGTAAATCTCAGAAATACGTGATTCAGATGGAACACCAGGAGGAAGATTCCTTATGATTCAGATGGAGGCACTGTGGATGCCATAGGACATGTGAGCCGGCGGCGTCGGTCTTTTTAGGCGTGCATAAAAGCATCGTCGGCCACAGTATTGAGCACTTCTGAAAAAAGGGCAACACTGAACAGAGGCCAGACAGAGTCCAGAGCAACTCTGGTGTCTCATTATAGGGAATGGATCTCTTGGTGGTCTCATCTCAATCATGACACTGAAGATTTAGTTGGAAATCCAAAAGTAAGTGCTCAGTGTAGAGCACATGATAAATGTTATGTAAAATGTGCCCAATAAAAGCTTCAACTCAATCCACAAAATAACAAGTTCCCACTCAAGTCCGTCATCTGTCAATGGAAATATAGGACGCTTCCACGTTACTTTTAGTGCAAAGGCTCTGGAAAGCGAAATGGCTCCTCGCCCCTCAAAAGAAATTCAGAAAATTCTGTGCTTCCAAATCCAAATGCCTCCTCCTTCTGAGCCCCACAGTGTTTCTAAACCACATTTAGCACCTACATGTTTGGAATTTCTGTAGTGATGAGAGCCCGCCTAATTTACCAGTGAGTGTTTCCAGAAGCATGAGCTGGTCATAATGTACTGGTCACTGCAACATACTGGTCACTTCCATATTCTGATCATTACAATGGCAGTTTGCAATTTTCGCTCAGCAACATCCACTACTGTTTGTTTCTGGAAAACATCCAGGGAGTCAAAATTGTCATTAAACCTGTAGAAAAATTCCCAAAGAAGTATAATATACAAAATGGAGTCACTTGAGGGGAGATTCTGCTTTTCTAGTGGGTCGCCCCTTACACCCAGGGCAGCGGGATACTCGGTACCGGGCCGGTGTAAGGGGGAATGTGTGTCACAGCAGAGGTTACCCGGTCCATGGCCCTGGGCGCCCAATATCAATGGTGGTGATGTTAATGGTGTAATAGTTTATTTGGATAGTTCGTGATGCCACCCGTGGTGTTTGGCAAATGAGATGTTGAGCCAACGCTGCGTGCAGATCCACTGGGACTGATGGTGTGGTGCAGCAAAGATGGTGTAGCTTCCCACAGGTGGAGCTGTAGTCCCAGGGCAGTGTAGGTGCAATGGATGAGGAGAGACGCAGAATGGTATAGAGGCTGGTACCCAGGTGTAGCGGTGCTGGAATAACTGGAGGACACCAGAGTATGCGGTTCCAAAGCTTTACTCACTGTTTGCAGTTCACACAAATGCTTGCCTCCACACCATGTTCTCCAGGTCAGGGCCCCAGCCAACCTCCAGGCAGAATAGGATTCTCCCCTCCACACTCCACCAATATGTACCTTACTGAACGACTCCTCCAATGCGCCTTTAGGTGCGAAGCACTGCAGTACTTAGTTACCCTGGAATGCCTCTCTCTAGGTGTTCCTAGTCTCTACTTGTATGACAGACAGCTGTAGCCTGCTTCGGGGACTCCTCTCTGTGTCCCGGCTCACTATACAGTTGCTGTTGTGTCCCAAGTCTATGATGGGAGTAAGGCGTTAGTGGCTCACTATTCCTCCGGTGTCTGTTTCGGACATAAAGATCCAATCAACCTCGGGGACCGGGCCCCGGCCTTTGCGCTCTGGACTGGAAGGGTTCTCTCTCTTTCTCAACCTGCTTCCCACCGTCCTTCTATTCTCCTTCGTTCTGATCTGTTCTATCTCTCTTATTTGAATCTGTAGTCTCCAGTCTACGTCTCCTTCCTTCTGTTCCTTTCCAGTGCCAGCTGGCTCAGGTCACTGAGGCAGCTGCAGCACTCCTTCCTCCATCCCTCTTCCAGGGATCCTCACTCCTGTCTGAGTGACTTCCTTCTCTGGGACTCACCCCAGACTGACTCTCTGCCAGACTGACCTGAAATCCTACACCTTCCCTCTCTTTTATAGCTAACTCCACCCGCCTCCCCAGCACCTCTCGTGTTACGAAGCCAGGGACCACAAAAGGCACCCTATGACCTTTCCAGCATAAAGCATGGATGGGTCCCTGCTGAACTATCCTGTGTGTGGGGTGCAGGTGTTGGAATGTGAAAGGGAGTTCCCAGCCTACCTGGATGGTGGGGTACCACACCTTAGGAGAAGGTGCTGTACCTCTGTGGCGACTGAAGACTCAGGGGCGCCACACTAGCTCTTCGGGGCTCTTTATATGGAGTCTGCAAACAATTCTAGGAAAATCTGCGCTCCAGCAGACAAATAGCGCTACGTCCCTCCCAAGTCTCGCCGCATGGCTAAGCAGCATTGTACTGTACAGCCACATATGGGGTATTTCTACATTCAGCAAAAATTGTGAGACAAATTTTGGTGCCATTTTTCCCATTTCCCACTATGAAAATGTAAAATTTGGGGCTAGCACACAATCTTAGAGGTAAAAATGTAAATTATTTTTTCTTCACTGCTCAATGATATAAAAATCTGTGACACACCTGTGGGGTCAACATGATCACTGCACCCCTAGATGAATTCATTGAGAAGTGTAGTTTCACTTATGGGAGTTTATGCTGTTCTGGCACCTCAGGGGCTCTGCCAATGTTGACATGGCACCCTCAAATTTTACAAGATGGGGGGCTTGCTGGGAGACATTATTACAGGATGGAGGACATTTTAATAGGATAAGGGCCAGGATGGGGTCAGGACATGGGACACTATTACAAGATGGGAGCCATGATGGAGGCCATTATTACAGGATAAGGAACATTTAATAGGATAATGGGGATATTATTACAAGATGGGGGCCAAGACAAAGGGCATGATTACGGGATAGGGGTCAAGATACTATTACAGAATGGTGGCCATGATGGGGGATATTATTACAAGATAGGGGACAGGATAGGAAGCATTATTACAGACTAGCGGTGTTATGGATGAGTCACCGAAGGAGGAAAAAACAAAAATAATAGCTAAGTCAAGAAAACCAGAGAAGTTGGAAGCTATCGTATTGCAGACCCCTGAACCTATCCACAACAACTAGCAGTAGCCGTGGGGGGTTCCTACGATGCCCTAGACCCCTCGATCACAGCCGGAGAACTAAATTAGCCTAAAGACAGAAAGGGGAAATCTAAACTGCCCCAGAGCAGACTCCAAAGCAATAGGCAGCCCCCAACATATAATGACTGTGAAGCAAGATGAAAAACACTAACACAGATAGAAAGATAGGTTGAGCAAATGATGGGGCCCAAGCTAACTAAATAGGACAGGATAGAAAAGCTGCTGTCTGCAATCCGCAAAAACCCTATCCAAAAATGAACCAACCGACTGATAGGAAAAACAGGCCCTGAAGTCGCTAGGCTTCAAAAAGACTATATCAGCACTCAGGTATATTCTGAAGACAGAGCCAGAGATCAACAGATCAGAGGCAAAAATGGAATTCAGCTCACCCCCGGCCGGGGATGGCTGAACTCCAAAAAACAAGGCAAACAAAACCAGAACTAAAGTGTACAAAAGGCAGAACAAAACTTAGCTTTGAGAAGCAGAAATCAGACTGGTCTCCAAGAATCCAGGAGGAAAATCACCGGCAAGGCAGCATGGCATCGGCTGCCTTATATCCAGTCATCAGTTCCTGTGACCCAGTCATCATCTACCTGCTCAGCTGTTTGGTAATCAGCCTCACTACCTTCCTTCACCAGAAGAGGGAGTTCATCAGACCTCACTGGTGAAGGGAAAAATGAACTCACAACAAGCGGCAAGGAAAGGCGACATTACTATAGGATGGGGGCCAGTGTGGAAACATTATTACAGGATGGCGAGCATTATTACAGTATAGGAGACATAATTACAGTATGGGGAACAAAATCAGGGACATACATTATCTGTTTATGGTAGCAAGTAGGGGACATAATTACTGTAGGAGGCAATTTGGTGGACCATATTGCTGTGTAGGGCCAACTAGGGGACATTGTTACTGTATAGGGCCATTTGGGAGACAGAATAGGGAACACTATTACTACATAATGCGGAACAATAATAATCTCCATTTTGGCTCATACATTATTAATTTATGGAGCTACAACTGGGACTTTTTAACTGTATTGAGCTTTCAAAGATGGACACTATTACTGAATGAGGGCAGCAATTTGTATACATTATTACTATATTGGGGCCATTACTGTTGTATTTGAACACAAAAACTGACATTACTACTGTATGGGGCATAAACAAGAATTTTACTATTGTATGAGAACCGCATAAGGGGATATATGCATTTATATGATATGAGAGCTATAGAGGAGGACATTTCTACTGTGAGGGGGGGGTCACAAAAAAGATATCACTACTGTAATATAATTTTCTTTTGCTGTTACTGTTATTATGGAGGGTGCAAAAGGGATGTACTATGCAGGGCACCAGGCTGGTACTAATGCACATTTTTTCTTCATCTGGTGCATTGTAGAAGTGGGTTACAATTGAGACCTAACGGTTGAAATGCGTCAACAAATACAGTATGTATCGCCACGAAGCCCATTGAATTTTAATGGATAGTAAATAAAAGGATATTTTCCATTTACACTGGATTTTGAGGTCATTTTTTTCTTTTGGATGCTTTTCATCCTGGTTTTCTTCCTATCTATCTGACGGCTCCTTCGGTGTATCGTTTGCTGGCTCCGCTTTTTCTCCTCTTCCACTCACTGTTGGGGTACCCCAGGGCTCAGTGCTTTGCCCCCCTTCTCTTCTCTCTCTACACAGCCCCAATTGGACAGACCATCAGCAGATTGGGCTTTCAGTACCATCTTTAGGCTGATGACACACAACTATACACGTCTTCCCCCGACCTTACCCCCGCTGTACTACAGAATACCAGTGACTGTCTGTCCGCAGTCTCCAACATCATGTCCGCTCTCTAGCTGAAACTCAACATCTCCAAAACTGAACTACTTCTGCTGCCGGCGTCTACTAACCTCCCTAATCTGACATTGCCCTCTCTGTGGGTGACACCATAACAACACCCCGGCAGCAGGCGCGCTGTCTGGGTGTTATATTTGACACCAATCTTTCCTTCACCTCCCATGTACAATACCTTGCCCACTCTTGCCGCTAACACCTGAAGAACATCTCTAGAATCCGCCCCTTTCTCACCACGCAAACAACAAAAACCCTCACTGTTGATCAACTCCCTCTTGGACTACTGCAATGCTCTATTGGCCTCCCCCTCACTTGACTTTCCCCTCTCCAGTCCATCTTTAATGTAGCAGCCAGGGTCGTACATCTGGCAAATCGGTACTCAGATGCCTCCGCTCTGTGCCAGTCATTGCACTGGTTGCCAATTCAAAGTACTTGTTCTCACCCACAAAGCTCTCCACAGTGTGGCACCCCCTACATCTCCTCCCTCATATCTATTTATCGCCTACTCGCTCATTACGCTCTGCAAGCAACTTTCTACTAACAACCTCACTAACCCGTACCTCACACTCCCGGCTCCAAGATTTCTCCCAAGTTGCACCAATTCTTTGGAACGCTCTACCCCAAGGAATTAGGACTAACCACAATTTACAAAGTTTTAGGTGCTCTCTAAAAACTCATCTGTTTAGGGCAGCCTACCACATTCCCTAATCCAACACCTTTTACATATATCCCATTCACTATTTCTCTGAACATAACTCTCCTTCAATCTCCACTGCACCCAAAAGCACTACAAACATTGGCTGTCTCTGTACTTTGTGTCTCCCCCCACGTCATTGTAGATTGTAAGCTCTTACATGCAGGGGAATCATTTTTTTGCTTTAATTATTGTATTATCTTTAACTATATTACTTATGACTGTTGTAAATGAACCTCTGAATTGTAAAGCGCTGTGGAATATGTTGGCACTATATAAATAAAGATTATTATTATTATTATTTTCAGTATGGAGATATTATTCAGTTACTATGTGGTGGTCGTGGTGAGGCGGTATTTATCTCTTGTATGTGATATTATTGGTATATTGGTCCTGGCATGATAATTAAAATAGTAAATAATTTTAATTTTAAAGCGCCAACATATTCCGCAGCACTTTATAATTCAGAGGGACTTGTACACACAATATCGGACATTACAGACTAAAACAAAAGTCAACAGATTCCAAGAGGAGTGAGCACCCTACTCACAAGCTTACAATTAAGAGGAAATAAATTAAGGGGACATAAACAGTAAATGGTAAAAAGTTATTGTAATGTACAGTCCAGCCATCAATATAATTAATCCAGTATTCACATAACACTGCATGAACCGGTCACAAGCCAGTATGTATGCAAAGTGCTATTAAGTGCGTAGAGGGTGTGTAAACAGGAGACACAAGGGACCAGATTTGGAGGAAATTTTTGGAAAGGCAAAATGGGAATAGTTAGTTAAGTGAAGTGTAGTCTAAAGAAATGCATTTTAGGGCACATTTAAAACTGTAGATATTGGGAATTAATTGAATTGGTCGGGGTAGTGCATTCTAGAAAAATGGTGCAGCATAAGTCTTGGAGACGGGAGTGGGAGCTTTGGGTTGAGGATATTAGTCTTAGGTCAGGGAGGACAAGGGTAAGGTAATAGACAGAGATGAGAGAGGAGAGGATTTTGGTCAGTAACAGCAGTTATTATACTCCCACACTATATGGTGATAATATATGGTCATGATGTGGCCGCATTTATCCCCTTTATTATTGTTAACTAGCTGAAGAGCCCGGCGCTGCCCGGGCATACTAACTAACTGTGGTTTGTTATAACAAATTATAATTATCCTCCATCCCATAGTCCCGTGCCCATATACCCATCATACATATCCACGATCCCATAGGCCCGTGCCCATATACCCATCATACATATCCTCCATCCCATAGTCGAGTGCCCATATACCCATCACGCATCCTCCATCCCATAGTCCCATGCCCATATACCCATCATACATATCCTCCATCTCATAGTCGAGTGCCCATATACCCATAACAAATCCTCCATCCCATAGTCCCGTGCCCATATACCCATCATACAAATCCGCCATCCCATAGGCCTGTGCCCTTATAACCGTCATACATATCCTCCATCCCATAGTCCAGTGCCCATATACCCATCACACATCCTCCATCCCATAGTCAACCATTATGACATCATAATGAGCGGCGGGGCTTGCAACCTTTGATGACATCAGCGTCACTATGGCAACCATTGTGACATCTAGAGTTGAGCGACTTTTGGTTTTTTAGGGTCGAGTTTCGTTTCGTGAAACCCGACTTTTCCAAAAGTCGGGTCGAGCAAGATCGGCCGATTATAGGGAAAAGTCGGGGTCGTCCCGAAACACGAAACTCAATGTAAGTCAATGGGGAATAAAAGTCGGCAGTGAGAGGAGGACAGGAAACACACCTACAGCGCTCATTTGAATGCCAAAAGCATCAATTCTTCTTACTTAAGCTGGTCAACCTTAATTAACTTCATAATACAAGTTACGCACTGAAAAATGGGGGTTATTTGGCTAAAGTTGTGGGGGGGTAGGGCTGGCTCCAGGTTTTCATGTGCCCTGGGCGAAAGAGCACCCCTATAACACATACCACAACTCATCATGCTCCAATACGGCAGAGAAATAGCGGTATAGTACAATGAAAAATACTTCACTTTTTACATCTCATGACGAGGCCCATCTATTTCTCCATACAGAATCATTGGTCCCATATAATGTTTGAAACAGTATATGATGAGCTCCACATAATGCTACAGTATATGTTGGTCCCCATGGATGAAGCTCCACTGTCTTATGGGCCCAAATAATGCTCCAAACATAATGGGCCCCATTTCTAATGCTCTAGTGTATAATGGGCCCTGTAAATGCTGCTCCAGTGTCTGATGTCCACCTTTGGAATGTTCCAGTGTATGGTGGGCCCCATCTATCATTCTCCAGAGTATAGTGCTCCCCAAAAATTGCTGTCCCAACATTGAAAACAATTAAATAAGTCTCCTCGCTAGGGAATCCCTGTACTAGTCTGGACTCCTCGTCGTCCCCATCTTCCATCTCACTGCACAGTATTTCAACCTTGCAAGTGCTGTGATCCTGAGAAAGCAGGGGGGGCCCACTCGTTGGCGACGGCACTGGCACAGGGCCCCTGATAGTACGGTGGTGTGTCTGATGGCGGGTGGGCCGAACCTGCACTTTCATCTGCAGCTTCCTCTTTGTCACCGTGTAAGATGGAACTGTATATGGGAAGGGTAACCTGAGTTTCATCAGGGTCAGATTCAGGCCGTGTAGCGTGCGAGGGGAATGTAGTGGTCTGGGTCAATGTACCAGCAGATTCATCGAGCAGTGGCTGGGCATCAGTGCACTTGTGTCGCCCCCAGGAGTACAGTCGCCACAGTGGCATTACCTTCCTCCTAGGGAGTGTGATGTCATGCTTGGGAGCAACGAAGGATCTCTCTAGCAGGTTAACTGATTGGGCGGCGTTATTCCCACGAGTCATGACCCTCCAAACAGCGTTCATGATGGCAAAGTGTTTGTTTTACGTGGGCAGTATGGTTGCAAAGCTGAACCTTAAAGGAATGTCCAGAAGGGCACCACCAGGAGTGGAGCCTACGGTTAAATTCGACTCCACCTGGGAAACCTCAACCATGCCAGCTACAGAACAGATGCACACATTGCAAGCTTAATTCCGTTAACGAACGAGACTCCGTCATGCCCCGCGGTCCGAGTCCGGCTTACTAGAGGGACACGTGAGCCTCTGGCACATGAGATTGGCCAATAAATGGTGTGTCATGCCCTTACATGTCCGTGGCTGCATGTGCGCTACACTGAAAAGCCAGCGTTTGTCGCTTACAGGTGCAGATAACCCGCTGAACAACATTAGTGATGGGGATCACTGATTACAATTATTACCCGCGAACGATGATTTCCCAGTAAGTGCAGGTCAACCGCAGTTCCGGAACTAGGCCTAACCGTCATTCCTGAAAAAATGAAAAACTTACGTGTGCAAACCACAGGTGCTGTAGCTTGCTTAACAGCTCGCCAGCCGTTCTCACGCCCAGTATGGATTACACGTGATTGCACAAAGGTGAGAAAGGGTACCGTATCCCAGGATAACATGTATGGATAGCGTACACATTCAAAATATATGTCTATACATCAGGAGGCAGGCTCAGACAGTGTTAGGCCCAGTATGGCTTGCACATGATTGCACAAAGGTGAGAAAGGGTACCGTATCCCCGGATAACATGTATGGATAGCGTACACATTCAAAAGATATGTCTATACATCAGGAGGCAGGCTCAGACGGTGTTAGGCCCAGTATGGCTTGCACGTGATTGCAAAAGGTGAGAAAGGGTACCGTATCCCCGGATAACATGTATGGATAGCGTACACATTCAAAATATATGTCTATACATCAGGAGGCAGGCTCAGACGGTGTTAGGCCCAGTATGGATTGCACGTGATTGCACAAAGGTGAGAAAGGGTACCGTATCCCAGGATAACATGTATGGATAGCGTACACATTCAAAATATATGTCTATACATCAGGAGGCAGGCTCAGACGGTGTTAGGCCCAGTATGGCTTGCACGTGATTGCACAAAGGTGAGAAAGGGTACCGTATCCCCGGATAACATGTATGGATAGCGTACACATTCAAAATATATGTCTATACATCAGGAGGCAGGCTCAGACGGTGTCAGGCACAGTATGGATTTGACGGCCCAGACTACACAGCGGAGGAGCAGGGAGAGGTAAAGATTGCAAATGCTGGGGCCCTGCCCAAGCAAGGGGGGCCCACTCGTGGGCGTCGGTACTGGCACTGGGCCCCTCATAGTGCGGCGGTGTGTCTGACGGCGGGTGTGCACCACCACCGTCAGAGACACTTGATTGCACTATGAGGGACCCTGTGCCAGTGCCCGCGCCCAAGAGTCGGCCTACCCACCTGTCCAGGGCAACGGCACTTGCACGGTGTCGTGCGCTAGGTGGTGACCCCGGCCATGGGGGGGGGAGGTAGCACAGTTAGGGAGTTTTAGAAAGTGGCATATGTTGATGTTGGACATTCAGCTGATGCAAAAGGCGAAATAGGTCAAGTCCCAGGAAGAGGTGGACCAAAAGCAAGCCATTTTTCTGTCACCCTATGTGTCATCAGGGGAAGGTGGGACAAAATCCTTGGAAACCCATGCATGGTTCATTTTAATAAAGGTTAGATCATCCACATTTTGGGTTGACAGACGGGTCCTTTTTTCTGTCAGGATTGATCCAGCTGCACTGAAGACTCTTTCCGATAGCACACTTGCAGCTGGGCAAGCGAGCTCCTGTAAGGCATATTGTGCCAATTCAGGCCAGGTGTCCAGTTTAGCGGCCCAATAGTCAAAGGGGAATGACCTGTGTGGGAGAACATCGATATGGGAGGAAAAGTAGTTTGTAACCATAGTTGACATCTGCTGTCTCCTGTCACTTTCCATCGATGCAGTATTACCAGTTGTGTGAGCGGTACTTGAAAAATCAGTCCACAACATTGTCATGAAACCCCTATCTCCAACGCCACTTCTGCTGTGTGCACTATGAACACCTCTGCCAAGCTGCCCCCGGCCCGTACGGCTCGTGTGAGAACCATCACCGCTGCTGTGTGCTGGGAATGCCTCAAGCAACCGATTTACCAGAGTTGCTTGTTTATTAGCCAATATTAGGTCAAGGTTCTCCTGTGGCATGATGTTTTGTAATTTGCCTTTATAGCGTGGATCCAGGATGCTGGCCAACCAGTAGTCGTCATCGTTCATCATTTTGGCAATGCGGGGGTCCCTTTTTAGGATCTGCAAGGCATAATCTGACATGTGGGCCAATGTTCCCGGTGTCAATGATGCACTGCGAGTGCTGGGTGGAGGAGCACTTTCTGGCAAATCCACATCCCTCCAGTCACGCACAAACCCTGTACCAGACCTTGCCACGCCAACATTTTCACTTGCCCCACGAGATGCATCCTCCTTCCCTAAGTAATCATCCCCATCATCATCCTCCTCCTCCTCTTCTTCCTCCAACTCGTCCAGGAGAGGTCCCTGAGCAGACAATGGCTGAATGTCATCAAGGATTCCCTCCTCCACTTCCTCCTCATCAACATTGGCTGCAGACGCCTGCTCCTTAAGGTGCGTCAAAGTTTGCATGAGCAGACGCATAAGTGGGATGCTCATGCTTAGGATGGCGTCGTCTGCGCTTACCAGCCGTGTGCATCGACCACTGCACACCTGTCAACTCCATGTTTGCTCTCAAAGTGCCTGGCCGTGTATCCTCCCACAAATGCATTATGGCCTGCCTCTGCTCGCACAGCCGCTCCACCATGTGCAGGGTGGAGTTCCACCTTGTTGCAATGTCGATAATGAGGCGGTGGTTGGGAAGGTGGAGCAATCGCTGCAGCTTCTGCATACGAACGGAGTGTACAGGCGACCGGCGGATGTGCGCGCGCAGTCTTCGCACCTTCTGGAGCAGGGCTGTTAACTCCGGAAAATTTTTGAGAAAGCACTGCACCACCAGGTTCAAGGTGTGAGCCAAGCAAGGTATGTGGCTGAGTTTTGAAAGGGCTATGGCTGCCACAAAATTACGGCCGTTATCACTAACTACCTTGCCTGCCTCAAGATGTAGACTGCCCAGCCATGACTCAGTTTGTCGCTGCAAGTAGTCGGCCAGTACCTCCGCGGTGTGTCTGTTGTCGCCCAAACACATCATCTTCAACACAGCCTGCTGACGCTTTCCACTAGCTGCTCGATAGGGGGACACCTCGTGTGCAACACTGGCAGCTGCGGATCGAGTGCTCGTGCGACTGCGCTCTGTGGATGAGCTTTCGCTTCTGGAGGAGGAGGGTCGAACGCCTACAGGCAATGTTTCCTATACCGTGGGCTAGGGGCGCGTTATTCTGGCAACCCGTTTCTCACCACTGTCTTCTATCCAGCCTTGGGTAATATGTTATGCTTTGTTTGGTTATATGCACCTTTTTCCTTTGGGCGTTAGACATTATGTATATTGCTCCATATGAGTGATTGCCATTCTTTGCTGGCCCATTTTTACTTCATAGCGCTACAAGGCGGTCTTTTGTATTAAGCCATATGTTTTACTATTGAGCGCCAGCTATTTCGTTCACTGCATAGTGATTTGCACAAGCTCTTTTTCTGAGCTGGCTCACTCTCTATAATCAGTGCCATATGGCAGCCCATTTCAACACATCGGGTCATATACTTTTTGTATTATAAGAGCGCTGGATTTCCTTTCTATTGCGCATTGAGTGCGCTGGATTTTATTTCAGAAAGGGCTTGATATCTCACTCATTTCATAGTATTCAGTGTCCAAGTTCCCCATGTATTTCGTTTTTCAGCACTCCTTTGTGAGTTTTTTATTTTTCACTTTATCATCCCAGCAGTTTAGACTTTGTTCACATTTTTTGTATATTCACCTTTTGTACTAATATATATGTGTTTTTCATATATTACAATTTTTTTATTACTTTGTTCTTTTAGTGCATCACATTATATATTTGGATACAGTCACATTTGTCAATTTTATTATTGCATTTATAAATATATATTTTTCTTTGCACTTTTACACATTTCTGTTGCTTTATTTGGGGACTCTACTATTTATGCCGAATTTATATTCTATACAAAAACACCTTGTGTACAGTGGTGAGATTAATATAATATGCTATTAGAGCATTAATACACCTACGGGTGCCTTTTGTCATATTATAACATTTTTACATGTTTTTTATTCATTGTAGTCGTATATTGTGTCTGAATTTATAATAAACATTATTTTTGTCATATTTTCTTTGGTTTTCATTAATATTGTCTATATACACATTCATCAACTGTGGTTCGTGTACATAACTTGGTAATTTTTCTTTGTCTCACTAACTACCTTGCCTGCCTCAAGATGTACACTGCCCAGCCATGACTCAGTTTGTCGCTTCAAGTACTCGGCCAGCACCTCGACGGTGTGTCTGTCGCCCAAACACATCATCTGCAACACAGCCTGCTGACGCTTTCCACTAGCTGCTCGATAGGGGGACACCTCGTGTGCAACAGTGGCAGCTGCAGATGGAGTGCTCGTACGACCAGTGGCGGATTAAGTGGACTATGGGCCCGGGGCTGTTCATAAAACCTGGGCCCCTGTACCCCCCTTCCCACCTGAGCACTGCGGTCCCCGTGCGGGAATTGACAGCCGTACGGACCGCAGCACTTGGTTTGCTGCGGGTCCATACGGAAAACCCGCCACCATTCCACCACGTGTGGACATGGCCTAAAAAGACGTTGCACATAAGCTGTAGGCCTACGGCCAATACGCACAAAATCGCCCAACGTGATCCTGGCCATAGGGGATCCACTTTAATGTCCCCACTTTAATTTGAAGTCCCCTTACTTCATCCATTGCAGTCCCCTATCACCCACTCACTTCATCTGCAGTGCCGCTTCATCATTTGCAGCCCCTTATCCCCCCTTCCATTTTATCATGTGCAGTCCCCTTCCCCCCCAACTTCATGTGCAGCCCCACTCCTCCATCATCATGTGCAGTTAATTTTACCCCCACATCATGTGCAGTCCCCCATACCCCCAATTCATCATGTGCAGCCCCACTCACCCCCCTTCATCATATGCAGCCCCACTCACCCCCCCTTCATCATGTGCAGCCCCACTCACCCCCCTTCATCATGTGAAGCCCCCACTAATCCCCCCTTCATCCTGTGAAGCCCCCACTCACCCCCTTCATCCTGTACAACCCCAGTCACCCCCCCTTCATCATATACAGCCCCCAGTCACCCCCCCTTCATCATATACAGGCCCCAGTCACCCCCCCTTCATCATATACAGCCCCCAGTCACCCCCCTTCATCATATACAGGCCCCAGTCACCCCCCCCTTCATCATATACAGGCCCCAGTCACCCGCCTTCATCATATACAGCCCCCAGTCACCCCCCTTCATCATATACAGGCCCCAGTCACCCCCCTTCATCATATACAGGCCCCAGTCACCCCCCCTTCATCATATACAGCCCCCAGTCACCCCCCTTCATCATATACAGCCCCCAGTCACCCCCCCTTCATCATATACAGGCCCCAGTCACCCCTCCTTCATCATATACAGGCCCCAGTCACACCCCTTCATCATATACAGCCCCCAGTCACCCCCCTTCATCATATACAGGCCCCAGTCACCCCCCCTTCATCATATACAGGCCCCAGTCACCCCCCCTTCATTGTGTACAGCCCCCACTCACCCCCTCCCCCATTTAATTCATTTTATAAATAAAAAAAAATAAAAAAAAGTTCCCCATACTTACCTCACAGCCGGCTCGCTCCCCAACAGCGCCTCTGCTTTCAGCATCCTCCGGGACATGTCGGCGCGTGCACGATGACGTCATCGCGCACGCCCGACATCTGACCCGGAAGTACAGCCGGAGCTGAGCAGCCGTCAAGGTGACGGCCGTGCACAGCTCCCGGCCCCTCATAGAATGTGACGCGGGCGGCTGTCTGCTGCCGGCGGCGTCACAGCACAGGGCACGGCCGGCCCTGTACAGGTGCTGGGGGAGCGGTCCGGGGGGCATTTGCTTCTCTGCCACCCGGCCCAGCCCGCCCCTGCCCCTGGGCCCCTGCCCCTGGGCCCCCAAAAAACCTTGGGCCCGGGACGACCGCCCCATCCGCCCCTATTAAGATCCGCCATTGCGTACGACTGCGCTCTGTGGACGAGCTTTCGCTTCTGGAGGAGGAGGAGGGTCGAACGCCTACAGCCAACTGTTTCCTATACCGTGGGCTAGGCAGCACTGTCCCACCACCGCTGTCCCCTGTGGACCCTGCATCCACCACATTAACCCAGTGCGCAGTGATGGACACGTAACGGCCCTGGCCATGCCGACTGGACCATGCATCAGTTGTGAGGTGCACCTTTCCACTCACTGACTGCTTGAGTGCATGGACAATGCGGTCTTTTACATGATGGTGGAGGGCTGGGATGGCTTTGCGAGAGAAGAAGTGGCGACTGAGTAGGTCATAGCGTGGTACTGCATAGGCATAGGCTTTCCACCAACCGAAAGGGCATCATCTCAAACGAGATTAGTTTGGCAATGTGGGCGTTCAAACCCAGTGTACGCGGATGAGAGACTGAGTACTTTCTTGACCTACTCATAGTGTCTGAGAGGGTGAGCTGGACTTGAGAGCTGCATATGGTGGAAGTAGCGGTGGACAGGGCGGACTGAGAGAGGGTTGATGATGGTGATGGAGTTGGTGTTCTTTCTGATGGCCTAGATTCAGTATTTCGTTGATATAACAGGGGGATTCCCTGACTGCTGTGGCCTTGCAACGACACCTCAACATTTGCTGCTGTGCTAACCGGTGGGCTTACAGTGGGGGAAACAATGTAGCGTTGTTGACTACCTTCTTTGTGATCAGTTGCACATGTGGCACTTGAGGTTTGGTGTTGCTGGTTAAATGTCTAAGCATGCAACTGGTATTCAAATTTTTCAGATTTTTCCCTCAGCTAAAGGTCTTTGCGCACTTCTTACAGATAACCTTGGCCTGATCATGAGGATTTTGTTCAAAAAAGTGCCACACTGCACTCTTCCTACTTTGGCAGACATTTTGCGGCCTAGCACGCTATGATCTTTTGACCCTCTGGACAAGCTGTCCAGCAACTCTTTTGATTTTTGGAACCTGTCTTTGGAGTACTCCGGGCCTGCCAGATAACAGCTGTTGCGATGTCAATGTCTGCTGTGGATGCTCCTCCTCATCTGAGCTATTGGAAGCAGCACCCTCTTCCCCCAATGGATGCCAATCTGGGTCAACAACTGGGTCATCCATCACCTCCTCTTCAATGTCATGTGCACCTTCCTCTGTGTCACCGTGTATGGTGGTATAGTGTGCGGGAAGGGGCACCTGAGTCTCATCAGGGTCAGAATCTGGCTCTGTACACTGCGAGGACAATGTAGTGCTCTGAGTGAATGTACCAGCAGAATCATCTATCAGCGGCTGTGCATCAGTGCACTCCATGTCAGATTCATCTTGGCCTGGGTAATTCACCATTTCACTTGATAATCCAGGCATGGTATGTGAAAACAGCTCCATGGAGTAATCAGTAGTATGGCCTGCGTCATCCTTCAATCTTGGTTGGGGTGAAGGACACAAGTAAAGGTGTGGTTCATGAACATGAGCCTCCAATGACGACTCAGTGCTTTTATTTTTTACAACTTCAGAAGAGGAGGCGATAGAGCTGGAGGCTGAGTCAGCAATGTAAGACAAAACTTTTTCCTGAAGCTCTGGCTTTAAAAGCGGTTTGCCAACTCCTAGAAAACTAAGCCTTCGAGGCCTTGTGGAGCCAGACGATGACGCAGGCTCAACACCTCCTGCATTCGGTCCTATTTTGCTTTTGCCACTACCATCAGATCCACCACCAACACCATCATTACCAGCTGCCAACCTCCGCCCAATTCCACGGCCTCTTCCACCAGCCTTCCTCATTTTTGGTAGAAATGTAGACAAAATCCAACAAACTATATAGTAATGTAAAACAAGGTACAAGGTGTCTATAGGACAGGGGAGATTTTGAATTTCTGCAGACACTTGTGGACACTGGACACTTTTGGATTGTGTGAGGCCCACTGAATATCACAGCGCTATGTCACTGGCTCGATGTCGCAGGTGTGAAAAATGTCACTAGAGGATAAGGGAGATTTTGAATTTCTGCACACACTAGTGGACACTGGACACTTTTGGATTGTGTGAGGCCCACTGAATATCAGAGCGCTATGTCACAGGCTCGATGGCACAGGTGTGAAAAAAGTGACTACAGGATCACAGAGATTTTGAATTTCTGCACACACTAGTGGACACTGGACACTTTTGGATTGTGTGAGGCCCACTGAATATCAGAGCGCTATGTCACAGGCTCGATGGCACAGGTGTGAAAAAAGTGACTACAGGATAAGGGAGATTTTGAATTTCTGCACACACTAGTGGACACTGGACACTTTTGGATTGTGTGAGGCCCACTGAATATCAGAGCGCTATGTCACAGGCTCGATGGCACAGGTGTGAAAAAAGTGACTACAGGATAAGGGAGATTTTGAATTTCTGCACACACTAGTGGACACTGGACACTTTTGGATTGTGTGAGGCCCACTGAATATCAGAGCGCTATGTCACAGGCTCGATGGCACAGGTGTGAAAAAAGTGACTACAGGATAAGGGAGATTTTGAATTTCTGCACACACTAGAGGACACTGGACACTTTTGGATTGTGTGAGGCCCACTGAATATCAGAGCGCTATGTCACAGGCTCGGTGGCACAGGTGTGAAAAAAGTGACTACAGGATAAGGGAGATTTTGAATTTCTGCACACACTAGTGGACACTGGACACTTTTGGATTGTGTGAGGCCCACTGAATATCAGAGTGCTATGTCACAGTCTCGATGGCACAGGTGTGAAAAAAGTGACTACAGGATCACAGAGATTTTGAATTTCTGCACACACTAGTGGACACTGGACACTTTTGGATTGTGTGAGGCCCACTGAATATCAGAGCGCTATGTCACAGGCTCGATGGCACAGGTGTGAAAAAAGTGACTACAGGATAAGGGAGATTTTGAATTTCTGCACACACTAGTGGACACTGGACACTTTTGGATTGTGTGAGGCCCACTGAATATCAGAGCGCTATGTCACAGGCTCGATGGCACAGGTGTGAAAAAAGTGACTACAGGATAAGGGAGATTTTGAATTTCTGCACACACTAGTGGACACTGGACACTTTTGGATTGTGTGAGGCCCACTGAATATCAGAGCGATATGTCACAGGCTCGATGGCACAGGTGTGAAAAAAGTGACTACAGGATCACAGAGATTTTGAATTTCTGCACACACTAGAGGACACTGGACACTTTTGGATTGTGTGAGGCCCACTGAATATCAGAGCGCTATGTCACAGGCTCGATGGCACAGGTGTGAAAAAAGTGACTACAGGATAAGGGAGATTTTGAATTTCTGCACACACTAGTGGACACTGGACACTTTAGGATTGTGTGAGGCCCACTGAATATCAGAGCGCTATGTCACAGGCAGAAATTGGCTAGTGTATCAAAAACTACAAGGTGTATGTAGAATTGGGCAGAATAGGAATCTCCCTAGAGTGTAGGTCTGTAAGAACGGAACAAGTCCTCCACTTATCCTTCCACAGTGACACACAGATAGCTTCACTGTGGCTGTGATAACAGCCATTACACGGTACTGTGTGAGGAGTGTACACCGCTGTATGGTGTGAAAAAATGCACACTCAGTACCTCAGCAGGACAAAAAAAAAATTGGGATTGCTTTCAAAAAAGCAGTTTGCAGAGCAGTGGGTAAACAGCAATGCAGCTGTCAGGAAGCCTTAGAAGGCAGCCTAACAACCAACACCGCTGATCCACCACAATATAGCCTCCCCTTGCACTGCACACACAGTGACTGGTGTGTTGTACAGGCAAAATCGCTAGCAGCAGAAGCAGTTTTTTTTTATTCTTCCCTGCCTAACGCTCTCCCTACAGAATCAGCAACCTCTCCCTATGCTAAGATCGGCAGAAGTAAGATGGTGGTCGGCGTGCACGCCCTTTTATAACCCCTGTGACGCCCACCAAAGCAAGCCAATCACTTGCATGCCCTTCTGAAAGATGGTGGTGACCCCTGCCTATGTCATCACGTTGCCCACAGTGTCCGTGGATCCTGATTGGCTGAAAAAGAGCGCAAAACAAACTTTTGAAACGCGACTTTGGCGCGTAAGTCGCCGACCTCGTGGCCGACCTCATCTTAGGGTCGGGTTTCGTTTCATGAAACCCGACTTTGCCAAAAGTCGGCGACTTTTGAAATTTTTCGACCCGTTTCGCTCAACTCTAGTGACATCATAATGAGGGGCGGGGCTTGACGCGCACACACTTTTTCCCCATTATGTAGACAGGGGCAAAATTGTTGTGTGAATTGGAACGCGCGGGTTTAAAATTTTGCCTCACAACATAGCTTAGGACGCTCTCAGGGTCCAGACGTGTGACTGTGCCAAAATTTGTGGCTGTAGCTGCGACAGTGCGGATGCCTATCCCGGACATGCATACATACATACATGCACACACACATACATACATACACACACTTGAGCTTTATATATTAGATAGAATAGAGGGGCCCTTACATTTGATCAACATGCTGGTGGGGGATCTGGTCCAAATTTTACAGCATGACTCATAGAACTCTAGTTAGGCCACTGATGTTAGTGACTATTTTATTCTTTCCAAAGATGACATTTGCCTTGTCTAATAAAAATTAATGTTTGTGGAGATATTAAAAATTAACTAGGCACAATGGTTGCATTTTGCAATGGTCTGTTTCTGTGAGGATGAACAAACAGACGGCACTTTGCAAGCTGCTTCTAGAGGTGAACCTACATTTATTCAGCAAGGAAACCTTATTTCATGGTCCATGGAAGAAAAAGGTGAAGTATTCTCTTAATAAAGCAAAGAAAAAATCCTTACTACTGCTAAATCATGAACTTTCATATTTGTTAAATTATCAAAGTGATTGATCCTTCGGCTGTGCACACGTCAAACTTCATTGTATTTTTGCTTCAAAATATTATTAAACCTAAAGAAGTTGTCTGTTTTTGGGAGATATCAGGGTAAATAGTAAGCCTTGTTAAAGAGGTATTCACAAGTTTGAAACTTGAGATAGGAGATAAGTTTGTGATCGCTGATCATGAACCGGGGATTGGGAGTATCCTTAGTGAATGGGGTAGTGGTCGATTATAAGTACCTACGCTGTATCCAATGGTATAAAAGCACTTTAGACCTTGCCAAGCACAGAACTCAGCTATCTCTGATAGTCCAAACAAGAATGAATGGACCGCCAGTGAGCATGATGCACCACCACTTAATTCACTCAGGGCTTTTCTGAGCCCCAGTTCTTGAGATTTTTGGGTGTCCCAGCAGCCGTACCCCAACGATCGGTAAGTTATCACCTGTCCAATAACTTGTAAATCTGAGAATTCCCCTTTAAGTATTGAAATCCCGGCAGAACTAGCACCACCTCTCAACTGCTCCCTGCTAGAATTTTTTTGAATGGCTGCAGTGGTGATGTCCTGTTTACAACCTTAGACCTGAGCAGTCTCCTGTTGTCCACCCTGGCATGATGTCTACTAAGACCAGTGGTTGGCTGCATTGGTCATGTCTTGTATACTGGATGTCACGATTGCAACTTGGTAAAGGACAAAGGAGCTGCTTCACTAGAAGGGCAGGGTATGACATTACTTACCTTTGCCCTAATTCTTCCTGGAATCAAAAAAACCCTTTCAAATGGTTACTGTTGTTCAAAAAACTCATCTGATGACCAGTACAGAGACTAACTAAATTTTTTCAGCCAATGATGGAGGACGCACACTGTGGGCAGCGCGATGACATAGGCAGCGGTCACCACCATCTTTGAGAAGGGCATGCAAGTAGAGTTGAGCGACTTTTGTTTTTTTATGGTCGAGTTTCATTTTGTGAAACCCGACTTTTCCAAAAGTCGGGTCGAGCAAGATCGGCCGATTATAGGGAAAAGTCGGGGTCGTCCCGAAACACGAAACCCAATGTAAGTCAATGGGGAATAAAAGTCGGCAGTGAGAGGAGGACAGGAAACACACCTACAGTGCTCATTTGAATGCCAAAAGCATCAATTCTTCTTACTTAAGCTGGTCAACCTTAATTAACTTCATAATACAAGTTACGCACTGAAAAATGGGGGTTATTTGGCTAAAGTTGTGGGGGGGGTAGGGCTGGCTCCAGGTTTTCATGTGCCCTGGGTGAAAGAGCGCCCCTTTAACACATAATACCACAACTCATCATGCTCCGATACGGCAGAGAAATAGCGGTATAGTACAATGAAAAATACTTCACTTTTTACATCTCATGACGAGGCCCATCTATTTCTCCATACAGAATCATTGGTCCCATATAATGTTTGAAACAGTATATGATGAGCTCCACATAATGCTACAGTATATGTTGGTCCCCATGGATGAAGCTCCACTGTCTTATGGGCCCAAATAATGCTCCAAACATAATGGGCCCCATTTCTAATGCTCTAGTGTATAATGGGCCCTGTAAATGCTGCTCCAGTGTCTGATGTCCACCTTTGGAATGTTCCAGTGTATGGTGGGCCCCATCTATCATTCTCCAGAGTATAGTGTTCCCCAAAAATTGCAGTCCCAACATTGAAAACAATGAAATAAGTCTCCTCGCTAGGGAATCCCTGTACTAGTCTGGACTCCTCGTCGTCCCCATCTTCCATCTCACTGCACAGTATTTCAACCTTGCAAGTGCTGTGATCCTGAGCAAGCAGGGGGGGGCCCAATCGTTGGCGACGGCACTGGCACAGGGCCCCTGATAGTATGGTGGTGTGTCTGATGGCGGGTGGGCCGAACCTGCACTTTCATCTGCAGCTTCCTATTTGTCACCGTGTAAGATGGAACTGTATATGGGAAGGGTAACCTGAGTTTCATCAGGGTCAGATTCAGGCCGTGTAGCATGTGAGGGGAATGTAGTGGTCTGGGTCAATGTACCAGCAGATTCATCGAGCAGTGGCTGGGCATCATTGCACTTGTGTCGCCCCCAGGAGTACGGTCGCCACAGTGGCATTACCTTCCTCCTAGGGAGTGTGATGTCATGCTTGGGAGCAACGAAGGATCTCTCTAGCAGGTTATCTGATTGGGCGGTGTTATTCCCACGAGTCATGACCCTCCAAACAGCGTTCATGAAGGCAAAGTGTTTGTTTTACGTGGGCAGTATGGTTGCAAAGCTGAACCTTAAAGGAATGTCCAGAAGGGCACCACCAGGAGTGGAGCCTACGGCGTAATTTGACTCAACACGGGCAACCTCAACCACGCCAGCTACAGAACAGATGCATACATTGCAAGCTTAATTCCGTTAACGAACGAGACTCCGTCATGCCCCGCGGACCAAGTCCGGCTTACTAGAGGGACACGTGAGGCTCTGGCACATGAGATTGGCCAATAACTGGTGTGTCATGCCCTTACATGTCCGTGGCTGCATGTACGCTACACTGAAAAGGCCAGCGTTTGTCGCTTACAGGTGCAGATAACCCGCTGAACAACGTTAGTGATGGGAATCACTGATTACAATTATTACTCGCGAACGATGATTTCCCAGTAAGTGCAGGTCAACCGCAGTTCCGGAATTAGGCCTAACCGTCATTCCTGAAAAAAATGAAAAACTTACGTGTGCAAACCACAGGTGCTGTAGCTTGCTTAACAGCTCGCCAGCCGTTCTCACGCCCAGTATGGGTTACACGTGATTGCACAAAGGTGAGAAAGGGTACCGTATCCCCGGATAACATGTATGGATAGCGTACACATTCAAAACATATGTCTATACATCAGGAGGCAGGCTCAGACGGTGTTAGGCCCAGTATGGCTTGCACGCGATTGCACAAAGGTGAGAAAGGGTACCGTATCCCCGGATAACATGTATGGATAGCGTACACATTCAAAAGATATGTCTATACATCAGGAGGCAGGCTCAGACGGTGTAAGGTCCAGTATGGCTTGCAAGTGATTGCACAAAGGTGAGAAAGGGTACCGTATCCCCGGATAACATGTATGGATAGCGTACACATTCAAAAGATATGTCTATACATCAGGAGGCAGGCTCAGACGGTGTAAGGCCCAGTATGGCTTGCAAGTGATTGCACAAAGGTGAGAAAGGGTACCGTATCCCCGGATAACATGTATGGATAGCGTACACATTCAAAAGATATGTCTATACATCAGAAGGCAGGCTCAGACGGTGTAAGGCCCAGTATGGCTTGCAAGTGATTGCACAAAGGTGAGAAAGGGTACCGTATCCCCGGATAACATGTATGGATAGCGTACACATTCAAAAGATATGTCTATACATCAGGAGGCAGGCTCAGACGGTGTTAGGCCCAGTATGGCTTGCACGTGATTGCACAAGGGTGAGAAAGGGTACCGTATCCCCGGATAACATGTATGGATAGCGTACACATTCAAAAGATATGTCTATACATCAGGAGGCAGGCTCAGACGGTGTCAGGCACAGTATGGATTTGACGGCCCAGACTACACAGCGGAGGAGCAGGGAGAGGTAAAGATTGCAAATGCTGGGGCCCTGCCCAAGCAAGGGGGGCCCACTTGTGGGCGTCGGTACTGGCACTGGGCCCCTCATAGTACGGCGGTGTGTCTGACGGCGGGTGTGCACCACCACCGTCAGAGACACTTGATTGCACTATGAGGGACCCTGTGCCAGTGCCCGTGCCCAAGAGTCGGCCTACCCACCTGTCCAGGGCAACGGCACTCGCACGGTGTCGTGCGCTAGGTGGTGACCCCGGCCATGGGGGGGGAGGCAGCACAGTTAGGGAGTTTTAGAAAGTGGCATATGTTGATGTTGGACATTCAGCTGATGCAAAAGGCAAAATAGGTCAAGTCCCAGGAAGAGGTGGACCAAAGCAAGCCATTTTTCTGTCACCCTATGTGTCATCAGGGGAAGGTGGGACAAAATCCTTGGAAACCCATGCATGGTTCATTTTAATGAAGGTTAGATCATCCACATTTTGGGTAGACAGACGGGTCCTTTTTTCTGTCAGGATTGATCCAGCTGCACTGAAGACTCTTTCCGATAGCACACTTGCAGCTGGGCAAGCGAGCTCCTGTAAGGCATATTGTGCCAATTCAGGCCAGGTGTCCAGTTTAGCAGCCCAATAGTCATAGGGGAATGACCTGTGTGGGAGAACATCGATATGGGAGGAAAAGTAGTTTGTAACCATAGTTGACAACTGCTGTCTCCTGTCACTTTCCATCGATGCTGTATTACCAGTTGTGTGAGCGGTACTTGAAAAATCAGTCCACAACATTGTCATGAAACCCCTGTTTCCAACGCCACTTCTGCTGTGTGCACCATGAACACCTCTGCCAAGCTGCCCCCGGCCCGTACGGCTCATGTGAGAACCATCACCGCTGCAGTGTGCTGGGAATGCCTCAAGCAACCGATTTACCAGAGTTGCTTGTTTATTAGCCAATATTAGGTCAAGGTTCTCCTGTGGCATGATGTTTTGTAATTTGCCTTTATAGCATGGATCCAGGATGCTGGCCAACCAGTAGTCGTCATCGTTCATCATTTTGGCAATGCGGGGGTCCCTTTTTAGGATCCGCAAGGCATAATCTGATATGTGGGCCAATGTTCCCGGTGTCAATGATGCACTGCGAGCGCTGGTTGGAGGAGCACTTTCTGGCAAATCCACATCCCTCCAGTCACGCACAAACCCTGTACCAGACCTTGCCACGCCAACATTTTCACTTGCCCCACGAGATGCATCCTCCTCCCCTAAGTAATCATCCCCATCATCATCCTCCTCCTCCTCTTCTTCCTCCAACTCGTCCAGGAGAGGTCCCTGAGCAGACAATGGCTGAATGTCATCAAGGATTCCCTCCACCTCTTCCTCCTCATCAACATTGGCTGCAGACGCCTGCTCCTTAAGGTGCGTCAAAGTTTGCATGAGCAGACGCATAAGTGGGATGCTCATGCTTAGGATGGTGTCGTCTGCGCTTACCAGCCGTGTGCATTCCTCAAAACACTGATGGACTTTACAGAGGTCTTTCAGCTTCGACCACTGCACACCTGTCAACTCCATGTCTGCTCTCAAAGTGCCTGGCCGTGTATCCTCCCACAAATGCATTATGGCCTGCCTCTGCTCGCACAGCCGCTCCACCATGTGCAGGGTGGAGTTCCATCTTGTTGCAATGTCGATAATGAGGCGGTGGTTGGGAAGGTGGAGCAATCGCTGCAGCCTCTGCATACGAACAGAGTGTACAGGCGACCGGAGGATGTGCGCGCACAGTCTTCGCACCTTTTGGAGCAGGGCTGTTAACTCCGGATAATTTTTGAGGAAGCACTGCACCACCAGGTTCAAGGTGTGAGCCAAGCAAGGTATGTGGCTGAGTTTTGAAAGGGCTATGGCTGCCACAAAATTACGGCCGTTATCACTAACTACCTTGTCTGCCTCAAGATGTACACTGCCCAGCCATAACTCAGTTTGTCGCTTCAAGTACTCGGCCAGCACCTCGGCGGTGTGTCTGTCGCCCAAACACATCATTTGCAACACAGCCTGCTGACGCTTTCCACTAGCTGCTCGATAGGGGGACACCTCGTGTGCAACAGTGGCAGCTGCAGATGGAGTGCTCGTACGACTGCGCTCTGTGGACGAGCTTTCGCTTCTGGAGGAGGAGGAGGAGGAGGGTGGAACGCCTACAGCCAACTGTTTCCTATACCGTGGGCTAGGCAGCACTGTCCCACCACCGCTGTCCCCTGTGGACCCTGCATCCACCACATTAACCCAGTGCGCAGTGATGGACACGTAACGGCCCTGGCCATGCCGACTGGACCATGCATCAGTTGTGAGGTGCACCTTTCTACTCACTGACTGCTTGAGTGCATGGACAATGCGGTCTTTCACATGATGGTGGAGGGCTGGGATGGCTTTGCGAGAGAAGAAGTGGCGACTGGGTAGGTCATAGCGTGGTACTGCATAGGCCATGAGTTCGCGGAAAGCTACGCTTTCCACCAACCGATAGGGCATCATCTCAAACGAGATTAGTTTGGCAATGTGGGCGTTCAAACTCAGTGTACGCGGATGAGAGACTGAGTACTTTCTTGACCTACTCATAGTGTCTGGGAGGGTGAGCTGGACTTGAGAGCTGCATATGGTGGAAGTAGCGGTGGACAGGGCGGACTGAGAGAGGGTTGATGATGGTGATGGAGTTGGTGTTCTTTCTGATGGCCTAGATTCAGTATTTCGTTGATATAACAGTGGGATTCCCTGACTGCTGTGGCCTTGCAACGACACCTCAACATTTGCTGCTGTGCTAACCGGTGGGCTTACAGTGGGGGAAACAATGTAGCGTTGCTGACTACCCTCTTTGTGATCAGTTGCACATGTGGCACTTGAGGTTTGGTGTGTCCACGCTTCCAAGTGCATGCTGGTTAAATGTCTAAGCATGCAACTGGTATTCAAATTTTTCAGATTTTTCCTTCGGCTAAAGGTCTTTGCGCACTTCTTACAGATAACCTTGGCCTGATCATGAGGATTTTGTTCAAAAAAGTGCCACACTGCACTCTTCCTACTTTGGCAGACATTTTGCGGCCTAGCACGCTGTGATGTTTTGACCCTCTGGACAAGCTGTCCAGCAACTCTTTTGATTTTTGGAACCTGTCTTTGGAGTGCTCCGGGCCTGCCAGATAACAGCTGTTGCGATGTCGATGTCTGCTGTGGATGCTCCTCATCTGAGCTATTGGAAGCAGCACCCTCTTCCCCCAATGGATGCCAATCTGGGTCAACAACTGGGTCATCCATCACCTCCTCTTCAATGTCATGTGCACCTTCCTCTGTGTCACCGTGTATGGTGGTATAGTGTGCGGGAAGGGGCACCTGAGTCTCATCAGGGTCAGAATCTGGCTCTGTACACTGCGAGGACAATGTAGTGCTCTGAGTGAATGTACCAGCAGAATCATCTATCAGCGGCTGTGCATCAGTGCACTCCATGTCAGATTCATCTTGGCCTGGGTAATTCACCATTTCACTTCATAATCCAGGCATGGTATGTGAAAACAGCTCCATGGAGTAATCAGTAGTATGGCCTGCGTCATCCTTCAATCTTGGTTGGGGTGAAGGACACAAGGAAGGGTGTGGTTCATGAACATGAGCCTCCAATGACGACTCAGTGCTTTTACTTTTTACAACTTCAGAAGAGGAGGTGATAGAGCTGGAGGCTGAGTCAGCAATGTAAGACAAAACTTTTTCCTGATGCTCTGGCGTTAAAAGCGGTTTGCCAACTCCTAGAAAACTAAGCCTTCGAAGCCTTATGGAGCCAGACGATGACGCAGGCTCAACACCTCCTGCATTCGGTCCTATTTTGCTTTTGCCACTACCATCAGATCCACCACCAACACCATCATTACCAGCTGCCAACTCCCGCCCAATTCCACGGCCTCTTCCACCAGCCTTCCTCATTTTTGGTAGAAATGTAGACAAAATCCTACAAACTATATAGTAATGTAAAACAAGGTACAAGGTGTCTATAGGACAGGGGAGATTTAGATTTTCTGCAGACACTTGTGGACACTGGACACTTGGATTGTGTGAGGCCCACTGAATATCACAGCGCTATGTCACAGGCTCGATGGCACAGGTGTGAAAAAAGTGACTACAGGATAAGGGAGATTTTGAATCTCTGGGAGATTTTGAATTTCTGCAGACACTTGTGGACACTGGACACTTGGATTGTGTGAGGCCCACTGAATATCACAGCGCTATGTCACAGGCTCGATGGCACAGGTGTGAAAAAAGTGACTACAGGATAAGGGAGATTTTGAATTTCTGGGAGATTTTGAATTTCTGCAGACACTTGTGGACACTGGACACTTGGATTGTGTGAGGCCCACTGAATATCACAGTGCTATGTCACAGGCTCGATCGCACAGGTGTGAAAAAGTGACTACAGGATAAAGGAGATTTTGAATTTCTGCAGACACTTGTGGAAACTGGACACTTGGATTGTGTGAGGCCCACTGAATATCACAGTGCTATATCACAGGCTCGATGGCACAGGTGTGAAAAAAGTGACTACAGGATAAGGGAGATTTTGAATTTCTGGGAGATTTTGAATTTCTGCAGACACTTGTGGACACTGGACACTTGGATTGTGTGAGGCCCACTGAATATCACAGCGCTATGTCACAGGCTCGATGGCACAGGTGTGAGAAAAGTGACTACAGGATAAGGGAGATTTTAAATTTCTGCAGACACTTGTGGACACTGGACACTTGGATTGGGTGAGGCCCACTGAATATCACAGCGCTATGTCACAGGCTCGATGGCACAGGTGTGAAAAAAGTGACTACAGGATAAGGGAGATTTAGATTTTCTGCAGACACTTGTGGACACTGGACACTTGGATTGTGTGAGGCCCACTGAATATCACAGTGCTATGTCACAGGTTCGATGGCACAGGTGTGAAAAAAGTGACTACAGGATAAGAGAGATTTTGAATTTCCGGGAGATTTTGAATTTCTCCAGAAACTTGTGGACACTGGACACTTGGATTGTGTGAGGCCCACTGAATATCACAGCGCTATGTCACAGGCTCGATGGCACAGGTGTGAAAAAAGTGACTACAGGATAAGGGAGATTTTGAATTTCTGGGAGATTTTGAATTTCTGCAGACACTTGTGGACACTGGACACTGGACACTTGGATTGTGTGAGGCCCACTGAATATCACAGTGCTATGTCACAGGCTCGATCGCACAGGTGTGAAAAAGTGACTACAGGATAAGGGAGATTTTGAATTTCTGCAGACACTTGTGGACACTGGACACTTGGATTGTGTGAGGCCCACTGAATATCACAGTGCTATGTCACAGGCTCGATGGCACAGGTGTGAAAAAAGTGACTACAGGATAAGGGAGATTTTGAATTTCTGCAGACACTTGTGGACACTGGACACTTGGATTGTGTGAGGCCCACTGAATATCACAGCGCTATGTCACAGGCTCGATGGCACAGGTGTGAAAATAGTGACTACAGGATAAGGGAGATTTAGATTTTCTGCAGACACTTGTGGACACTGGACACTTGGATTGTGTGAGGCCCACTGAATATCACAGTGCTATGTCACAGGCTCGATGGCACATGTGTGAAAAAAGTGACTACAGGATAAGAGAGATTTTGAATTTCTGGGAGATTTTGAATTTCTGCAGACACTTGTGGACACTGGACACTTGGATTGTGTGAGGCCCACTGAATATCACAGCGCTATGTCACAGGCTCGATGGCACAGGTGTGAAAAAAGTGACTACAGGATAAGGGAGATTTTGAATTTCTGGGAGATTTTGAATTTCTGCAGACACTTGTGGACACTGGACACTTGGATTGTGTGAGGCCCACTGAATATCACAGTGCTATGTCACAGGCTCGATCGCACAGGTGTGAAAAAAGTGACTACAGGATAAGGGAGATTTTGAATTTCTGCAGACACTTGTGGACACTGGACACTTGGATTGTGTGAGGCCCACTGAATATCACAGTGCTATGTCACAGGCTCGATGGCACAGGTGTGAAAAAAGTGACTACAGGATAAGGGAGATTTTGAATTTCTGGGAGATTTTGAATTTCTGCAGACACTTGTGGACACTGGACACTTGGATTGTGTGAGGCCCACTGAATATCACAGCGCTATGTCACAGGCTCGATGGCACAGGTGTGAAAAAAGTGACTACAGGATAAGGGAGATTTTAAATTTCTGCAGACACTTGTGGACACTGGACACTTGGATTGTGTGAGGCCCACTGAATATCACAGCGCTATGTCACAGGCTCGATGGCACAGGTGTGAAAAAAGTGACTACAGGATAAGGGAGATTTAGATTTTCTGCAGACACTTGTGGACACTGGACACTTGGATTGTGTGAGGCCCACTGAATATCACAGCGCTATGTCACAGGCTCGATGCAGCAGGTGTGAAAAAAGTGACTACAGGATAAGGGAGATTTTGAATTTCTGTAGACACTTGTGGACACTGGAAAATTGGATTGTGTGAGGCCCACTGAATATCACAGTGCTATGTCACAGGCTCGATGGCACAGGTGTGAAAAAAGTGACTACAGGATAAGGGAGATTTTGAATTTCTGCAGACACTTGTGGACACTGGACACTTGGATTGTGTGAGGCCCACTGAATATCACAGCGCTATGTCACAGGCTCGATGGCACAGGTGTGAGAAAAGTGACTACAGGATAAGGGAGATTTTAAATTTCTGCAGACACTTGTGGACACTGGACACTTGGATTGGGTGAGGCCCACTGAATATCACAGCGCTATGCCACAGGCTCGATGGCACAGGTGTGAAAAAAGTGACTACAGGATAAGGGAGATTTAGATTTTCTGCAGACACTTGTGGACACTGGACACTTGGATTGTGTGAGGCCCACTGAATATCACAGTGCTATGTCACAGGCTCGATGGCACATGTGTGAAAAAAGTGACTACAGGATAAGAGAGATTTTGAATTTCTGGGAGATTTTGAATTTCTGCAGACACTTGTGGACACTGGACACTTGGATTGTGTGAGGCCCACTGAATATCACAGCGCTATGTCACAGGCTCGATGGCACAGATGTGAAAAAAGTGACTACAGGATAAGGGAGATTTTGAATTTCTGGGAGATTTTGAATTTCTGCAGACACTTGTGGACACTGGACACTTGGATTGTGTGAGGCCCACTGAATATCACAGTGCTATGTCACAGGCTCGATCGCACAGGTGTGAAAAAGTGACTACAGGATAAGGGAGATTTTGAATTTCTGCAGACAATTGTGGACACTGGACACTTGGATTGTGTGAGGCCCACTGAATATCACAGTGCTATGTCACAGGCTCGATGGCACAGGTGTGAAAAAAGTGACTACAGGATAAGGGAGATTTTGAATTTCTGGGAGATTTTGAATTTCTGCAGACACTTGTGGACACTGGACACTTGGATTGTGTGAGGCCCACTGAATATCACAGTGCTATGTCACAGGCTCGATCGCACAGGTGTGAAAAAGTGACTACAGGATAAAGGAGATTTTGAATTTCTGCAGACACTTGTGGACACTGGACACTTGGATTGTGTGAGGCCCACTGAATATCACAGCGCTATGTCACAGGCTCGATGGCACAGGTGTGAAAAAAGTGACTACAGGATAAGGGAGATTTAGATTTTCTGCAGACACTTGTGGACACTGGACACTTGGATTGTGTGAGGCCCACTGAATATCACAGTGCTATGTCACAGGCTCGATGGCACATGTGTGAAAAAAGTGACTACAGGATAAGAGAGATTTTGAATTTCTGGGAGATTTTGAATTTCTGCAGACACTTGTGGACACTGGACACTTGGATTGTGTGAGGCCCACTGAATATCACAGCGTTATGTCACAGGCTCGATGGCACAGGTGTGAAAAAAGTGACTACAGGATAAGGGAGATTTTGAATTTCTGGGAGATTTTGAATTTCTGCAGACACTTGTGGACACTGGACACTTGGATTGTGTGAGGCCCACTGAATAACACAGTGCTATGTCACAGGCTCGATCGCACAGGTGTGAAAAAAGTGACTACAGGATAAGGGAGATTTTGAATTTCTGCAGACACTTGTGGACACTGGACACTTGGATTGTGTGAGGCCCACTGAATATCACAGTGCTATGTCACAGGCTCGATGGCACAGGTGTGAAAAAAGTGACTACAGGATAAGGGAGATTTTGAATTTCTGGGAGATTTTGAATTTCTGCAGACACTTGTGGACACTGGACACTTGGATTGTGTGAGGCCCACTGAATATCACAGCGCTATGTCACAGGCTCGATGGCACAGGTGTGAAAAAAGTGACTACAAGATAAGGGAGATTTTAAATTTCTGCAGACACTTGTGGACACTGGACACTTGGATTGTGTGAGGCCCACTGAATATCACAGCGCTATGTCACAGGCTCGATGGCACAGGTGTGAAAAAAGTGACTACAGGATAAGGGAGATTTAGATTTTCTGCAGACACTTGTGGACACTGGACACTTGGATTGTGTGAGGCCCACTGAATATCACAGCGCTATGTCACAGGCTCGATGCAGCAGGTGTGAAAAAAGTGACTACAGGATAAGGGAGATTTTGAATTTCTGTAGACACTTGTGGACACTGGAAAATTGGATTGTGTGAGGCCCACTGAATATCACAGTGCTATGTCACAGGCTCGATGGCACAGGTGTGAAAAAAGTGACTACAGGATAAGGGAGATTTTGAATTTCTGCAGACACTTGTGGACACTGGACACTTGGATTGTGTGAGGCCCACTGAATATCACAGCGCTATGTCACAGGCTCGATGGCACAGGTGTGAGAAAAGTGACTACAGGATAAGGGAGATTTTAAATTTCTGCAGACACTTGTGGACACTGGACACTTGGATTGGGTGAGGCCCACTGAATATCCCAGCGCTATGTCACAGGCTCGATGGCACAGGTGTGAAAAAAGTGACTACAGGATAAGGGAGATTTAGATTTTCTGCAGACACTTGTGGACACTGGACACTTGGATTGTGTGAGGCCCACTGAATATCACAGTGCTATGTCACAGGCTCGATGGCACATGTGTGAAAAAAGTGACTACAGGATAAGAGAGATTTTGAATTTCTGGGAGATTTTGAATTTCTGCAGACACTTGTGGACACTGGACACTTGGATTGTGTGAGGCCCACTGAATATCACAGCGCTATGTCACAGGCTCGATGGCACAGATGTGAAAAAAGTGACTACAGGATAAGGGAGATTTTGAATTTCTGGGAGATTTTGAATTTCTGCAGACACTTGTGGACACTGGACACTTGGATTGTGTGAGGCCCACTGAATATCACAGTGCTATGTCACAGGCTCGATCGCACAGGTGTGAAAAAGTGACTACAGGATAAGGGAGATTTTGAATTTCTGCAGACAATTGTGGACACTGGACACTTGGATTGTGTGAGGCCCACTGAATATCACAGTGCTATGTCACAGGCTCGATGGCACAGGTGTGAAAAAAGTGACTACAGGATAAGGGAGATTTTGAATTTCTGGGAGATTTTGAATTTCTGCAGACACTTGTGGACACTGGACACTTGGATTGTGTGAGGCCCACTGAATATCACAGCGCTATGTCACAGGCTCGATGGCACAGGTGTGAAAAAAGTGACTACAGGATAAGGGAGATTTAGATTTTCTGCAGACACTTGTGGACACTGGACACTTGGATAGTGTGAGGCCCACTGAATATCATAGTGCTATGTCAGGCTCGATGGCACAGTTGTGAAAAAAGTGACTACAGGATAAGAGAGATTTTGAATTTCTGGGAGATTTTGAATTTCTGCAGACACTTGTGGACACTGGACACTTGGATTGTGTGAGGCCCACTGAATATCACAGCGCTATGTCACAGGCTCGATGGCACAGGTGTGAAAAAAGTGACTACATGATAAGGGAGATTTTGAATTTCTGGGAGATTTTGAATTTCTGCAGACACTTGTGGACACTGGACACTTGGATTGTGTGAGGCCCACTGAATATCACAGTGCTATGTCACAGGCTCGATCGCACAGGTGTGTAAAAAGTGACTACAGGATAAGGGAGATTTTGAATTTCTGCAGACACTTGTGGACACTGGACACTTGGATTGTGTGAGGCCCACTGAATATCACAGTGCTATGTCACAGGCTCGATGGCACAGGTGTGAAAAAAGTGACTACAGGATAAGGGAGATTTTGAATTTCTGGGAGATTTTGAATTTCTGCAGACACTTGTGGACACTGGACACTTGGATTGTGTGAGGCCCACTGAATATCACAGCGCTATGTCACAGGCTCGATGGCACAGGTGTGAAAAAAGTGACTACAGGATAAGGGAGATTTTGAATTTCTGGGAGATTTTGAATTTCTGCAGACACTTGTGGACACTGGACACTTGGATTGTGTGAGGCCCACTGAATATCACAGTGCTATGTCACAGGCTCGATGGCACAGGTGTGAAAAAAGTGACTACAGGATAAGGGAGATTTTGAATTTCTGGGAGATTTTGAATTTCTGCAGACACTTGTGGACACTGGACACTTGGATTGTGTGAGGCCCACTGAATATCACAGTGCTATGTCACAGGCTCGATCGCACAGGTGTGAAAAAGTGACTACAGGATAAGGGAGATTTTGAATTTCTGCAGACAATTGTGGACACTGGACACTTAGATTGTGTGAGGCCCACTGAATATCACAGTGCTATGTCACAGGCTCGATGGCACAGGTGTGAAAAAAGTGACTACAGGATAAGGGAGATTTTGAATTTCTGGGAGATTTTGAATTTCTGCAGACACTTGTGGACACTGGACACTTGGATTGTGTGAGGCCCACTGAATATAACAGCGCTATGTCACAGGCTCGATGGCACAGGTGTGAAAAAAGTGACTACAGGATAAGGGAGATTTAGATTTTCTGCAGACACTTGTGGACACTGGACACTTGGATTGTGTGAGGCCCACTGAATATCATAGTGCTATGTCACAGGCTCGATGGCACAGGTGTGAAAAAAGTGACTACAGGATAAGAGAGATTTTGAATTTCTGAAGACACTTGTGGACACTGGACACTTTTGGATTGTGTGAGGCCCAATGAATATCAGAGCGCTATGTCACAGGCTCGATACAGCAGGTGTGAAAAAAGTGACTACAGGATAAGGGAGAATTTGAATTTCTGCAGACACTGGACACTTTTGGATTGTGTGAGGCCCAATGAATATCAGAGCACTATGTCACAGGCTCGATGCAGCAGGTGTGAAAAAAGTGACTACAGGATAAGGGAGATTTTGAATTTCTGCAGACACTTGTGGACACTGGACACTTTTGGATTGTGTGAGGCCCTCTGAATATCAGAGCGCTATGTCACAGGCTCGATGGCACAGGTGTGAAAAAAGTGAATTGTAGATTTGGGCAGAATAGGAATCTCCCTAGAGTGTAGGTCTGTAAGAACGGAACAAGTCCTCCACTTATCCTTCCACAGTGACACACAGATAGCTTCACTGTGGCTGTGATAACAGCCGTTACAAGGTACTGTGTGAGGAGCGTACACCGCTGTATGGTGTGAATAAATGCACGCTCAGTACCTTAGCTGGACAAAAAAAAAATTGGGATTGCTTTCAAAAAAGCAGTTTGCAGAGCAGTGGGGAAACAGCAATGCAGTTGTCAGGAAGCCTTAGAAGGCAGCCTAACAACCAACACCGCTGATCCACCACAATATAGCCTCCCCTTGCACTGCACACACAGTGACTGGTGTGTTGCACAGGCAAAATCGCTAGCAGCAGAAGCAGTTTTTTTGTCTTCTTCCCTGCCTAACGCTCTCCCTACAGAATCAGCAAACTCTCCCTATGCTAAGATCAGCAGAAGTAAGATGGCGGTCGGCGTGCACGCCCTTTTATAACCCCTGTGACGCCCACCAAAGCAAGCCAATCACTTGCATGCCCTTCTGAAAGATGGTGGCGACCCCTGCCTATGTCATCACGTTGCCCACAGTGTCCGTGGATCCTGATTGGCTGAAAAAGAGCGCTAAACAAACTTTCTGCAGACACTTGTGGACACTGGACACTTGGATTGTGTGAGGCCCACTGAATATCACAGCGCTATGTCACAGGCTCGATGGCACAGGTGTGAAAAAAGTGACTACAGGATAAGGGAGATTTTGAATTTCTGGGAGATTTTGAATTTCTGCAGACACTTGTGGACACTGGACACTTGGATTGTGTGATGCCCACTGAATATCACAGTGCTATGTCACAGGCTCGATCGCACAGGTGTGAAAAAGTGACTACAGGATAAGGGAGATTTTGAATTTCTGCAGACACTTGTGGACACTGGACACTTGGATTGTGTGAGGCCCACTGAATATCACAGTGCTATGTCACAGGCTCGATGGCACAGGTGTGAAAAAAGTGACTACAGGATAAGGGAGATTTTGAATTTCTGGGAGATTTTGAATTTCTGCAGACACTTGTGGACACTGGACACTTGGATTGTGTGAGGCCCACTGAATATCACAGCGCTATGTCACAGGCTCGATGGCACAGGTGTGAAAAAAGTGACTACAGGATAAGGGAGATTTTGAATTTCTGCAGACACTTGTGGACACTGGACACTTGGATTGTGTGAGGCCCACTGAATATCACAGCGCTATGTCACAGGCTCGATTGCACAGGTGTGAAAAAAGTGACTACAGGATAAGGGAGATTTTGAATTTCTGCAGACACTTGTGGACACTGGACACTTGGATTGTGTGAGGCCCACTGAATATCACAGCGCTATGTCACAGGCTCGATGGCACAGGTGTGAAAAAAGTGACTACAGGATAAGGGCGATTTTGAATTTCTGCAGACACTTGTGGACACTGGACACTTGGATTGTGTGAGGCCCACTGAATATCACAGCGCTATGTCACAGGCTCGATGGCACAGGTGTGAAAAAAGTGACTACAGGATAAGGGAGATTTTGAATTTCTGGGAGATTTTGAATTTCTGCAGACACTTGTGGACACTGGACACTTGGATTGTGTGAGGCCCACTGAATATCACAGCGCTATGTCACAGGCTCGATGGCACAGGTGTGAAAAAAGTGACTACAGGATAAGGGAGATTTTGAATTTCTGCAGACACTTGTGGACACTGGACACTTGGATTGTGTGAGGCCCACTGAATATCACAGCGCTATGTCACAGGCTCGATGGCACAAGTGTGAAAAAAGTGACTACAGAATAAGGGAGATTTTGAATTTCTGGGAGATTTTGAATTTCTGCAGACACTTGTGGACACTGGACACTTGGATTGTTTGAGGCCCACTGAATATCACAGCGCTATGTCACAGGCTCGATGGCACAGGTGTGAAAAAAGTGACTACAGGATAAGGGAGATTTTGAATTTCTGCAGACACTTGTGGACACTGGACACTTGGATTGTGTGAGGCCCACTGAATATCACAGCGCTATGTCACAGGCTCGATTGCACAGGTGTGAAAAAAGTGACTACAGGATAAGGGATATTTTGAATTTCTGCAGACACTTGTGGACACTGGACACTTGGATTGTGTGAGGCCCACTGAATATCACAGCGCTATGTCACAGGCTCGATGGCACAGGTGTGAAAAAAGTGACTACAGGATAAGGGAGATTTAGATATTCTGCAGACACTTGTGGACACTGGACACTTGGATAGTGTGAGGCCCACTGAATATCATAGTGCTATGTCAGGCTCGATGGCACAGGTGTGAAAAAAGTGACTACAGGATAAGAGAGATTTTGAATTTCTGGGAGATTTTGAATTTCTGCAGACACTTGTGGACACTGGACACTTGGATTGTGTGAGGCCCACTGAATATCACAGCGCTATGTCACAGGCTCGATGGCACAGGTGTGAAAAAAGTGACTACAGGATAAGGGAGATTTTGAATTTCTGGGAGATTTTGAATTTCTGCAGACACTTGTGGACACTGGACACTTGGATTGTGTGAGGCCCACTGAATATCACAGTGCTATGTCACAGGCTCGATCGCACAGGTGTGTAAAAAGTGACTACAGGATAAGGGAGATTTTGAATTTCTGCAGACACTTGTGGACACTGGACACTTGGATTGTGTGAGGCCCACTGAATATCACAGTGCTATGTCACAGGCTCGATGGCACAGGTGTGAAAAAAGTGACTACAGGATAAGGGAGATTTTGAATTTCTGGGAGATTTTGAATTTCTGCAGACACTTGTGGACACTGGACACTTGGATTGTGTGAGGCCCACTGAATATCACAGCGCTATGTCACAGGCTCGATGGCACAGGTGTGAAAAAAGTGACTACAGGATAAGGGAGATTTAGATTTTCTGCAGACACTTGTGGACACTGGACACTTGGATTGTGTGAGGCCCACTGAATATCATAGTGCTATGTCACAGGCTCGATGGCACAGGTGTGAAAAAAGTGACTACAGGATAAGAGAGATTTTGAATTTCTGAAGACACTTGTGGACACTGGACACTTTTGGATTGTGTGAGGCCCAATGAATATCAGAGCGCTATGTCACAGGCTCGATGCAGCAGGTGTGAAAAAAGTGACTACAGGATAAGGGAGAATTTGAATTTCTGCAGACACTGGACACTTTTGGATTGTGTGAGGCCCAATGAATATCAGAGCACTATGTCACAGGCTCGATGCAGCAGGTGTGAAAAAAGTGACTACAGGATAAGGGAGATTTTGAATTTCTGCAGACACTTGTGGACACTGGACACTTTTGGATTGTGTGAGGCCCTCTGAATATCAGAGCGCTATGTCACAGGCTCGATGGCACAGGTGTGAAAAAAGTGAATTGTAGATTTGGGCAGAATAGGAATCTCCCTAGAGTGTAGGTCTGTAAGAACGGAACAAGTCCTCCACTTATCCTTCCACAGTGACACACAGATAGCTTCACTGTGGCTGTGATAACAGCCGTTACAAGGTACTGTGTGAGGAGCGTACACCGCTGTATGGTGTGAATAAATGCACGCTCAGTACCTTAGCTGGACAAAAAAAAAATTGGGATTGCTTTCAAAAAAGCAGTTTGCAGAGCAGTGGGGAAACAGCAATGCAGTTGTCAGGAAGCCTTAGAAGGCAGCCTAACAACCAACACCGCTGATCCACCACAATATAGCCTCCCCTTGCACTGCACACACAGTGACTGGTGTGTTGCACAGGCAAAATCGCTAGCAGCAGAAGCAGTTTTTTTGTCTTCTTCCCTGCCTAACGCTCTCCCTACAGAATCAGCAAACTCTCCCTATGCTAAGATCAGCAGAAGTAAGATGGCGGTCGGCGTGCACGCCCTTTTATAACCCCTGTGACGCCCACCAAAGCAAGCCAATCACTTGCATGCCCTTCTGAAAGATGGTGGCGACCCCTGCCTATGTCATCACGTTGCCCACAGTGTCCGTGGATCCTGATTGGCTGAAAAAGAGCGCTAAACAAACTTTCTGCAGACACTTGTGGACACTGGACACTTGGATTGTGTGAGGCCCACTGAATATCACAGCGCTATGTCACAGGCTCGATGGCACAGGTGTGAAAAAAGTGACTACAGGATAAGGGAGATTTTGAATTTCTGGGAGATTTTGAATTTCTGCAGACACTTGTGGACACTGGACACTTGGATTGTGTGAGGCCCACTGAATATCACAGTGCTATGTCACAGGCTCGATCGCACAGGTGTGAAAAAAGTGACTACAGGATAAGGGAGATTTTGAATTTCTGCAGACACTTGTGGACACTGGACACTTGGATTGTGTGAGGCCCACTGAATATCACAGTGCTATGTCACAGGCTCGATGGCACAGGTGTGAAAAAAGTGACTACAGGATAAGGGAGATTTTGAATTTCTGGGAGATTTTGAATTTCTGCAGACACTTGTGGACACTGGACACTTGGATTGTGTGAGGCCCACTGAATATCACAGCGCTATGTCACAGGCTCGATGGCACAGGTGTGAAAAAAGTGACTACAGGATAAGGGAGATTTTGAATTTCTGCAGACACTTGTGGACACTGGACACTTGGATTGTGTGAGGCCCACTGAATATCACAGCGCTATGTCACAGGCTCGATTGCACAGGTGTGAAAAAAGTGACTACAGGATAAGGGAGATTTTGAATTTCTGCAGACACTTGTGGACACTGGACACTTGGATTGTGTGAGGCCCACTGAATATCACAGCGCTATGTCACAGGCTCGATGGCACAGGTGTGAAAAAAGTGACTACAGGATAAGGGAGATTTTGAATTTCTGCAGACACTTGTGGACACTGGACACTTGGATTGTGTGAGGCCCACTGAATATCACAGCGCTATGTCACAGGCTCGATGGCACAGGTGTGAAAAAAGTGACTACAGGATAAGGGAGATTTTGAATTTCTGGGAGATTTTGAATTTCTGCAGACACTTGTGGACACTGGACACTTGGATTGTGTGAGGCCCACTGAATATCACAGCGCTATGTCACAGGCTCGATGGCACAGGTGTGAAAAAAGTGACTACAGGATAAGGGAGATTTTGAATTTCTGCAGACACTTGTGGACACTGGACACTTGGATTGTGTGAGGCCCACTGAATATCACAGCGCTATGTCACAGGCTCGATGGCACAAGTGTGAAAAAAGTGACTACAGAATAAGGGAGATTTTGAATTTCTGGGAGATTTTGAATTTCTGCAGACACTTGTGGACACTGGACACTTGGATTGTTTGAGGCCCACTGAATATCACAGCGCTATGTCACAGGCTCGATGGCACAGGTGTGAAAAAAGTGACTACAGGATAAGGGAGATTTTGAATTTCTGCAGACACTTGTGGACACTGGACACTTGGATTGTGTGAGGCCCACTGAATATCACAGCGCTATGTCACAGGCTCGATTGCACAGGTGTGAAAAAAGTGACTGCAGGATAAGGGAGATTTTGAATTTCTGCAGACACTTGTGGACACTGGACACTTGGATTGTGTGAGGCCCACTGAATATCACAGCGCTGTCACAGGCTCGATGGCACAGGTGTGAAAAAAGTGACTACAGGATAAGGGAGATTTAGATTTTCTGCAGACACTTGTGGACACTGGACACTTGGATTGTGTGAGGCCCACTGAATATCACAGCGCTATGTCACAGGCTCGATGGCACAGGTGTGAAAAAAGTGACTACAGGATAAGGGAGATTTTGAATTTCTGCAGACACTTGTGGACACTGGACACTTGGATTGTGTGAGGCCCACTGAATATCACAGCGCTATGTCACAGGCTCGATGGCACAAGTGTGAAAAAAGTGACTACAGAATAAGGGAGATTTTGAATTTCTGGGAGATTTTGAATTTCTGCAGACACTTGTGGACACTGGACACTTGGATTGTTTGAGGCCCACTGAATATCACAGCGCTATGTCACAGGCTCGATGGCACAGGTGTGAAAAAAGTGACTACAGGATAAGGGAGATTTTGAATTTCTGCAGACACTTGTGGACACTGGACACTTGGATTGTGTGAGGCCCACTGAATATCACAGCGCTATGTCACAGGCTCGATTGCACAGGTGTGAAAAAAGTGACTACAGGATAAGGGAGATTTTGAATTTCTGCAGACACTTGTGGACACTGGACACTTGGATTGTGTGAGGCCCACTGAATATCACAGTGCTATGTCACAGGCTCGATGGCACAGGTGTGAAAAAAGTGACTACAGGATAAGGGAGATTTTGAATTTCTGAGAGATTTTGAATTTCTGCAGACTCTTGTGGACACTGGACACTTGGATTGTGTGATGCCCACTGAATATCACAGCGCTATGTCACAGGCTCGATGACACAGGTGTGAAAAAAGTGACTACAGGATAAGGGAGATTTTAAATTTCTGCAGACACTTGTGGACACTGGACACTTGGATTGTGTGAGGCCCACTGAATATCACAGCGCTATGTCACAGGCTCAATGGCACAGGTGTGAAAAAAGTGACTACAGGATAAGGGAGATTTTGAATTTCTGAAGACACTTGTGGACACTGGACACTTTTGGATTGTGTGAGGCCCAATGAATATCAGAGCGCTATGTCACAGGCTCGATGCAGCAGGTGTGAAAAAAGTGACTACAGGATAAGGGAGAATTTGAATTTCTGCAGACACTGGACACTTTTGGATTGTGTGAGGCCCAATGAATATCAGAGCACTATGTCACAGGCTCGATGCAGCAGGTGTGAAAAAAGTGACTACAGGATAAGGGAGATTTTGAATTTCTGCAGACACTTGTGGACACTGGACACTTTTGGATTGTGTGAGGCCCTCTGAATATCAGAGCGCTATGTCACAGGCTCGATGGCACAGGTGTGAAAAAAGTGAATTGTAGATTTGGGCAGAATAGGAATCTCCCTAGAGTGTAGGTCTGTAAGAACGGAACAAGTCCTCCACTTATCCTTCCACAGTGACACACAGATAGCTTCACTGTGGCTGTGATAACAGCCGTTACACGGTACTGTGTGAGGAGCGTACACCGCTGTATGGTGTGAATAAATGCACGCTCAGTACCTTAGCTGGACAAAAAAAAAATTGGGATTGCTTTCAAAAAAGCAGTTTGCAGAGCAGTGGGGAAACAGCAATGCAGTTGTCAGGAAGCCTTAGAAGGCAGCCTAACAACCAACACCGCTGATCCACCACAATATAGCCTCCCCTTGCACTGCACACACAGTGACTGGTGTGTTGCACAGGCAAAATCGCTAGCAGCAGAAGCAGTTTTTTTGTCTTCTTCCCTGCCTAACGCTCTCCCTACAGAATCAGCAACCTCTCCCTATGCTAAGATCAGCAGAAGTAAGATGGCGGTCGGCGTGCACGCCCTTTTATAACCCCTGTGACGCCCACCAAAGCAAGCCAATCACTTGCATGCCCTTCTGAAAGATGGTGGCGACCCCTGCCTATGTCATCACGTTGCCCACAGTGTCCGTGGCTCCTGATTGGCTGAAAAAGAGCGCTAAACAAACTTTTGAAAAGCGACTTTGGCGCGTAAGTCGCCGACCTCGTGGCCGACCTCATCCTAGGGTCGGGTTTCGTTTCATGAAACCCGACTTTGCCAAAAGTCGGAGACTTTTGAAATTGTTCGACCCGTTTCGCTCAACTCTACATGCAAGTGATTGGCTGGCGTTGTGTGGCGTCACAGGGGCTATAAAAGGGCGTGAACGCCGACCGCCATCTTACTTATGCTGATCTTAGCATAGAGAGAGCTGCTGCTGCTGATTCTGTAGGGAGAGCGTTAGGCAGGGAAGAAGAACAAAAAAAACTGCTTCTGCTGTTAGCGATTTCCACTTACAACATAACACTTTGTGTGCAGTGGCAGGGTAGGCTCTATTTTTGTGCATCAGCTCTGTTGGTTATTAGGCTGCCTTATAAGGCTCCCTGATAGCTGCATTGCTGTTTGCACACTGCTGTGCAAACTGCTTTTTCAAAAGCAAAAATACTTTTCTTCCTCTTTTCTGCACAGTTACCAAGGGTTCATTTTTCTGCCCTTTTGTGTGTGCACTGTGCAGCAGTCCTGCTTATTAGGCTGCCTGTGTCCATACTTGGACTGAGAGCATCATTGTCTGCGTCCTCAAATCTATAGTGAGATTCAAAATCTCACCAATCCTATAGACACCCTACACCTTGTCATACACCATCCAATTTCAGTCTGTTACATTGAGGTGTAATCTCACCTGGGCCAGAGACAATAGTTCTGCGTCCTCAAATCTATAGTGAGATTCAAATTTTCACCAATCCTATAGACACCCTCCACCTTGACATCCACCATCCAATTTCAGCCTGTTACATTGAGGTGTAATTCGGTCGCCCTAACACCCAGGGCAGTGGGGTACTCAGTACCGGGCCCGATGGTCCTCAATGGGAGATGTCACGGTAGCTGGAACCCGGCCCGTGGCCCTGGGCGCCCATTGCAAATGTTCAGTGTTAATGTGTAAGTCGTGACGCCACCTGTGGTGTTCGGCAATGAAGATGTAAGCCGACGCTGCAGACAGATCCTCTGGTACAGATGGTGTGGTGCAGCAGTGATGTTATAGCCCTCCAGAGGCAGGGCTGTAGTCCCAGGGCAGAGTAGGGGAAGTGACACGTAGATGGTGTAGTGTCAGGCTCAAGGGATGTAGCCGTGCTGGGCAGGTTGGCGCCAGAATAAGTGGAGGACACCAGGGCTTGTAGTTCCAAAGCTTTACTCACAGTCTGTAGTACACACAGGTGCCTGCCTCCATGCCGTGTCCTCCGGGTCGGGGACCCAGTCAACCTCCAAGCAAGATGGAATGCTCCCTTCCAACACTCCGCCAACATGTGCATTTCTGAACGTCTCCTCTTATAGCGCCTTTGGTGTGAAGTACTCCTAGTACTGAGTTACACTGGAGTTCCTCCTGACAGATGTTCCCAAGAACTATACTTGTACGGCAGACAGCTGTAGCCTGCTTCAGGGACTCCTTACTCCTAAGTCCCGGCTCACTATCCAAGTTGCTGTTGTGCCCCAAGTCTGAGATGGGAGTAGTGCATTTACAGCCCACTACTCCACCGATGTCTGCTGTAGGACCCTTAGTATCCATACAACCTCGGGGACCGGGCCCCGGCCTTGCGCTTAGAACTTCTAGGCAGGGTTCTCTCCTAACCCACGTCCTCTGTTCTCTTTTACTCCTTCGTTCCATACTAGTCTCTCCTTCTTATGGAAGATCAGGTTTCTGTTCAATGTCTTTCTCCTTCTTTGCTTTCCCGTGCCAGCAGACTCAGGTCACTGAGATCTGCTACAGCACCTCCTTCTTCCATCCCTCTCCCAGGGATCTTCTCTCCTCACTCCTCTCTCTCTGACTGACTCCTGAAATCTTAAACCTTCCCGCTCTTTTATGTATTCTAACTCCACCCGCCTCCCAGCACGTTTCGTGTTCCAAGCAGGGAGCCACCAAAGGTGCTCTGCTACACTCCAAGCAGGGAGCCGCAATGTGGCTTTGCTGAACTACTGTGTTGTGTGGGATGCAGGTGTTGGAGCGTGGTCAGGAGCCTCCAACCTACCTGGATGGTGGGGTACCACACCTCAGGAGGAGGTGCAGTACCTCTGTGGCAACTGAATCCTCAGGGGCACCACATTATCTCTACTGGGCCTGAGACAATAGTTCAACGTCCTCAAATCTCTAGTGAGATTCAAATTCTCACCAATAGTAGATACACCTTCTACCTTGTTTTACAGTACCATATAGCTGGTGGTATTTTGGGTACGTTTTCACAAAAATGAGCAAGTATGGTGGAAGATGCCATGGAAGTGGGCGGGGCTTGCCAGCTGGTCCCGATGGTGGTGGTGGTGGTGGTGTTGCATCTGTTGGTAGTGGCAAAAGCACAATAGCACCTAAGGCAGGAGGTGTTGAGCCTGCGTCATCGTCTGGCTCCACAATGCCTCGAAGGCTCTCTTTTCTGGGAGTAGGTAAACCACTTTTAAAGCTGGAGCTTCAGGAGCAAGTTTTGGCTTACATTGCTGACACAGCCTCCAGCTCTCTCGCCTCCTCTTCTGAAGTTTCAAAAAATAAAAGCACTGAGTCGTCATTGGAGGCTCCTGGTCAGGAACAACATTTTTCCTTGTATCCTTCACCCCTACCAAAAGTGAAGGCTGTGGCAGGCCACACTACCAATTACTCCATGGAGCTCTTTTCACATACCATGCCTGGGTTAGCAAGTCAAATCGTGAATTCCCCAGTCCAAGATGAATCTGACATGGAGTGCACTGATGCACAGCCGCTGCTAGATTTTTCTGCTGGTACATTCACTCAGAGTACTACATTGTCCTTGCAGTGTACTGAGGCAGACCCTGATGAAACTCAGGTGCCACTTCCCGCATACTATACCACCTTACACGGTGACACAGAGGAAGGTGCACATGAAATTGAAGAGGAGGTGATGTATGACCCAGTTGTTGACCCAGATTGGCATCCAATGGGGGAAGAGGGGGCCGCTGCCAATAGCTCAGAAGAGGAGGAGGAGGATCCTCAGCAGGCAACGACATCGCAACAGCTGTTATCTGGCAGGACCGTAGCAGTCCAAAAACGTGTTACAAAAACCAAAAGAGTTGCAGGACAGCTTGGCCAGACGGTCAAATTAGTACAGCGTGCAAGGTCTCAAAATGTCTTCCATAGTAGGAAGAGTGCAGTGTGGCACTTTTTTGAACCAAATCCTAATGATCAGGCAAAAGTTATCTGTAAGAAGTGCGCAAAGACCTTTAGCCGAGGGAAAATTCTGAGAAATTTGAATACCAGTTGCATGCTTAGACATTTAACCACCATGTACTTGCAAGCGTGGACGGACTACCAAACCTCACGTACCACATGTGCACCTGCTCCGAATGAAGGTAGTCATCAATGCTACATCAATTCCCCCCTTGTAAGCCCACCGTTTAGCACACCACCAGCAGCAAATGTCGAGGTGCCGTCGCAAGGGCAAAGCAGTCATGGAATCACAATGTTATTGCTATGAAAGACTGAATCTAGGCCATCAGCAACACCACCAACACATCAGCATCACCAACCCTCTCTCAGTCCGCCATGTCCACCGCTAATTCCACCATATGCCTACGAAACATTGCCTGTAGGTGTTCGACCCTCCTCCTCCAGAAGCGAAAGCTCGTCCACAGAGCGCAGTCGCACGAGCACTCGATCCGCAGCTGCCAGTGTTGCACACGAGGTGTCCCACTATCGAACAGCAGGCTGTGTTGAAGATGATGTGTTTGGGCGACAACAGACACACCGCGGAGGTACTGGCCGACTACTTGCAGCGACAAACTGAGTCATGGCTGGGCAGTCTACATCTTGAGGCAGGCAAGGTAGTTAGTGATAACGGCCGGAATTTTGTGGCAGCCATAGCCCTTTCAAAACTTAGACACATACCTTGCCTGGCTCACACCTTGAACCTGGTGGTGCAGTGCTTCCTCAATAATTATCCGGCGTTAACACCCCTGCTCCATAAGTTGCAAAGACTGTGCTCGCACATCCGCCGGTCGCCCGTACACTCCAGTCATACGCAGAAGCTGCAGCGATTGCTCCACCTTCCCAAGCACCGCCTAATTATCGACGTTGCAACAAGGTGGAACTCCACCCTGCACATGGTTCAGAGGCTGTGCGAACAGAGGCAGGCTGTAATTCATTTGTGGGAGGATACATGGGCAGGCACTTTGAGGGAAGACATGGAGTTGACAGGTGTGCAGTGGTCGAAGCTGAAAGACCTATGTGAAGTCCTTCAGTGTTTTGAGGAATGCACACGGCTGGTAAGCGCAGACGACGCCATCATAAGCATGAGCATCCCACTTATGCGTCTGCTCATGCAAACTTTGACGCACATTAAGGAGCAGGCGTCTGCAGCTGGGGAGGAAGAGGAGGAGGTAAGCCTTGATGACAGTCAGCCATTGTCTGGTCAGGGAAGTCTCGTGGACGAGGTGGAGGAAGAAGAGGAAGAGGAGGAGGAGGATGATGGGGATGATTATTTTGGGGAGGAGGATGCTTCTCAGGGGGCAAGAAAAAGTGTTGGCGTGGCAAGGTCTGGTACAGGGTTTGTGCGTGACTGGAGGGATGTGTATTTGCCAGAAAGTGCTCCTCCACCCAGCACTCGCCTTGCATCATTGACACCTGGAACATTGGCCCACATGTCTGATTAGGCCATGCAGATCCTAAAAAGGGACCCCCGCATTGCCAAAATGATGAACGACGACAACTACTGGTTGGCCAGCATCCTGGATCCACGCTATAAAGGCAAATTCCAAAACATCATGCCACAGGAGAACCTAGAGCTAATATTGGCTAACAAACAAGCAACTCAGGTAAACCGTTTGTTTGAGGCATTCCCAGCACACAGCGGCGGTGATGTTCTAACAAGCCGTAGGGGGCAACATGAAAGAGGTGTTCATGGTGCACACAGCCGAAATGGCGTTGGACACAGGGGTTTCATGACCATGTTGTGGACTGATTTTTCAAGTACTGCTCACACGACTGGTAATACTGCATCGATCGAAAGTGACAGGAGACAGCAGTTGTCAACTATGGTAACAAACTACTTCTCCTCCCATATCGATGTTCTCCCTAACCTTTGACTATTGGCCAGTAAACTTGACACCTGGCCTGAATTGGCACAATATGCCTTACAGGAGCTCGCTTGCCCTGCTGCTAGTGTGTTATCTGAACGAGTCTTCAGTGCTGCTGGATCAATCCTGACAGAAAAAAGGACCCGTCTGTAAACCCAAAATGTTGATGATCTAACCTTCATTAAAATGAACCATGCATGGGTTTCATACGATTTTGTCCCACCCTCCCCTGCTGACACGTAGGATGCCAGAAAAATGGCTTTCTTTTGTCCTCCTCTTCCGCAGACTTCTCCAATTACTCCATTTGCAGATGCTGAATGTCCAACATCAACATATGCCAATTTTTCCACCTCCCTAACTGGCCTCCCCCCACAGGGCCGGGGTCACCACCTGGCGCACGCACCCGTGCGAGTGCCGTTGCCCTGGACAGGTGGGTGTGCACACTGTTTGGCAACGGCACTGGCACAAGGTCCCTCATAGTAGAATCAAGTGGCTCTGATGGTGGGGGTGCACACCCGCCGTCAGACACACCGGCGTACTATGAGGGGCCCTGTGCCAGTGTCGTTGCCAACGAATGCCCCCCCCCCCTACTTGCTCAGGATCACAGCACTTGCAAAGTTCAAATACTTACCTCTCCCTGCTCCACTGCCGTGACGTCTTCCGCGTTTCCTGACAGTGACATTCTGGTCAGAGAGCACGATGACATCACGTCTGTACGCCCTCTGCCTAAACAGTCCAAGTGCAGTGAGATGGAAGATGGGGACGACGAGGAGTCCAGACTAGTACAGGGATTCCCTAGTGAGGAGACTTATTTAATTGTTTTCAATGTTGGGACAGCTATTTTTGGGGAGCACTATACTCTGGAGAATGATATATGAGGCCCACCATACACTGGAGCATTCCAAAGGTGGACATCAGACACTGGAGCAGCATTTACAAGGCCCATTATGCACTGGAGCATTAGAAATGGGGCCCATTATATATGGAGCATTATTTGGGCCCATAACACAGTGGAGCTTCATCCATGGGGACCAACATATACTGTAGCATTATGTGGAGCTCATAATATACTGTTTCAAACATTATATGGGACCAATGATTCTGTATGATGAAATATATGGACCTCATTACTCTGTATAGCGCACCATGCGGTGGCCATAATACTATATGGAGTAATATACTGTCCGTTTTTGGAGCTATTGGAGAATTTAAAATGGATATCAGTCATGAGATGTAAGAAGTGAAGTATTTTTCATTGTACTATACCGCTATTTCTCTGCCGTATCAGAGGATCATGAATTGTGGCATGTGTTAAAGGAGCCCACTGACACTCTTTGGCCCTGGGCCCACGAAAATCTGGAGCCAGCCCTACCCCCCCACAACTTTAGCCAAATAACCCCCAGTTTTCAATGCCTAACTATTATTATAAATTAAATTAAGGTTGACAAGCTTAAGTAATAAGAATTGATGTTTTTGGCATTAAAATGGGCACTGTAGGTGTGTTTCCTGTCCTCCACTCCCTGCCGACCTTGGTTCCCCATTGACTTGCATTGGGTTTCGTGTTTCAGTCGGCCTTCGACTTTTCACGATAATCGGCCGATTTCTTTCGACCCGACTTTTGAGAAAGTCTGGTTTCATGAAACCCGACTCGACCCGAAAAAAGGCAAAGTCGCTCATCTTTACTAAAGATGTTTCCCTCCTGTGTAACTTGCCGTCCACTGCCTGTTGTCAATTGTAATCAGTCTCTAGCAGCAGAAAAGCTGAAAAGAGATTACAGGAAGTCAGGGCGGGTGCTTGTCTCACTTCTCATGCACTCTTACCTGTCAAACTGCATACATGCATAACAGAGAGGCAGGGTTTCAGTTCGAGGCAGGCAAGTAATTGCACAATGCATACTCAGAAAGCTGAGCAGGAAGGCCCAGTACCTTTAATACTTGCAAAAGGCTGCCAAAAAAGAAAAGGATCTGCCAGCTGAAAAAGAGTGGATAACTTTTACTTTGGTTTTCAGCAAAAAAAGACAGATATGATTTAAGGTGGCCACTGAAAGTCATAATTCAGGTTCCCAAAAAAATCTCCAAAACTCATAAATAAAATAATTTCAAGTGACAGTCGTCTTAACATAAGTTACTTTCCATTATACAACACCTACAACTAATATGGCAGGTATGGACCATTGACCTTCTCACACTCAGGTGGTCAGCAAACATTTCTCATTACCAAGTATTTGATCTTTTTGCCTTTTGCTGTTTTCCCTTACACTTGTTGCTCCTTTATGGCAATTTATTTATACTTGAGTCTGGAGCCCTTTGTTTGTGAAACCCCCTCCCCAAATGTCAGGCTTTTGTCTTGTATAAGCATTAAAATGCAAAGAAGAACCATACGTATTGGATCCTTGCAGAACTTAGGGTATGTGCACGCAACGTCTTTTTCAGGTGGATTCAGCCCCGAAAACCACCTGAAAAAGTGGTAATTAAACGCTCAAAAAAATGAACATGTACATTTCTATGTAAAAACGACTTGCAGTTCATATGTTCAGTCTTTTGAACATCTTTTAACCGCATCAGGTTTCAAAGATGCCAAATGGGAAAAAGAAATGACCTGTCCATTCTTCAGGCATTTTCCTCTCTGAAGACAGTCTATGATTGATAACAGACGCCAATGGAAAAACTCAAAAGACACCAGGAAAATGTCCAGACAACTTTTTGAGTGGTTTATCGGCGTTTCTGTTTGAAAAATCACTAGCAATTTCTTCATTGTTCAATATCCCTATGGAACAAATTAAGCATGTGCACTGAAGTCAAAAGTATTGTGACACCTCTACATTACAACCACAGGAGTTTTTCTGACCTCTCATTCTAAATACACTCTTCCATGAAGACTTTGTGCAAGATTTTGGAATGTGTTTGTGAAGGTTTTTGCCCATTCACTCAGTAGAGTATTTGTAAGGTCAGACACTGATGTTGATGAGAGAACCTGTCTCTCAATCTCCCTTCTAGTTTATCCCAGATGTGTGGGATGCGGTTGTGATCAGGATTCTCTGTGGCCATGGGTGGATATGGGATTGGTGCAACCTGTGCAGCCTCGTAGGGGTTCAAGTGGTAAGTGGTCCACTGCCACCTACAAATTAGTAAGCAGCTTCTGCCACAGTCATATAAAAATCTGCATTATGGTGAGCTATTGGACTACCCAGATTTTGTTCTTGCACGGGAGCCTTCTTCTGTCTGTGTACGTCCCTGTGTTTGGCCAGTTACGTCCTTCTGCAGTGTAGGATCTACACCAAACGCCCTCAACCATGTCTTTATGGATTTTGGTTTGTGCGCTGAGGCACAGTCATGCATTAACAGAAACGGGTCTTTCCAAAACTGTACTGGTATGTTTAAGCATTAAGATTTCATTTGACATGGACTAAGTGGTTCAGGTTGACCCTTGAAAAACAACTCCATAGTATTATCAACCAAACTTTATATCCATCAAACTAAGAGTTATTCATTAGCCTTCCAGTAGCTCCATAGAACACTTCCACTGCTCCATAGACGACCAGTTGTGGCAACTTTACACCACTCTGTCTGATGCTCATCATTGTGCTTGGCGATGTAAGGCTGCATGCAGCTGCTCGGCCGTAAAACTCCCGATATGGGCACAATGTTTGGGCTGATGTTAAGGAAGGAGATCTGGACTCTGCAGTTATGGAGTCAACAAAGCGTTGGTGACTTTTCTGCCCTCTGCTCCTCAGCATTCAGTGACCCCAATTGGCTCCTCATGCTGCGGCTCCTTCCACTTTTCAATAATATCACTCACAGGTGATGGGGGAAGATTTAGGAGGAACAAATGTCATGAATGAACTAGCTACACAGGTGGCTCATAGTACATGACCACGCTGGTATCAGTGAGATCATTACCACCTGTCATTTGGTCACACGTTAGGGGCCGGACTTTATATACCGGAGGCAGCAGGACTGAAGGAAAAGAAGGAATTCAGAGATTAAAAGGTGCATCCCAATACTTTTTGCATAAAGTGTAGAGCAAGACTTTTCCTACCATATAATTTCATGTAAGGCAAAAATGCAATGTAGATTGGAATTTAATCTTGAAATGTCGCAGTTATAGGACAGGAATGTGTCCAGTACAATTTATAACAATCCTAATCTGATCCTATAACATACTCTTTAAGTTCACAGATAAATTGTAGCAATAAACAAAGTTCGATCACAAGACTTAAAGTGACTCCTTGGCGCGTCTTATACCACGTACAACGGCTGGTAAATTACGTACGGCCAACACAATGGTCGCTTTCATGGCCCATGAATGCCGTACAGGAACGCTAAATAGATTATGTGGGAAGCCCATAGTCCATCATGGCTCATCTAAATTAATATGGTACAATTAAGCATGAATAAGCTTGGGTGGTGGTGAGCAGAGGGAAAAAATTCACAAGGGAAAAGAAATCCAGGTCTATAGAGTAACAAGACCACCATCCGTGTAAATGAAATAACACATTTTGCTTTTGTTCTTCAACTTTTCACTCGAGCTACCAAGACGTCAGGATTTTACAAGAGTGTAAAACAATCTAGGCCAAGAAAAAAACTTCTTTGTTTCTACGTTTATGTCGGGTGATAAAAGGGTATTGTGTTCAAGTGAAATGCATTGCCAAGTGTGTTCTATCTATCAGGTGGTGTAAGTTTGAGATCAAAGAATTGTTTGAGCCTTCTCATTCGGAACACACATACATTTCCAAACAAGTTCTCATCCAGTACAATTGGTCAAAGTTGGCCTCTGTAAGAAGCCTATTCTGTAAGCCTATTTTCTACCGCACAAAAACCCCTCCTGAATGTCTTTGAGAAGGGCAGTGTGCTGGAATTCTTTTACATTTCTTTTGGAATTTTCCTGATTAGAAAGACTTTTTTTTCTTACACCTACAGAGTCCCGATTGAGCGGAGCACAATTCAGAACTTTCTTCTCAGGATTTCTGTACATTGTGTCTTTGACTTGAGAAGAAATATACATGTAATTTTTGTGAATGACTCTACTTGAGTTGTCTATGTGCCTTGACTACATAATCTGTTCTGGTGTGCACTGGGGAAAAATGGTGCTAGGCAATGGTTTAAGGAAAATAAAATATTTTAAGATAATATATATTAATCCTAACATCCTAAATTGATACAATAACAATACAAGCGCCTAGTGTCCTACTGTGTTATGAAGCAATACAACCATGGAGAAGTAATATAGCACCCATAGATGTCTACGCGATCATATTTTACCTTCATGTGACTTACCATCATACACAAAGTGTTTTTTTTCTGTTGGTTCTTGTTTCTCACCTCTCCTAGAGCCGATGCTGCGCACTGTCCATCTCCTGCAGCCGTCTCTCTTTGTTCATCGACATGTTATATGTAATTCAGATAGTTAGCATTTATGATGGTGCCATGGACCCGCTTTTGATCTCAGAACTCATGTAAAACCCAGCTATGCTACATTGCTGGGCACCCCGCTGTAAAGCTGGTCAGTTGTACCTTGTTTTCGTGACAAACTCAGCTCTGCATTATAGTTGAACCAATCCAAAGTAAGATCAGCAATATAGCAGAGCTTGGTTTGTCACAGAGTTCAATTCAGAGCAAGCATAAGTACTAAACTGCTATTACTTACTCTGGTGATCTACTGCCAACTCTCCATTGAATTCTATCAAATTCAGCTCTGCTGTATCGCTAAGTCAATTTTGTCAGACCTCTGCCAGCTCCGCATTCGGCTCTGTGACAAACTCAGCTGTGCCATATTGAGTCAACATATTATTGTGGAACTCAGTTCCTTTCCACCAGTTACTCATTGTTTAGTTTCCTCTGCTTCCTCGTGGGATATGACTCTGTGATGCCTGTTGCATTCTTCTTTTCTTTGCCTCTTCAGATCCCAATCATTCCTGTTTGTTCCTCATGTTGCTATTTTTTCATCACAGCTTCCATTGTTTCATCTGGATCTTGTTACTCTGTAGCTGTGTCCTAGCCAAGAACCCCTCTCCGAAAGGCCACTCAGTCTTGTCAGTCACTTCCCTTCATGATTTCACTATCCCTCGTCCTTAGTCTCCTCTCATTTAGTATCACCTGTTCATGCAGCTCTGCTCACTTTACACTCCAGACCCTATCTAGCCAACTAACAGGAACATAGTCACTTTCCCTAACACTAACCCCACCCACTATGGGCTAGTCCCAACATTAACTCTATTCTAACTTACCCTATTGTCACTACCTATGCTACAGTTAACTATCTACATCCTTATATTAGCTGTCCTGTAACGTTATACCTTACACTATACATTCTATACTATTCATTACTAGTCACATTATGCAATATATACAAAAGACGCAAGACATTATTTATATTACAGTAAAACACATAGCGTAATTGGTGTCTTCAGGGGTAGGAACGTGAGAGCACAGTCCACCACCCTTACAGCTGCACCAACATTATCTATCGGTGCTGCATAATAGCTGCTGATCCAAAATCAAGGGCTTTATGGATCCATTAAACAACATGAGATACAACCGTTCTGTATTAATCTGATGAAAAAAACTCCACCCGATCCTTCCCATCTGGAATCCTGCTCTAGAAGTAATGTTACGATGAGGCTACCTCTGGCATATCACAGCCCATGAATAACCACTACTTGACCCGCTCCTATAGAGTTGCAGATACCTCTGCTAACATGAGTAAAGGGCCTCACCTAAAAACTGCTGTTTTCAAAGGTTCTCCATTGCAATTAAAGGGGTTTTCCATTTAAGGAAACCCATTGTCATATACATTATTACAGTGTTCTTACTTTAAAGAGCACTCGCATGTTCATGAGACGACTAATCACTTGGCGTTGGAATGCCAAGCGATTGGACAGTAGTTATTAAGAGTGTCTTTATTCTGGAGGCCCTGTCATGTCCTGCATTACACAGGTAACTCATTCATGTGAATGGGCACTCTGTAGTGCTTAATTTCCCCTGTGGTGGCGCTGCATTGAAATGAAACACAGGCTACTTTCACACTTGCTTTTTTTTGCAGCATGGAAAAAACGCATACAAACGCATACAAATGCTGCGTTTTTTTCAAGCATTTTTATGCGCATGCATGAAAAAAGTGCAGCGTTTTTATGCGTTTGTATGCGTTTTTAATGCGTTTTTACCGCATTTGCGTTTTTTTCCAACATTAGTTGGCCTCACCAAAAAAATCAAGATAGGGTTAGGATTAACACTAACCCAAACCATGACTTTACTAACCCTAACCCTTAACCAAACCATACTAACCCTAACCCTACCCTTAACCAAACCCTACTAACCCTAACCCTAAACCCCCTTAACTAACCCTAACTCTAACCCAAACCCCTAATTTCCATTGTCTAACCAATGGTCAACAAAAAAATGCATGTGCAAAAAAACGCATACATGAGCATGCCAATGCGCACATATGCGCACCCATAGACTTACAATGGGTGTCTTGCTGTAAAAAAACGCATTGCGCGCGCATGCGTTTTTTTGAGGCAAGTCAGACACCCAAAAAATGCAACAGGATGCATTTTGTGCGCCCGAGCGCACACCACAAAAAAATGCATGCGCGTAAAAACGCATACAAACGCATGTGTATGCGCACATAAGCGCATCCCATGCAAAATATAGGGGGGGAAAGCGCATGCGTTTTTTAGCGCTAAAATACAGCGCAAAAAAACGCAAGTGTGAAACCAGCCTTACTGCCAAGTTTTCCAAAAATCGCGCATGATGATCACTGGGGAATGAGCAGATGGATACTCTGTGGTCAATTTATGGGTAAGGGGCCTTTACAACAAATAGGACATAAGAGTGCTCAATCGGGATTCAGATACCATGTGGTGGCACACAAAGTACCAAGGAGTCTATATTACCTATGTTTTCTTAGATTTGATGAAGTCTGTAAAGAAAAACCTTCATGTCCCAAAGTGTAAATCGGAGCTTTATTATGACCCAGTGAGCGCCATGTTGTTGCAGCCCATACCGCAAAGATCTGTGTAATGACCTTGTGCATGAGTCCTATAAAGGTAAATTCACACTAGGCATTTTTTTCCAGCGTGTTTTTTTTTTCTGTGGCAAAACCTGATCTCTTGGCAGGATTGAAGCTGCAGAAAAAATCGCATGTTTTCCTTTTTTTTCTTGCGTTTTTCGAGTCTTTTTTTGTGCGCTTTCTGGCTGTGTTTTTGGCATGCTAGATTTGTCTCTTGTGCATGCTGATAACGTTTAGTATTGAAAAAAGTTCTGTTCCAAAGAATGAGGTTTTGGCACCAAAAACGCTGCAAAAAAAATTGTATTTGTGCATTTGCTGCATTTTTTCCAGTGTTTTTTCACCAACCATTCAAGTCAATGGATGAAAAACACTGAAAGAAGTGACATGCTCTATGTCCAAAAATGTATGCAAAGCACAAAATGCTGATGGCAATAAAAACAAGGCGTGTGCATGAGATTTCTGAAATCTCATAGGCTTTGCTGGTACTGTAAAACGCAGCTGAAAATTAGAATAAAAAAACGCATCAGAAAAACGCAGCAAAAAACCCCCAGTGTGAACTTATCCTAATAGTCCCTTCTTGTTTTCTTTTCTATGTCCATGTTTGGATGATTGGATATTTCCCGTTTTCTATACTCTTATGTAACTCTTCCATAACTTCTCACAAAGCCCTGGGGTTTTTCCAGACATGGTTTCAGAGATCTAAATAAAATGTGTAGACGTGGCATTACTTCTCCGAGTTTTTAATAATATATGTTGACTCTGCGTTAGATTATATCTGAGCATCCCACGTGACAGTTTTGCAAACAAAAATTTTATTCCTTTCGACTCAATCTTGGTCCAAGAATGACTAAGTCCCGGTAACATGTAGGTTACTGAGAACCTGCTGGTGTTGACTATGATCACATACCATACTTTGCAAACATTTTAAGCAAATAGATAGCGTCACCTCACATGAGCTCATTGGCATGGGATCGCAATTGTCAACACATATCGTAAGGTGACATTTCTGCAGTCTTGTTTAAACCTCTCATGTACACATTATGCCATCAGATGTACTTAGATTTACTGGGGTTGTACGGAATTAGAAAAGCATGGCTGCCATCTTCCAGGAACACCACTCCTGAGAATAGCCCGTGGCTGGTATTGTGGCACGACTTTACTAAAGTGAATGAAGCAGAAATATAAAAACATGTTTTTCACATTCTGTACAACCTCTTAAAAAGCCATTCCCATCCACTTGATACGTGAAAAATTGCTGATCGGAGGGGTCTGATCACTGGGGCTCCCACCGATCCCAAGAATGGGGATCTGAAATGTCCCTCCGGAATGGAGCAGTGGCTGGGCATGTGCACCACCACTTCACTCGTTGTCTACGGGACTGCCGGAGATGTTGTGCCGGTGCCATCTGTAACGGGAACCGACTGTAATGTAGAGCTGAGCTCCCGAAACATTCATGATCACATCAACCCATATTATAAGACTATAACAATACTTAGACAATACAGTGAACAGCATTAAAAAAGTACAAAAAGTGTCAAAATTGCTGTTTTTTTTGTCTATCCTACCACAAAAAAAGCATAGAAATAAAAAGTAATCGAAAAGTCCTATGCACCCCAAAATTCGCCAATGAAAATCACGCTTGTTCTGCAAAAATTAAAGTTCTCAGGATGTGACAACCAAAAAAAGTAAGAATTAAAAAGAATAAAACTATTCTGGAAATTTGGTACTATACTTATTATATCAACCTTCGGAATAAAATCAAAATATCAATTATACTGAGTAGCGTACCCTGTTAATTAATAAAAAAAAAAAACGAAACAGCGATAAAGTGTAATAAAATGTGGTCAGAAAATCGCACATGTCAGATACTATTTCTCCAAAGTGTCCCAGGAACCATTTTTCAATATGCAGCTGCTAGAAGCAGATGATGGCTGTATATCACAGCCATCATCTACTCAGAAAGATGTAGGTTCACTTCCTGACCATCAAAGTCAGGAAGCCGACATATGACGTGACTGTACGTCGTATGTCCGTAGGGGTTTAATGCAATATTATTTTCTAAGAATAAAATTTTAACCTCAATGGCCAGTCATGATCAATAATGTACTGTATCCCTTTAGTGACAGAGACAATTTGATTCTTATTGACCAAGCCAATTTTTACAACTCTTCTGACCACTGTCACTTTATGAGGTTATAGCTCTGGAACGCTTCAACGGATCCCACTATTTCTGAGAATGTTTTTTCGTGATATATTGTACTTCATGTTAGTGTTAAATTTTCTTCGATATATCTTGCGTTTATTTATGAAAAAAATGGAAATTTGGCAAAAATTTAGAAAATTTGGCAATTTTCAAACCTTTAAATTTTGTACATTTAAATCAGAGAGTGGTGTCACATAAAATAGTTAATAAATAACATTTCCCACGTGTCTACTTTACATCAGCACAATTTTGGAAACATAGTTTTTTTTGTTAGGAAGTTATAAGGGTTAAAAGTTGACCAGCAATCTCTTATTTTTCCAACAAAATTTACAAAACCATTTTTTTAGGGACCACCTCTCATTTGAAGTGAGTTTGGGGGGTCAATATATCAGAAAATACCCAAAAGTGGCACCATTCTAAAAACTGCACTCTTTAAGGTGTGCAAAACCACATTCAAGAAGTTTATTAATCCTTCAGGTGCTTCGCGAGAACTAAAGCAATGTGGAAGGAAAAAATGAACATTTTACTTTTTTCACAAAAAAATTACTTTGGAACCATTTTTTTATTTTCACAAGGGCAACAGGAGAAAATGGACCATAAAATTTGTTGTGCAATTTCTCCTGAGTATGTCGATACCCATATGTGGGGAAAAGCAACAGTTTGGGTGCATGGCAGGGCTCAGAAGGGAGGAAGCACCGTTTGACTTTTTGAACGGAAAATTGGCTGGAATCAATGGTGGTGCCATGTCACGTTTGGATACCCCCTGATGTACCTAAACAGTGGAAACCCCCCAATTCTAACTCCAACCCTAACCACAACACACCCCTAACCCTAATCCCAACCACACCCCTAACCCCAACACAACCCAACCCTAATCCCAACCCTAGCCATAACCCTAACCACAAACCTAACCCTACCACATCCTTAACCCTACTCTCAATCCTAATGTCATGATCCATTTTGGATTATGACAGATAAATGCACTAGTAACCTTTTTTTTCCTTCAAGCCTTTGGCTTTTAGGTAGTTTTGCCCTCGGTGGCCATTAGGGTCATTGCACTGTGGTGATTTCAGTTCTAGTTTTGCCCCCAGTGGCCGTTAGGGTCATTGCACTTTGGTTACTTTAGTTTAGTGCACGTGATGATGAAGCAGGTGTGATTGCTGGCTCTTACCTATAAAAGAGTGTCAGGTGGTTGCAATCACTGTTGGTGATATTGCTCATTTCCAACCAAGTCTGGTGGAGGAAGGAACTGTGGAGAGGAGTTACTTGTAGCTCAGGCAGAGCTCTGGTGTAGTAGCTTCAGGTGGAAGCTGAATTCTGGTGGTGGACTCTGTTGCTGGGAGCAAGAGCAACAGAGCAAAGCTAAGTGGTGTTACCCCTGTTTTGTAACTTTCCTTTTGTGTGTTTCAGTGCAGTGGTGGGATTAGTTTTTGCACCGTCCATTTCACTAGAAAGGGTTAGGTGCAGGGTGAGCTAGGGTTTTTAGGCTCCTGATCGGCGCCCGGTGTGGAACTGGCCTAGGGATCATTAGGAGTGTAGAGACACTGACTCAGGGGAGTGCAGGAGGTCTCCACGTCCCCATTCCCTATCGCAGGGCCCTCCATTGTATCAGTTTCCCTGGTGTTTCCCTATTATTTAAATTCGCCCTGCTGGAGGCGGTGTATCCAGTTATACGTGTAATTCTGTAATTCGCCTGCTGGAGGCGGTGTATCCGGCTGCACATTATACTATTTAAATTCGCCCTACTGGAGGTGGTGTATCCAGGGTCACGTGTGCCATAGAAATTCGCCCCGCTGGAGGCGGTGTGTCCAGTCAATTGACCATCACATTATCATCAACCCTAACATTTTTCTCTGTTGAGCCATGGGCCAAGTGCAGACCGGTGAGCAGAAATTCGCCCTGCTGGAGGTGTTGTGTTCAGTCACACGTTGACCATTACACCTAACCCTAATCCCAACTCTAGCCGTAATCGCAAACCTAGCCCCAACCCTAACCCCAGCTAACCCTAACCCCAGCTCCAACCCTAACCCTAACTTTAGCCCCAACCTTAACCCAAACTTTAGCCCAACTCACTTTAGCCCAACTCACTTTAGCCCAACTCACTTTAGCCCAACTCTAACCCTAATGGGAAAATGGAAATAAATATTTTATTATTTTATTATTTTTCCCTAACAAAGGGAGTGATAAAGGGGGGCTTGATTACTATTATGTTTTATTTTGATCACTGTGATAGAGTTTATCATAGTGATCAAAATGAACCAATAGGAAAAATGTCCTATTGTTGCCGGGTGCTGGCTGGCAGATGTCGGCGGGCACATTGCGTGTGCACCCACCATTTTCTTCTGGAAGAAGATGCCGGCGGCCTGAGGGACTTCACGGGGTGTTGCAGGGGCTCCGGAGGTACCAGAGGGGATCGGGGGACCCTATTTCTCTCTCCTCTGATGTGCGATCACATCAGAGGAGACAGAAATTAAGAAATTAAATGGAAAACCTGACTTTTTTTTGCAGTCGCCGTTATACCATTAATAATGGAGCTCTCAATACCAGAGTCAGTAAAAACCGAACCAAATCATGTTCTCTGGGGTCTCAGCTACCCCCAGTAGCTGAGACCCTGGATAAATTCCGACTCTGGGGGGCATTATTACCTTATTCCTCAGTGCTGTTAAACAGCAGCACTGTGGTTTAAGTACCCTTAACTGCTGCCTTTAAAAGGCGTATTGGCGGTCATTAAGGAGGTATATTAATATACACAATTATGAGAGTTCAGGTATATAAGTACATTACTTTAGGCTGTGGTTCATTTAAAGGGACAAGACTTGGGCCAAAAGTGGTTTACCCATCTTAGATATCTGGGACTCTCACCTGTGGATTCCTACAGATAAGGATCAACCGGATCCTCTGATCTCCATTACAAAAGTCAAGGATGCCACAAAATGAACAGGTGGCTGGCTACACATGGAAACAACTCTATTCTATGAAAGTTACAGAAAGAACCAAGCAAGTTCGCCTATGGACACCCGTTTATAAAGGCCACATATCTCTCCATGATCTCTTATGTCCCCTGAATGTGAACTTGGATGTTAGGATTCAGCCTCAAGATAGAGCACCGCACCATGGAACACAAGAAATCTTCCAGAAATACTTCTCTACGGGTATGTGCACACGCTGCGGTTTTGCTGCGTTTTGGCCCTGCAGAACTGCAGCAGTTCCGCAGACATGGTACTTTACCATGTTAGCCTATGGGTTTTCAAAACCGCAGTGCTCACGCTGCAGTTTCTTACCTGCGGAAAAGCTGCGTTTTTTTTTCCGCAGCATGTCAATTGTTTCTGCGGATTCTGCTGCAGTTTGCCACCTATTCCATTGTCCAGGTGTCAAACCGCAGGGCAAAACCGCAAGCCAAACCGCAGCAAAACCGCAGGTCACTTTACCTGCGGTTTTACCTGCGGTTCCGCAGGAAAAAACCCGCAGGTGAATCTGCAGTGTGTGCACGTAGCCTACTAGTGATTCTTGAGAGGCTTTTGTATTTCTGGGAGATTTACCAACTCTTCCAAGAATCCAGGAGAACTCCCTTTTTTACAGGAGTTTCCGGGACATTTCAGTGGAGTTGGTATTCCTAGCATTACCTATACCTCCAGTTATTCATGTCACTTTTCAAAATGAGTGAATGTACAATTGTATTACATATTTAAATTAGCCTTTTAAAAACGAGTGTAAGCATGTTAGTAAATGAGGAACAATGAATAAACATGTGGAAATACACTGGGCATTTGCTGTGTATGGCTTAATGGGAAGAGATGAGCAAATTTACTTATTTATTTTAACCACTTACATCGCCATTAATTACAGAGCAATGTACAGACATTATTAGCACTGTCCCAATAGGGTCTCACAATCTAAATTCCCTATCAGTATATCTTTGGAGCGTGGGAGTAAAGCCATGCAAACACACCGAGAACATGCAAAGTACTTCCAGATGTTGTTCCTGGTGGGTTACGGTACCCAAGAACCCAGCGCTGTAAGGTTACAGTGCTAACCACTGATCCACCAATCAAATGTGACAAAGTTCAAATTCGGCAGATATGCTCAAATTTGGATGGGAAATTAGATTCATATAAAAAAAATTGGTTGCTAATCAAATCAGCTGGGAAGACGTTATTAAAAACTCTTTTGCTCGTCTTTCTTTGGTCCTCCCCTTAACTCTCCCATTGTCAACGATACTGCGATCGGCTTCTCTACCTTCTTTCTTCTGTCTTTTGCCTTCTATCTTGCACCTTCCTTTTTTTTTTCCAGGCCTTTGACATTGCGGTTCTTCACTAGACAGCAAATGTGCAGGTTCGGATCACAATACCGTTTTCTCTACATCCGAGAAAAACAGTCTGATTGTTCTGACCAGAGTTTGAGCAGAATGATATTAGTTTTTATTTTGAGCGCAGTCCGATTTTTTTTTCACAAACCATTAGACTTACATAGCCAATTTTGGCCCAACACTTGGCTCAAAATTGGACGTCACCAATTTTTTTCCATGGGCCACTCAGTCGGAGGAAAAACTCGAACATGTGCACAACCCCATAGAATATAATAGGTACGAGCGCTATCCTTGAAAACCACAGATAGCACTCATTTGAGATCAGAGCCAATCGGAAGACAGGTGGCAGCAGGAAAAACATTGGGAGAGGCGAGTATAATTTTTTTTTATGTAAACCTCACTTCAGAATCCAGTAAAATGGTGGCAAAAAAATTGTATCAAATTTGATCACTTATGAATCGATTCGTGTCGCTCTTCTAAATAGTTTTACCTGATTCTTTTTGAGTTAATAAGTATGGTATATAAGAGTGTAGGATTATTGTGAATGTGCATTATTACAATGAATGCAATGGTCTTGGAGTAACAGAGACAAGCATTGACATACAAAGTCACAGAAAATTGAGGTCACAGATATTGAGTGGTATCTTAGTCAGAAATGATCTCTACGAGCAAAGTCTGCGTTTCGCCCATGCATAGTACAGTAAATAGGAAATGTTGTGATGTACCCTACCTGTCTACTCAACTCCTGCAGGTAATTGTCGGAGGATGTTCTTTACAGTTACTGGAAACCCACTAGGCATTGAGTCAAAATAATATATGTGTTGTGGTGAGATGAGCTGCTGAAAGTAGAAATGAATGATGCCTCTCATGTAGATCTGTGGGTTGTTTGATAAGTCTTAATATCAGGTATTAGGTGTCAAGTAAAAGTAAAGTGAAAAACCAGTGAGAAAGTAAAAGTAACGTGAAAAACCAGTGAGAAAATAAGCAAAGATTTTCTCAAACACACCATTGATAACTCAAACCAAGAGATCCCGATGCCTCCATTCTACTTGCACGACCTGAATGGAACCTGTCATGTTTCTGGCATCTTGAACTACGAGCAGCATGAAATCCAGACAGGCTCCTTCACCACAAAAAAGTATGTCTTACTCTATGGGAGACTCCAATCAGAGGACAATAAAACATCTGGACTCCTTATCTATGAACTGGTCCAATATTTATGTTTTTCCCTCTCCCATAATGATAGTTCTGCTTCACATCACTTGTCTTATCTATTGCATTTTTTCTGTGCTGTGTTGTGCATAAATATGTGACTCTTCAGATTTTGTATTAGTCTAGCCTGATGAAGAGACCTGAGTAGTCTCGAAAGCTTGCAATGTGTTACCATCTTTTCAGTTAGCCATTAAAAGGTATCAATCACTGAGGACTACAGTTGAGCGACTTTTGGGTTTTTAGGGTCGAGTTTCGTTTCGTGAAACCCGACTTTTCCAAAAGTCGGGTCGAGCAAGATCGGCCGATTATAGGGAAAAGTCGGGGTCGTCCCGAAACACGAAACCCAATGTAGGTCAATGGGGAATAAAAGTCGGCAGTGAGAGGAGGACAGGAAACACACCTACAGTGCTCATTTGAATGCCAAAAGCATCAATTCTTCTTACTTAAGCTGGTCAACCTTAATTAACTTCATAATACAAGTTACGCACTGAAAAATGGGGGTTATTTGGCTAAAGTTGTGGGGGGGTAGGGCTGGCTCCAGGTTTTCATGTGCCCTGGGCGAAAGAGCGCCCCTTTAACACATACCACAACTCATCATGCTCCGATACGGCAGAGAAATAGCGGTATAGTACAATGAAAAATACTTCACTTTTTACATCTCATGACGAGGCCCATCTATTTCTCCATACAGAATCATTGGTCCCATATAATGTTTGAAACAGTATATGATGAGCTCCACATAATGCTACAGTATATGTTGGTCCCCATGGATGAAGCTCCACTGTCTTATGGGCCCAAATAATGCTCCAAACATAATGGGCCCCATTTCTAATGCTCTAGTGTATAATGGGCCCTGTAAATGCTGCTCCAGTGTCTGATGTCCACCTTTGGAATGTTCCAGTGTATGGTGGGCCCCATCTATCATTCTCCAGAGTATAGTGCTCCCCAAAAATTGCTGTCCCAACATTGAAAACAATCAAATAAGTCTCCTCGCTAGGGAATCCCTGTACTAGTCTGGACTCCTCGTCATCCCCATCTTCCATCTCACTGCACAGTATTTCAACCTTGCAAGTGCTGTGATCCTGAGCAAGCAGGGGGGGCCCACTCGTTGGCGACGGCACTGGCACAGGACCCCTGATAGTACGGTGGTGTGTCTGATGGCGGGTGGGCCGAACCTGCACTTTCATCTGCAGCTTCCTCTTTGTCACCGTGTAAGATGGAACTGTATATGGGAAGGGTAACCTGAGTTTCATCAGGGTCAGATTCAGGCCGTGTAGCGTGCGAGGGGAATGTAGTGGTCTGGGTCAATGTACCAGCAGATTCATCGAGCAGTGGCTGGGCATCAGTGCACTTGTGTCGCCCCCAGGAGTACGGTCGCCACAGTGGCATTACCTTCCTCCTAGGGAGTGTGATGTCATGCTTGGGAGCAACGAAGGATCTCTCTAGCAGGTTAACTGATTGGGCGGCGTTATTCCCACGAGTCATGACCCTCCAAACAGCGTTCATGAAGGCAAAGTGTTTGTTTTACGTGGGCAGTATGGTTGCAAAGCTGAACCTTAAAGGAATGTCCAGAAGGGCACCACCAGGAGTGGAGCCTACGGTTAAATTCGACTCCACCTGGGAAACCTCAACCATGCCAGCTACAGAACAGATGCACACATTGCAAGCTTAATTCCGTTAACGAACGAGACTCCGTCATACCCCGCGGTCCGAGTCCGGCTTACTAGAGGGACACGTGAGGCTCTGGCACATGAGATTGGCCAATAACTGGTGTGTCATGCTCTTACATGTCCGTGGCTGCATGTGCGCTACACTGAAAAGGCCAGCGTTTGTCGCTTACAGGTGCAGATAACCCGCTGAACAACGTTAGTGATGGGGATCACTGATTACAATTATTACCCGCGAACGATGATTTCCCAGTAAGTGCAGGTCAACCGCAGTTCTGGAATTAGGCCTAACCGTCATTCCTGAAAAAATGAAAAACTTACGTGTGCAAACCACAGGTGTTGTAGCTTGCTTAACAGCTCGCCAGCCGTTCTCACGCCCAGTATGGATTACACATGATTGCACAAAGGTGAGAAAGGGTACCGTATCCCCGGATAACATGTATGGATAGCGTACACATTCAAAAGATATGTCTATACATCAGGAGGCAAGCTCAGACGGTGTTAGGCCCAGTATGGCTTGCACGTGATTGCACAAAGGTGAGAAAGGGTACCGTATCCCAGGATAATATGTATGGATAGTGTACACATTCAAAATATATGTCTATACATCAGGAGGCAGGCTCAGACGGTGTTAGGCCCAGTATGGCTTGCACGTGATTGCACAAAGGTGAGAAAGGGTACCGTATCCCTGGATAACATGTATGGATAGCGTACACATTCAAAAGATATGTCTATACATCAGGAGGCAGGCTCAGACGGTGTTAGGCCCAGTATGGCTTGCAAGTGATTGCACAAAGGTGAGAAGGGGTACCGTATCCCCGGATAACATGTATGGATAGCGTACACATTCAAAAGATATGTCTATACATCAGGAGGCAGGCTCAGACGGTGTTAGGACCAGTATGGCTTGCACGTGATTGCACAAAGGTGAGAAAGGGTACCGTATCCCAGGATAACATGTATGGAGAGCGTACACATTCAAAATATATGTCTATACATCAGGAGGCAGGCTCAGACGGTGTTAGGCCCAGTATGGCTTGCACGTGATTGCACAAAGGTGAGAAAGGGTACCGTATCCCCGGATAACATGTATGGATAGCGTACACATTCAAAAGATATGTCTATACATCAGGAGGCAGGCTCAGACGGTGTTAGGCCCAGTATGGCTTGCTCGTGATTGCACAAAGGTGAGAAAGGGTACCGTATCCCCGGATAACATGTATGGATAGCGTACACATTCAAAAGATATGTCTATACATCAGGAGGCAGGCTCAGACGGTGTTAGGCCCAGTATGGCTTGCACGTGATTGCACAAAGGTGAGAAAGGGTACCGTATCCCCGGATAACATGTATGGATAGCGTACACATTCAAAAGATATGTCTATACATCAGGAGGCAGGCTCAGACGGTGTAAGGACCAGTATGGCTTGCACGTGATTGCACAAAGGTGAGAAAAGGTACCGTATCCCCGGATAACATGTATGGATAGCGTACACATTCAAAATATATGTCTATACATCAGGAGGCAGGCTCAGACGGTGTTAGGCCCAGTATGGCTTGCACGTGATTGCACAAAGGTGAGAAAGGGTACCGTATCCCCGGATAACATGTATGGATAGCGTACACATTCAAAAGATATATCTATACATCAGGAGGCAGGCTCAGACGGTGTTAGGCCCAGTATGGCTTGCACGTGATTGCACAAAGGTGAGAAAGGGTACCGTATCCCCGGATAACATGTATGGATAGCGTACACATTCAAAAGATATGTCTATACATCAGGAGGCAGGCTCAGACGGTGTCAGGCACAGTATGGCTTGCACGTGATTGCACAAAGGTGAGAAAGGGTACCGTATCCCCGGATAACATGTATGGATAGCGTACACATTCAAAATATATGTCTATACATCAGGAGGCAGGCTCAGACGGTGTCAGGCACAGTATGGATTTGACGGCCCAGAGTACACAGCGGAGGAGCAGGTAGAGGTAAAGATTGCAAATGATGGGGCCCTGCCCAAGCAAGGGGGGCCCACTCGTGAGCGTCGGTACTGGCACTGGGCCCCTCATAGTACGGCGGTGTGTCTGATGGCGGGTGTGCACCACCACCGTCAGAGACACTTGATTGCACTATGAGGGACCCTGTGCCAGTGCCCGCGCCCAAGAGTCGGCCTACCCACCTGTCCAGGGCAACGGCACTCGCACGGTGTCGTGCGCTAGGTGGTGACCTCGGCCATGGGGGTGGGAGGCAGCACAGTTAGGGAGTTTTAGAAAGTGGCATATGTTGATGTTGGACATTCAGCTGATGCAAAAGGCGAAATAGGTCAAGTCCCAGGAAGAGGTGGACCAAAGCAAGCCATTTTTCTGTCACCCTATGTGTCATCAGGGGAAGGTGGGACAAAATCCTTGGAAACCCATGCATGGTTCATTTTAATGAAGGTTAGATCATCCACATTTTGGGTTGACAGACGGGTCCTTTTTTCTGTCAGGATTGATCCAGCTGCACTGAAGACTCTTTCCGATAGCACACTTGCAGCTGGGCAAGCGAGCTCCTGTAAGGCATATTGTGCCAATTCAGGCCAGGTGTCCAGTTTAGCAGCCCAATAGTCAAAGGGGAATGACCTGTGTGGGAGAACATCGAGATGGGTTGAAAAGTAGTTTGTAACCATAGTTGACAACTGCTGTCTCCTGACACTTTCCATCGATGCTGTATTACCAGTTGTGTGAGCGGTACTTGAAAAATCAGTCCACAACATTGTCATGAAACCCCTGTCTCCAACACCACTTCTGCTGTGTGCACCATGAACACCTCTGCCAAGCTTCCCCCGGCTCGTACGGCTCGTGTGAGAACCATCACCGCTGCTGTGTGCTGGGAATGCCTCAAGCAACCAATTTACCAGAGTTGCTTGTTTATTAGCCAATATTAGGTCAAGGTTCTCCTGTGGCATGATGTTTTGTAATTTGCCTTTATAGCGTGGATCCAGGATGCTGGCCAACCAGTAGTCGTCATCGTTCATCATTTTGGCAATGCGGGGGTCCCTTTTTAGGATCCGCAAGGCATAATCTGACATGTGGGCCAATGTTCCCGGTGTCAATGATGCACTGCGAGTGCTGGTTGGAGGAGCACTTTCTGGCAAATCCACATCCCTCCAGTCACGCACAAACCCTGTACCAGACCTTGCCACGCCAACATTTTCACTTACCCCACAAGATGCATCCTCCTCCCCTAAGTAATCATCCCCATCATCATCATCCTCCTCCTCCTCTTCTTCCTCCAACTCGTCCAGGAGAGGTCCCTGAGCAGACAATGGCTGAATGTCATCAAGGATTCCCTCCACCTCTTCCTCCTCGTCAACATTGGCTGCAGACGCCTGCTCCTTAAGGTGCGTCAAAGTTTGCATGAGGAGACGCATAAGTGGGATGCTCATGCTTAGGATGGCGTCGTCTGCGCTTACCAGCCGTGTGCATTCCTCAAAGCACTGAAGGACTTTACAGAGGTCTTTCAGCTTCGACCACTGCACACCTGTCAACTCCATGTCTGCTCTCAAAGTGCCTGGCCGTGTATCCTCCCACAAATGCATTATGGCCTGCCTCTGCTCGCACAGCCGCTCCACCATGTGCAGGGTGGAGTTCCACCTTGTTGCAATGTCGATAATGAGGCGGTGGTTGGGAAGGTGGAGCAATCGCTGCAGCTTCTGCATACGAACGGAGTGTACAGGCGACCGGCGGATGTGCGCGCACAGTCTTCGCACCTTATGGAGCAGGGCTGTTAACTCCGGATAATTTTTGAGGAAGCAGTGCACCACCAGGTTCAAGGTGTGAGCCAAGCAAGGTATGTGGCTGAGTTTTGAAAGGGCTATGGCTGCCACAAAATTACGGCCGTTATCACTAACTACCTTGCCTGCCTCAAGATGTACACTGCCCAGCCATGACTCAGTTTGTCGCTTCAAGTACTCGGCCAGCACCTCGGCGGTGTGTCTGTCGCCCAAACACATCATCTGCAACACAGCCTGCTGACGCTTTCCACTAGCTGCTCGATAGGGGGACACCTCGTGTGCAACAGTGGCAGCTGCAGATGGAGTGCTCGTACGACTGCGCTCTGTGGACGAGCTTTCGCTTCTGGAGGAGGAGGGTGGAACGCCTACAGCCAACTGTTTCCTATACCGTGGGCTAGGCAGCACTGTCCCACCACCGCTGTCCCCTGTGGACCCTGCATCCACCACATTAACCCAGTGCGCAGTGATGGACACGTAACGGCCCTGGCCATGCCGACTGGACCATGCATCAGTTGTGAGGTGCACCTTTCCACTCACTGACTGCTTGAGTGCATGGACAATGCGGTCTTTCACATGATGGTGGAGGGCTGGGATGGCTTTGCGAGAGAAGAAGTGGCGACTGGGTAGGTCATAGCGTGGTACTGCATAGGCCATGAGTTCGTGGAAAGCTGCGCTTTCCACCAACCGATAGGGCATCATCTCAAACGAGATTAGTTTGGCAATGTGGGCGTTCAAACCCAGTGTACGCGGATGAGAGACTGAGTACTTTCTTGACCTACTCATAGTGTCTGGGAGGGTGAGCTGGACTTGAGAGCTGCATATGGTGGAAGTAGCGGTGGACAGGGCGGACTGAGAGAGGGTTGATGATGGTGATGGAGTTGGTGTTCTTTCTGATGGCCTAGATTCAGTATTTCGTTGATATAACAGTGGGATTCCCTGACTGCTGTGGCCTTGCAACGACACCTCAACATTTGCTGCTGTGCTAACCGGTGGGCTTACAGTGGGGGAAACAATGTAGCGTTGCTGACTACCTTCTTTGTGATCAGTTGCACATGTGGCACTTGAGGTTTGGTGTTGTGTCCACGCTTGCAAGTGCATGCTGGTTAAATGTCTAAGCATGCAACTGGTATTCAAATTTTTCAGATTTTTCCCTCGGCTAAAGGTCTTTGCGCACTTCTTACAGATAACCTTGGCCTGATCATGAGGATTTTGTTCAAAAAAGTGCCACACTGCACTCTTCCTACTTTGGCAGACATTTTGCGGCCTAGCACGCTGTGATGTTTTGACCCTCTGGACAAGCTGTCCAGCAACTCTTTTGATTTTTGGAACCTGTCTTTGGAGTGCTCCGGGCCTGCCAGATAACAGCTGTTGCGATGTTGATGTCTGCTGTGGATGCTCCTCATCTGAGCTATTGGAAGCAGCACCCTCTTCCCCCAATGGATGCCAATCTGGGTCAACAACTGGGTCATCCATCACCTCCTCTTCAATGTCATGTGCACCTTCCTCTGTGTCACCGTGTATGGTGGTATAGTGTGCGGGAAGGGGCACCTGAGTCTCATCAGGGTCAGAATCTGGCTCTGTACACTGCGAGGACAATGTAGTGCTCTGAGTGAATGTACCAGCAGAATCATCTATCAGCGGCTGTGCATCAGTGCACTCCATGTCAGATTCATCTTGGCCTGGGTAATTCACTATTTCACTTGATAATCCAGGCATGGTATGTGAAAACAGCTCCATGGAGTAATCAGTAGTATGGCCTGCGTCATCCTTCAATCTTGGTTGGGGTGAAGGACACAAGGAAAGGTGTGGTTCATGAACATGAGCCTCCAATGACGACTCAGTGCTTTTAATTTTTACAACTTCAGAAGAGGAGGCGATAGAGCTGGAGGCTGAGTCAGCAATGTAAGACAAAACTTTTTCCTGATGCTCTGGCGTTAAAAGCGGTTTGCCAACTCCTAGAAAACTAAGCCTTCGAAGCCTTATGGAGCCAGACGATGACGCAGGCTCATCACCTCCTGCATTCGGTCCTATTTTGCTTTTGCCACTACCATCAGATCCACCACCAACACCATCATTACCAGCTGCCAACCCCCGCCCAATTCCACGGCCTCTTCCACCAGCCTTCCTCATTTTTGGTAGAAATGTAGACAAAATCCAACAAACTATATAGTAATGTAAAACAAGGTACAAGGTGTCTATAGGACAGGGGAGATTTAGATTTTCTGCAGACACTTGTGGACACTGGACACTTGGATTGTGTGAGGCCCACTGAATATCAGAGCGCTATGTCACAGGCTCGATGCAACAGGTGTGAAAAAAGTGACTACAGGATAAGGGAGATTTTGAAATTCTGCAGACACTTGTGGACACTGGACACTTGGATTGTGTGAGGCCCACTGAATATCAGAGCGCTATGTCACAGGCTCGATGGCACAGGTGTGAAAAAAGTGACTACAGGATAAGGGAGATTTTTAATTTCTGAAGACACTTGTGGACACTGGACACTTGGATTGTGTGAGGCCCACTGAATATCAGAGCGCTATGTCACAGGCTCGATGCAACAGGTGTGAAAAAAGTGACTACAGGATAAGGGAGATTTTGAATTTCTGCAGACACTTGTGGACACTGGACACTTGGATTGTGTGAGGCCCACTGAATATCAGAGCGCTATGTCACAGGCTCGATGGCACAGGTGTGAAAAAAGTGACTACAGGATAAGGGAGATTTTGAATTTCTGCAGACACTTGTGGACACTGGACACTTGGATTGTGTGAGGCCCACTGAATATCACAGCGCTATGTCACAGGCTCGATGGCACAGGTGTGAAAAAAGTGACTACAGGATAAGGGAGATTTTGAATTTCTGCAGACACTTGTGGACACTGGACACTTGGATTGTGTGAGGCCCACTGAATATCAGAGCGCTATGTCACAGGCTCGATGCAGCAGGTGTGAAAAAAGTGACTACAGGATAAGGGAGATTTTGAATTTCTGCAGACACTTGTGGACACTGGACACTTTTGGATTGTGTGAGGCCCACTGAATATCAGAGTGCTATGTCACAGGCTCGATGGCACAGGTGTGAAAAAAGTGACTACAGGATAAGGGAGATTTTGAATTTCTGCAGACACTTGTGGACACTGGACACTTTTGGATTGTGTGAGGCCCACTGAATATCAGAGCGCTATGTCACAGGCTCGATGGCACAGGTGTGAAAAAAGTGACTACAGGATAAGGGAGATTTTGAATTTCTGCAGACACTTGTGGACACTGGACACTTTTGGATTGTGTGAGGCCCACTGAATATCAGAGTGCTGTGTCACAGGCTCGATGGCACAGGTGTGAAAAAAGTGACTACAGGATAAGGGAGATTTTGAATTTCTGCAGACACTTGTGGACACTGGACACTTTTGGATTGTGTGAGGCCCACTGAATATCAGAGCGCTATGTCACAGGCTCGATGGCACAGGTGTGAAAAAAGTGACTACAGGATAAGGGAGATTTTGAATTTCTGCAGACACTTGTGGACACTGGACACTTTTGGATTGTGTGAGGCCCACTGAATATCAGAGCGCTATGTCACAGGCTCGATGGCACAGGTGTGAAAAAAGTAACTACAGGATAAGGGAGATTTTGAATTTCTGCAGACACTTGTGGACACTGGACACTTTTGGATTGTGTGAGGCCCACTGAATATCAGAGTGCTGTGTCACAGGCTCGATGGCACAGGTGTGAAAAAAGTGACTACAGGATAAGGGAGATTTTGAATTTCTGCAGACACTTGTGGACACTGGACACTTTTGGATTGTGTGAGGCCCACTGAATATCAGAGCGCTATGTCACAGGCTCGATGGCACAGGTGTGAAAAAAGTGACTACAGGATAAGGGAGATTTTGAATTTCTGCAGACACTTGTGGACACTGGACACTTTTGGATTGTGTGATGCCCACTGAATATCAGAGCGCTATGTCACAGGCTCGATGGCACAGGTGTGAAAAAAGTGACTACAGGATAAGGGAGACTTTGAATTTCTGCAGACACTTGTGGACACTGGACACTTTTGGATTGTGTGAGGCCCACTGAATATCAGAGTGCTATGTCACAGGCTCGATGGCACAGGTGTGAAAAAAGTGACTACAGGATAAGGGAGATTTTGAATTTCTGCAGACACTTGTGGACACTGGACACTTTTGGATTGTGTGAGGCCCACTGAATATCAGAGCGCTATGTCACAGGCTCGATGGCACAGGTGTGAAAAAAGTGACTACAGGATAAGGGAGATTTTGAATTTCTGCAGACACTTGTGGACACTGGACACTTTTGGATTGTGTGAGGCCCACTGAATATCAGAGTGCTGTGTCACAGGCTCGATGGCACAGGTGTGAAAAAAGTGACTACAGGATAAGGGAGATTTTGAATTTCTGCAGACACTTGTGGACACTGGACACTTTTGGATTGTGTGAGGCCCACTGAATATCAGAGCGCTATGTCACAGGCTCGATGGCACAGGTGTGAAAAAAGTGACTACAGGATAAGGGAGATTTTGAATTTCTGCAGACACTTGTGGACACTGGACACTTTTGGATTGTGTGAGGCCCACTGAATATCAGAGCGCTATGTCACAGGCTCGATGGCACAGGTGTGAAAAAAGTAACTACAGGATAAGGGAGATTTTGAATTTCTGCAGACACTTGTGGACACTGGACACTTTTGGATTGTGTGAGGCCCACTGAATATCAGAGTGCTGTGTCACAGGCTCGATGGCACAGGTGTGAAAAAAGTGACTACAGGATAAGGGAGATTTTGAATTTCTGCAGACACTTGTGGACACTGGACACTTTTGGATTGTGTGAGGCCCACTGAATATCAGAGCGCTATGTCACAGGCTCGATGGCACAGGTGTGAAAAAAGTGACTACAGGATAAGGGAGATTTTGAATTTCTGCAGACACTTGTGGACACTGGACACTTTTGGATTGTGTGATGCCCACTGAATATCAGAGCGCTATGTCACAGGCTCGATGGCACAGGTGTGAAAAAAGTGACTACAGGATAAGGGAGACTTTGAATTTCTGCAGACACTTGTGGACACTGGACACTTTTGGATTGTGTGAGGCCCACTGAATATCAGAGTGCTATGTCACAGGCTCGATGGCACAGGTGTGAAAAAAGTGACTACAGGATAAGGGAGATTTTGAATTTCTGCAGACACTTGTGGACACTGGACACTTGGATTGTGTGAGGCCCACTGAATATCAGAGCGCTATGTCACAGGCTCGATGCAGCAGGTGTGAAAAAAGTGACTACAGGATAAGGGAGATTTTGAATTTCTGCAGACACTTGTGGACACTGGACACTTTTGGATTGTGTGAGGCCCACTGAATATCAGAGTGCTGTGTCACAGGCTCGATGGCACAGGTGTGAAAAAAGTGACTACAGGATAAGGGAGATTTTGAATTTCTGCAGACACTTGTGGACACTGGACACTTTTGGATTGTGTGATGCCCACTGAATATCAGAGCGCTATGTCACAGGCTCGATGGCACAGGTGTGAAAAAAGTGACTACAGGATAAGGGAGATTTTGAATTTCTGCAGACACTTGTGGACACTGGACACTTTTGGATTGTGTGAGGCCCACTGAATATCAGAGCGCTATGTCACAGGCTCGATGGCACAGGTGTGAAAAAAGTGAATACAGGATAAGGGAGATTTTGAATTTCTGCAGACACTTGAGGACACTGGACACTTTTGGATTGTGTGAGGCCCACTGAATATCAGAGCGCTATGTCACAGGCTCGATGGCACAGGTGTGAAAAAAGTGAATTGTAGAATTGGGCAGAATAGGAATCTCCCTAGAGTGTAGGTCTGTAAGAACGGAACAAGTCCTCCACTTATCATTCCACAGTGACACACAGATAGCTTCACTGTGGCTGTGATAACAGCCGTTACACGGTACTGTGTGAGGAGCGTACACCGCTGTATGGTGTGAATAAATGCACGCTCAGTACCTCAGCAGGACAAAAAAAAAAATTGGGATTGCTTTTAAAAAAGCAGTTTGCAGAGCAGTGGGGAAACAGCAATGCAGCTGTCAGGAAGCCTTAGAAGGCAGCCTAACAAACAACACCTCTGATCCACCACAATATAGCCTCCCCTTGCACTGCACACACAGTGACTGGTGTGTTGCACAGGCAAAATCGCTAGCAACAGAAGCAGTTTTTTTTTCTTCTTCCCTGCCTAACGCTCTCCCTACAGAATCAGCAACCTCTCCCTATGCTAAGATCGGCAGAAGTAAGATGGCGGTCGGCGTGCACACCCTTTTATATCCCCTGTGACGCCCACCAAAGCAAGCCAATCACTTGCATGCCCTTCTGAAAGATGGTGGTGACCCCTGCCTATGTCATCACGTTGCCCACAGTGTCCGTGGATCCTGATTGGCTGAAAAAGAGCGCAAAACAAACTTTTGAAACGCGACTTTGGCGCGTAAGTCACCGACCTCGTGGCCGACCTCATCCTAGGGTCGGGTTTCGTTTCATGAAACCCGACTTTGCCAAAAGTCGGCGACTTTTGAAATTTTTCGACCCGTTTCGCTCAACTCTACTGAGGACTCTCAATTCTGAAAATGTTTCTATCTACTGGCTAACACGGTACAAAGATATACCGTGCATCTTTCCTGTCTTACTCTATGGCATTTCAGAGAAAATATAGCTTTAAAAACAAACAGGGCAGGGGGAGTAGAAACTCCCTCCAGCAGAATCGGCTGTTTGACCGGTCTTTCTTTTTATGCAACTATGGAAGACAAGTCGAACAAGTCCAGGTGGGCAGGGAGAAGTCACAGGGGAGCTGCCCCACAGACACTTCTCCTCATTCCCAGAGAGAGCTTGATAGTATTTTATTTTGCAACAGATTCAGCTCACAAATCCCACTAAAGATAACCTGACATGTTGATAATAGTATCTGATCTGCAGGTCAGATGTTATAGAGCAGGAGGAGCTGATTAGGGTGATGTACATTTTTGTGGCAAAAGTTTCAGTAAAACTTTTATTTTATTAATTTAAATCTCTGATGTTTGAAAGCATGTGAGTCCAGTGGGCGGTCCTACTCAGTGATTGACAGTCTTCCTGTCATGCTTCTGGGTTTCATGTGTCTGTCCTATCACCGTTCTAGGGTGGCTTTTTATTCTTTCCCCGAGCTGGCATTTTCTGCTGATGATGTTCTTTAGGAGGAACTGAGGTACTCGACAGCCTTTCAAGCATTTTAGGTCCAAGTCCATTTTCTAGTCTGTGTTTAGAGCTATCTCTGCTCACGCAGGAACCATTAGGGACTGTGGGTCAGGACCTCTAGTCTGTACAGGAACCGTGGTCAGTTGCAGTTTTTTTAATTTGGTACCTAATTTTGCTAGTGAGTTACTACACAAGCATAACACTTCCTTGTATGACTGTGCATGCAGAGATAGCTGTCAATCCATATTAGGACTGCCCACTGGACCCATATTGATACAAAACCCAGTGGTTTCAATAAATAATTACAAATTATACTGAATATTTTCCTACACACACATATATCACTCTGCTCAGCCTCTCCTCTTTACCATGCTATCCACAGATCGTACTGTATGTACAACATGACAGGTTCCCTTTAAGTGAGTTTTCTGCTTTGTAATTAGCTTACCTTGCAGCACCTATGCAGACCATCGTTTATCATGATTGGCAGCAGAATTTAAGTGGTTAAACTGCTGCAATCGGACCTAGCTCTGTTTGCAGTAATCAGATTTAGGTGCCAGCTATGTAATCTCCCGATACCTTCCCTCACGTAATCTCCGGTCCTCCCAAGACCTCCTTCTCTCCTCCACACTTATTCACTCCTCATCCAACCGCCTCCAAAACTTCTCCCGAATTGCCCCTGTCCTCTGGAATTCTTTGCCCCAACAAGACCGACTATCAACCACATTTGGATCCTTCAGATGGAACCTGAAAACCCACCTCTTCAAGAAAGCCTACAGCCTGCAATGACACCGCTACCTCCTTTTCTCTCACCACTACCGGAGATATAACCTCAACCAACACCGAAACTGCTGCAACCCACCAACCTACTGTCTCCTTCCCCACCATCCTGTAGCATGTAAGCCCGAAAGGACAGGGTCCTCTTCCTCTCTCCCCTCTGTATCAGTCTGTCATTGTTAGTTGGTTTACTGTAAGTGATATCTGTAATTTGTATGTAACCCCTTCTCATGTACAGCACCATGGAATCAATGGTGCTATATAAATAAACAATAATAATAATAGCTGCACTTTATAGAGATGGCTCAGCTCCTGAGCCTGCTTCATAAATAATGTACGCACATCTGATAAACATGTACGACAGATGACGCAGGTTGAAAGGTGGTAGAGTAGGCCCTCCAGACATGAAGGTTATCAGACACTTGCTTAGGTTCACCAGCTGTTGGTTAGTACACTTCCTCTGTACTAGTCTGTACTAGTCTGCGACTCATTCCGTTACGGTTCTTGTGCTTGTTTTTTACCAAACGAGTATAGCTTGCAATGCACAGGGCTGGCACCAACAGCTGGCGAATCTAAGCAAGTGCCTGATAACCTTCATGTCTGGAGAGCCTATTCTACCACCTTTCAACCTGCGTCATCTATCGTACATGTTTATCAGATGTGCGTACATTATTTATGAAGCGGGCTCAGGAGCTGAGCCATCTCCATAAAGTGCAGTTGCCAGCTGTATTACACAGCTGGCACCTAAATCTGAGAAGACCAATTCATCCATGTTTATAAGATCTCCATCTAATTAAGACCTTAAGACCTTTTTTATTACACAAATTTTTATATATTTTTTTAATTGAAACTGGAACATTCATCAATGATAAGTTTGCCTTTATTTATTTATTTTAAATTAAAGCCGATGCTGCCGTGTACAGCACGATTATTTCCCTCTGTCCTAGTTTCGTACAAGTGTCTTATTGTAATTCCACATTATATTTATTTGCCAAAACTGAAGCTTATTCTACTCTGTTCTTCTGTAGAAACAGTTAATCCTCCCGACTTCCCCTATGACACAACATTTACTCTTGTCTTAAAAACTAAACCATGTTTCCACTTGGATCATTAGTCCTCAGAGAGAAGGCTGAAATATGCACTGTTTCATTGCAGCAAACAGCAGCAAAGTGAGGAAGACCAGGTCAAGACAATGTCTCATGACCATAACATCAAGCAGCAACCATAGACAGTGTTAGACTGAAGAACATTGGGCCCACCACAGAATTTGATTCTGAGGGCCCACCTTTCTCCCCCACTGAAGAGCCCCATAGCAACTGCAAGGTTTGCACTATGAACTCTTTTGAAGGAGAAGTCAGGGCCCACCGGAGGATTCTCCGGTTCTCTGGCGGGCCAGTCCAACCCTGACCGTAGGCCAGTTGTGACCATGAAAGATGGGACAGTGGATGAAATATTGTATCACTAATTTGTAATTTATACAGAATAATCTTCTGAAAATATCTGTGATGATGATAATGGTGGTGCTAACAGCAAAAAATGGATGTTAAGACTAAGGAATAAGGATGTGTGCACATGACATCTTTTTAATTTCTCAGAGGAGCATGCATGGCATATAAGTCTCTTCATTCTGACTCGCCGGACAAAACTTCACTTTTACTTTCTTAAATATTCAGGTTTATTAACCTTTTATACTGACAGTCAGCACTGGAGTTATTTAATTATAAAGTGAATAATAAAAATTACAAATTGCCTAATTATGCACACGGTATATGATTAAAATAGCAGAAGCCGCCAGAATGGATCACTCATTTCATTTAGCCATTTCATGGCTTTTAAAGCTTGGAGGCGTTAAAAGAAGCGACAAAAGATGCAATGCGTGCACAGCAAGTCGTTTAGACGTTGCTCTGTATATGTTTATACTTTTATTTTTAAATTTTACCGCTTTTCCAGGCGGGTTCCACCAAAAAAAAGGCGTTGTGTGCACGTACCCTAAAGGCCCATTCAGAATTCTTTTTTTTTAACCAAAAATTCTGGACAAATTTTCATGGAGAGATATCGTACTTATTTTATTCTATGAATCTGTTCACACATTTGTGTATTTTTACTATCATGTGTTCAACACCAAAAAACGGAGACATATCCTATTTTGATCCTCTGATCAAACTTTGTGATGCAAGTCTATGAGTCTCTGAAAATATTGGACAACAATCGGATGCAAATTGTGTCCGATTTTCAGGGTTAGGCTGGAGTCACACTAGAGAGGAATACTGACGAGTGCTATGCGAGAAAAAAATCGCATAGCACTTGGACTGCTGTCAATCTATGGGGCAGCTCACCGTATTTTTTCTCAGCCGTATTATACGTGCAAGTGAAATCGCAGCATGCTGCAATATGCACCATATATCGGCCGAGACTCGCCAATGCAAGTCTTTGGGTGCGAGAAAAACTCGCATACCACACGGACCATCAGTGTGACTTGCGAGAAATATGCACCGGTGTCCTTTGAAAAGCCGGCAATTCAGTGCGGTGTACAGTAAAATCACACTGACAGCTTACAATACAATAGATAGAATAGATAAATATACACATAGTATAGGTGTATAAATATACTGCTCAAAAAAATAAAGGGAACACAAATAGCCTGTTGCAAATGGAATAGTGCTCCCTTTATTTTTTTGAGCAGTATATATGTCAGTGACACATATGTATATATATCTTTATATTAAATAGAGAGATAGCAGAATAGCCGATAATTCATTTGTCGACTTCTGTATAATCATTGCGGAACCTGACAGGATAGGAGACATGATTTACATACAGTAAACCCATGCAGAACAGTTAGATTTATATATGTCAGTGTCTAACACTGTTAGTAGTATGTGTGTGTAAAATTTGGGACCTCTATGTATTTACTAAAAGAATGTATTCATGGAAAAAAAAAATGGTGTGGGCTCCCGCGCAATTTTCTGCGCCAGAGAGGGAAAACCAGTGACTGAGCGCAGATATCAATAGCCTATAGAGGGACCATGGTTTTTGCCCCCCCCCGGCTAAAAAAATGTGTCCCCAGCCACCCCAAAAAAGGCGCATCTTATCTTCTGGCTCTTAGCCTCTCTCTTCCCACTGCCTGAAGAGGTGGCATATGGGGTAATAAGGGGTTACTGTCACCTTTATATTGTAAGGTGACATTAAGCCTGGCTTAGTAATGGAGAAGTGTCAATAAGACACCTATCCATTACTAATCCTAAAGTTTGTAAAGGGTTACTTAAACACACACACACAGGCATAAAAAAGTATTTTAATGAAAGAACACACAGTTTTGCCATCTTTATTCTTCTGCTAATGCAAACCATGCCCACGATCTCCTGTAATAAATAAAAAATAAAAAAACAAAAATATACCATACCTGTCTGACGAACAGTCCCACGGCGTAATCCTTATCTGGGGGTTAAATAGTTTACAACTGGAAGCGGTGCTAATGCTACTGGCCCGGCTGTAAACCACTGAAGAATGAATGAGAAGCTGCCGGCATCAGCATCACTGACGTCATCGCAGCCTCCCAGCCTGACTCGAGGTGACGTCGAACATTTGTGCGATTCTTGGACGTCAAAATTGGACCGATTTTTTATACGGTAAGGCCACATGCAAACATTGAGTCTTTGGTGAGTTTTTTACCCCAGTATTTGTAAGCCAAAACTAGGAGTGGAATGGTCAGATGCTCAGAGGACAAGCATAATAGAAACATTTGCACCATTTCTGCATTTTTCACCCACTCCTGGTTTTGACTTACAAATACTAGGGTAAAAACTCATCAAATACTGATTGTGTGCATATGGCCTAAGTGTGATTCCAGCCTTAGGAGAAGCTTTTTTCATAAGCAAAAAATGGGTGATGAAACTCTGATCATAAAAACTGAGACTCTGGACAAACTCTGATGAAAACGGGTCCATTTTTTTTATGTTCGAGAACAATCGTTGAGTTCTAATGCACAGAGCTTCAGATATTAGTGCAATATCAGCCTTAAGCAACAAACCTCAAAGCCAAATTATGAGCCGAACTGTCACATGCCCCGCCAGATCGTCCATGATTAATCTCTCATATGTTCCTTCCCTTCTTCTCAGCTGTAACGGATGGGTTTCTTTTTCTCACAATTCTGCTAAATATGCTTTTTCTACTCTCCTGCGGTCATCTCTGCCTCCTTTCCCAAATCCTCAGTCTCATATGGTTTCATGAAGACTAGAGGATACAATTACTTGATTACAACCCTGAGAGAAGAGGAATGAGGCCAAGTGTCTCCAGCAAAAGCCAAATCTTTTTTTGGCCTCTGTAGCAAAGTCCTAGCATACAGTGTATGTTTTTCAATGTATCTTGAATGCTTTATGGAACATTTTTATTCACATCATTTATCAATTTGATTGTTTAAAATAAAATCAAAAACTGCATGGCCAGAGAATTAAATTTTTTATTGGCCAATGTGTCTTTTATTATGACTAATAAACCGACGTTGGCTTCCTGGACAGATTATGTAACGGCCGCAGAGATGTGTGCAATACCTCGGGCCATTCGGAAAAGCTTTTAAGACTCATCTTCACGTCCTCCCCTTGATGGGTTCTGAAAGGTTTCTGTTTGAGGTGGTCAGAAGGAGAAATTTGTAGGCCTCAACCTGAGCTGGGCTTGTTTGCTGCTCTTTATCTGATGAAATACTATCCTGTGGTTTCCATAAATAACGATAATGTCTGCCAAAATAATACGGATGAATATTTTTATATATTGTGTATGATGGAATCAGTGGTAAAGTACTGGAGGGGAGATATGTAAAGTAAGAGTATCTTCCTCCAGCACTTTAAAGTGTCGTAAGGCTAAAGCAAAAGTTAAATAAATGGGCTGGTTTTATGTGGACATCCATAGAGTGGGTGGGAGGGTGTCCACCATATCTCCACCTGCAGAGTCGGCGCCGCTGTGTGCTGACAGAACCTGTGTGAAGTCACAGTCGTATTGTAATATGTTTTGTATTAGATTAGGGTAAGCCAGTGCATCCTTCGGGTTCAATAGTGGAGGGAACTGTTAGTATATAGTTCCATAGACTGGGTAAGTGTAGTTCTGTTGCGGGCCACTAGATGGGGGTATACTACTGGGCCTTGTTAGGTATAGTTGATAGATAGTTTACATAAGGGTTAACTGTAGGAGGAGCTGCTATGGGTTAAGCAAGTGTAGGTTATTGGAATAAGGCAGAAGGGTGAGCACACCCGACAAGTTCAAAAGGGCTCTAAGCCCAGGACACCGTAGCAGCTACGCAACATTTATGAAAAGCAGAAAAGCACAGGCACAGATAGACTGATGCAGGATAAGATCAGAGCACCCGTGGAAATTGCAGTTTATGACAGCAGCAGGAACAGAAAGGAAGAAGTAGTCCAAGAGTCGTGCAGAGGGCAGAGTGTTCACAATGTGGCATATCTTAAGTAGGGCTGAAGCCTGCAAGTTTGAGGCAAAGCGGATGAAAGGGATCCCCTATATCTTGAAGTCTCACAGGAGTGATGCTGCAGTACCGCCTAGGGAGGTACTACCCCAAAATGTGAGTGAGGACGTAGAAAGTAAGCAAGGGAAAGTGCAGGAAGGCTGTCTGAACTGCAATGTAACTGATGTGTCCAGTACCGTTGAAGAAGAGAGTAAAATCGTTGATTTGGCATCACAACCAGTATCTGTGTCCATTATTTCAACCCTGAGCACTGGAGCCATGTGTGCAGGAGTTCGGTCGCACTGCTGTGGAATCCCTGATGGTGGACCAGCACCTCGAACATGTACGCTGGTAGGAGCTGATGCTTTCACTGTGAGAGGAGGTCAGGACATCAGACCCCACTGTCCTCAGCTACGACTACCGTCCTGGCCCCCTCTTACACAACCTTTTATGGTCTCTCCAAAGGGTGGTGTGGGTCACAGGGTGATTATGCAGAGCAGCCTAAAGAGACGCCCCAGAGGATCCTGTGAGCAATGCCCTTTTAATAAAGGCTATAAAAAATTAGCACCAAATAAAAAGAACCATATCTCTGCAACCGTATGGCCGATTTTTAAAAAGAAAAAAGCAGAATGCTCAGGGAAGCAGAGGGAATAAAATAAAGGTAAAACCTGGACACTTTTCACCTAGCGACAGATCATAGGTCATTTTCTAAGGGCATATATCCTTTAATGCTGGCACAGATCCAACTGTTTCACCCCTATATTGGAACCCCTTTACTTCAATTTTTCTCGGACACTGTTTCCTTTCTTTTTTGGCATTAGTATGTGAGCAGGTTGCGGGATGCAGTGACAGGCAGGAGACAGAGCAAGGGTTAACTGGGTTTTAATCAACAGTGGGATACTCCTCGCAGGGAGGTAAAGGGTTAAACAGGGAATAAAACAGTTCAATGGTGAAATTGTGGCTAGGGTTAAAGAACAGTGAAGACAGTAGGGACAGTTCTTGTGGGGTTAGCTTATCCTATCCGCTGATCCCCAGGCCGTGGGTGTTGTGAAGCTGTGATGGCACCATCAACGGCTGATATGACGCTTGTCCATGTAGGTCCTGGAAACAAGGCGGCAGCTGTTGGTCTCCGGTACCTTCCGCTAATCCACTATTTCATGTACCAGTGTGGCTGTAAGGATGAAAGCCACCGCATGGTCAGAGCCCAACGTGGTCCTGCAAAAGTATACTGGAGAAGCATAGCGCTGATAGCAGTTTCACTCTCGGTCTCTCTCAAGCGGCACCCGAGCAGTATTCACGGACCTGGAGCGCTCAGCTTCTTGCTTAGTCATGATTGCACTGCACGTCTTTTCTCACAAGTTCTGTTGGCAGCAGCGGGGATGCTCCAGCGCGGGCCTGCGTTGTGCTGGTGCTCGAGGGAAGGAACGCTCAGCCCTGTCTGCTGTGCGCTGTCCCTTCCCACCAAGTATCTCTGTTTCTGCGCGCGCTGTTGCGTCAGAGACTTAGCCACGCACCCTGCGGCTAAGTGCAAAGGTTGATCTGGTTCTCTAAGCTTTCCCCCGGACAATAGAGTAGACAGCCCCGACAGTTCCAGACCTGGCGCAAAACAGGTACCCCTGGTCCGGTACTTCTTCTTACAAGTACATCACTGCTTAGATAGCATTTACAAAATACTGATATTGTAGCACCTTGAATACACTAGTCTAGTTCCAATAAATCACATTAGTAGCCTTATAATGACATTAACATCTGCTATGCATTGCTCAACACAACGGAGGGTGTTTCCAACAATAATCAAACAGTGTGAAATAATGGATGGAGTTCAGCTTATATCCACTTTACTGAATTTTTTCATAAGCTGAACAGCACAGAATAATGACTAATGAGATCCCAGCGCAGCGGCACACGAAATCCATCAAATTTTGACCTACCATTTGTACCTTTTCCATATATATAAAGAGGGTGAAAAAGAAATAAAGTGGGGAATCCCCGGCCGTCGAGAATAGTCACATCTGATTCATTACTGGGATTTGACAGCCATGCACACGCTGTTCTTTATACATAGATTACAAATGACTCCCTTGTATCAGGTTATTTTTTTAATACAGCAGCTGGGTGGATATATTTCCAGCTTCTATTTAGCTTCAGCATTTCTTTCCCCTTGATGTCTTCCTACGTAGCAGCTATGAAATACATCCCGGGATGTGGTGTGCAGCTCTGACTCATGTCCTTCATAGCACTCAGCGCATAAACAGTGTTTGCCCAGTCACTAAGGTGTGTGTCACTTGAACACTATTTTATTGTGATTTTTAGCACCTTAAAAATGGATTTGTTTGTTCTTAAAATCCCTAAAAGACAGCCCTGTGTGTCTACTATTAGGATCAAATAGGTAAATACGTAGACGTTCTGTCATGATCCCAGTGCAGGTTTTTGAGCTGCACACCGGGGGTTAATGTCTGGAGCTCTGTGCAGGTTTTGACCTGCACACTTGGGGTTAATGATTGTGGCCTCTTTCTGGTTCTGGGAGAGCTTCATAAACCTCTGGGTAGCTTCAATCCCTGCCAGTTATACTTTTGCCTTTGGCCTAGTGTGCTGACCCCCGTGTGCCTGTTTGTTGCTATAGCTTGTTTATATGGTTCTGACCCGATTCTGTTTCCCGTTGTGAGTTTGCCTGTTGATTTTTTACTGCGTTATTATCTGTGTACGACTCATTGCCTGTGACCTAACTACTCTCTGCTCGCCCCCTTTGGTACCTTGCAGCTATCTCTGTGTGTGACTCATTGGCTACGTCCTGACTATTCTCCCTGTCTATGCCCCTTGGTAACTTTGTCTCGCAGTTACTCTGCTAGGAATTGTCTTGCAGCTCCTAGCTCTGTGGAGTTTAAGCCACGCCTCTAGCAGTCACGTGCTTCAGGTCCTGCGGCTCTGAAGTACACATCTATTTGGTTGTGGCCCGCTCCACAGGTAGCTTTGAGCACGCTTTCGCTTTACTCAGGGCACGCGCACTGGCTCAGTGAGCAAGTTCAGTGCGGTGTCTCTGACATTATAACTGGCCTACAATTTTTTTTTCTCTCCTCACTTCTGCAGCATGGACCCAATGTGTGCTTTATCTGAGCAGGTGAAAAGCTTGACTCAGTCACTGCAGAAGCTTAGTTTGGAACACCAAGCTCTGGCCCAGTCCCAGCGGCAGGTTGCGGACTCGCTTCAGGGGGTACTTTCCGCAGGCTTCCAGCAGGTGGGGAATAGAGATGTCATTTTAGTCCCACCTGAATCCCCGGTTAAATTGCCAGATATGTTTTCTGGTAACAAGGATGATTTCAGGGCATTTAAGGAGGGCTGTAAGCTTTTTTTTTCTTTGAGACCCCGCTCCTCTGGGGATGAGAAACAGAGGGTGGGGGTGGTGATGTCCCTGCTTAGGGGGTCCCCACATGCCTGGGCATTCTCGCTTTCCTCTTCTGCCCCTGAGAGAATGTCTGTGGATGCATTTTTTGAAGCCTTAGGGCTTATTTATGATGAGCCTGATAGAGTGCGGTTGGCTGAGGACAAAGTGATGAGTGTCTGTCAGGGGGAGCACTCGGCCGAATGGTTCTGTACTGAATTCAGACGTTGGGCAGCGGAGATTTCCTGGAGTGACGCCGCCCTGCGGGGGCTGTTCCACAGAGGCCTGTGTGAACGTCTGAAGGATGCTTTGGCACTTCATCCTCCGCCTGACTCCCTGGAGGATGCCATGGTCCAAGTGGTTCGCATGGATCGCAGGCTGCGGGCTAGAGGCATTATGCAATGGGAAAAGCCCTTATTCTTCAGTGGAGATGAGACCCAGACTCTTCCTATGGCTATGGAGGTGAATGCTGTCACCTGTGAGGGAAAGGAAAGAAGACGCCGCCGGGAAAAGCAGTTGTGCTTCTATTGTGGGAAATCTGGACATTGGAAGACGGACTGCCCCTCCTGTCCGTCATCCTCCAAGATGGCGGGAAACGACTAGGTCTGGGTAGTAATCGAGGAGGCTACCCAGACCTTCAGGTACAATTTTCCTCATGTGCAAAAATGGTGCTGCAGGTGGAACTGGAACTTGGTTATGGTCCTGTTCAGACTACTGCTTTTATTGACTGCGGTTCGGCTGTGAACCTGATTGATACCAAGGCTATGACTCTTTATAAGATAGGGACAGTCAGGCTTCACGATCCTGTTAAACTTGTGGCAATTGACTCATCTCCTCTTACCCAAGACGGTATCTGTTGCAGGTCTGAACTTTTTTCTCTAAAAGTGGGTTCCACTCATGTGGAGAAACTAAGTTGTCTGGTGGTAGATAACTTGCCTGCAGGACTGGTACTGGGGATGCCTTGGCTTCAACGCCATAATCCTACCATTGATTGGGTTACAGGGGAAATCACTCAATGGGGATGCAATAGTAAATGTGGTAACCGGGGACATCTTGTTAACGCTGTTAAATCAGTGTCTGTGTCGTCTGTCGATCTGAAAGGTATTCCGGAGTACCCGAAAGATTTCGAAGACGTTTTTTCCGAAAGTGAGGCTGAGGCGCTGCCACCACATAGACCCTATGATTGTGCCATTGATTTAGTACCCGGAGCCAAGTTACCTAAGGCTCGATTGTTTAATTTGTCTGGGCCTGAGCGCCAAGCCATGAAGGAGTACATAGCTGAGAGTCTCCGCAAAGGGCATATCAGGCCTTCTGTGTCACCTGTGGCAGCAGGGTTCTTCTTTGTGAAGAAAAAAGATGGTGGTTTGCGGCCGTGCCTCGACTTTCGGGAACTGAACAAGATAACGGTCAGGAACTCTTACCCGCTTCCCCTCATCCCAGACTTATGTAACCAGTTAGCTGGGGCCCAATGGTTCTCCAAGTTGGATCTGCGGGGGGCCTACAATCTGATAAGGGTTCGGGACGAGTGGAAAACGGCATTCCTCACATCAGAAGGACTCTTCGAGAACCTGGTAATGCCATTTGGGTTAACTAATGCACCCGCTATTTTCCAAAATTTCATCAATGTTGTGTTTTCTGATCTGATAGGCCGTTTTGTTATTATTTATTTGGATGATATTTTGGTGTATTCCCCGGACAGTTAATCTCACTTGCAACATCTAAAGACTGTTCTCCAGAGACTCAGGGAGAACCAATTGTTGGCCAAATTGGAAAAATGTTCGTTTTTTGTACAGGAGCTGTCTTTTTTGGGGTTGATTGTGTCCTGTGAGGGGTTTCGTATGGATCCTAAGAAGGTGCTGGCGATCGCTGACTGGGTTCAGCCTCGAGATCTCAAGGGGCTCCAGCGCTTCTTAGGATTTGCGAACTATTACCGGAGATTCATTAAAGGTTTCTCACAAGTGGTTAAACCACTCACGGATCTTACCCAGAAGGGAGCTGATGTAAAAAATTGGTCTGTACTCGCTAAAGAATCCCTCTCAGCGATTAAGAAATGTTTTATGTCTGCCCCGGTGTTGGTGCAACCTCACCCGTCCAAACCATTCATTGTGGAGGTGGATGCTTCTGAAGTGGGGGTGGGGGCTGTGCTGTCCCAGGGTCCGGCCACCCTTACCAATCTCAAACCCTGTGCCTTCTTCTCCAAGAAGTTCTCTTCAGCTGAGAAAAACTATGATGTAGGCAATAGAGAACTTCTTGCGGTCAAGCTGGCATTTGAGGAATGGAGGCACTTTTTGGAAGGGGCGGCTCACCCTATCACGGTTGTCACGGATCACAAAAATTTGGCATACCTTGAATCTACTAAGAGGCTTACTCCTAGACAGGCCCGTTGGTCACTTTTTTTTTCACGATTTCAGTTCTCAATTACTTTTCGACCGGGATCCAAAAATGTTAAAGCGGATGCCCTGTCCAGAAGTTTTGATCCAGTGTCTCCCCCTGAGCCGCCGTCCTCCATTCTTCCCCCAGGGGTGGTAGTGGCGGGGGTCTCAACTGAGTTGGAACAAGAAATCCTAAGGGCTCAGGCCCTAGCTCCGGCAACCAGGCCAAGCGATAAACTGTTTGTTCCAGATTCATTGCGGCCTAGACTTCTGCAGGAGTTTCATGATTCTAGGCTGAGTGCTCATCCAGGTATCACGGCCACTAGAGAGGCAGTAACCAGGGGTTTTTGGTGGCCTTCATTAAGGTCCGATGTCAAGGAATTTGTTTCTGCTTGTGGCATGTGTGCCTGTTCCAAAAGCTCGCATAACCGACCGGCTGGGGAACTCATACCTTTACCGATTCCTGATAGGCCATGGACTCATCTTTCCATGGATTTTATTACCAGTCTTCCACCTTCCAGGGGCAATACCGTGATCTGGGTGGTGGTGGACAGGTTTTCTAAACAGGCCCATTTCATTCCCTTGGCAGCATTACCTTCAGCAGAAACATTGTCAAGGTTGTTTGTGCAGCATGTGGTCCGATTGCATGGGGTACCCCTGAATGTTGTGTCTGACAGAGGTGTGCAGTTTGTGGCCAAATTTTGGAGGGCGTTCTGTATGAAATTGGGCATCTCACTCTCCTTCTCGTCGGCATATCACCCGGAGAGCAATGGTCAGACGGAACGCACCAATCAATCCCTGGAACAAATTCTCAGGTGTCTGACCTCCGCCAGACAGGAGGATTGGTGTGATGCGTTACCGTTGGCTGAATTCGCTTTTAACAACCGGGTGAGTCAGTCCACCAACATGTCCCCATTCCTGATTAACTACAGCTTTAATCCACATTTTGGGGAGTTTTCTCGGGTGGATTCCGGTTGTCCAGGAGCAGAGGGGTCCGTTCAACGGTTAAAAAACCTCTGGGCTGAAGTCCGGCGTAATATCTCTCGGGCCCAGGGGAGATACAAATATTTTGCGGACAAAAAGAGAACCTCGGGAGACATGTTTCAGGTGGGAGAGAAGGTTTGGCTCTCCACGCGTAACATCAACTTAAAGGTACCATCAGTTAAGTTGGGACCAAAGTTCATTGGTCCGTACGAGATTATGGAGATAGTCAACCCTGTGGCATATAGGTTGCGTCTCCCCGCCTCCTTAAAAATATCTAATGTGTTCCATAAGTCTCTGTTGAAACCAGCGGGATCTGTCAAAGAGAACTCTGAGACTGTTGTTCCTCCAGTGCTGGTGGAGGGTCAATTGGAGTATGAGGTCGGACATATTGTGGACTCTCGGCGGGTGCGCCGCTCTTTGCAGTACCTGGTCCACTGGAAAGGATATGGACCAGAAGAGCGCTCATGGGTCCCTGCTCGTTCGGTACATGCAGATCGCCTGGTTCAGGCGTTCCATGCCAAGTACCCGGGGAAGCCTGGGGGTCCAGAGGCCCCACGTTGAGAGGGGGGTACTGTCATGATCCCAGTGCAGGTTTTTGAGCTGCACACCGGGGGTTAATGTCTGGAGCTCTGTGCAGGTTTTGACCTGCACACTTGGGGTTAATGATTGTGGCCTCTTTCTGGTTCTGGGAGAGCTTCATAAACCTCTGGGTAGCTTCAATCCCTGCCAGTTATACTTTTGCCTTTGGCCTAGTGTGCTGACCCCCGTGTGCCTGTTTGTTGCTATAGCTTGTTTATATGGTTCTGACCCGATTCTGTTTCCCGTTGTGAGTTTGCCTGTTGTTTTTATACTGCGTTATTATCTGTGTATGACTCATTGCCTGTGACCTGACTACTCTCTGCTCGCCCCTCTTGTACCTTGCAGATATCTCTGTGTATGACTCAGTGCCTGTGACCTGACTACTCTCTGCTCGCCCCTCTGGTACCTTGCAGCTATCTCTGTGTGTGACTCATTGGCTACGTCCTGACTATTCTCCCTGTCTATGCCCCTGGGTAACTTTGTCTCGCAGTTACTCTGCTAGGAATTGTCTTGCAGCTCCTAGCTCTGTGGAGTTTAGGCCACGCCTCTAGCAGTCACGTGCTTCAGGTCCTGCGGCTCTGAAGTACGCATCTATTCGGTTGCTGCCCGCTCCACAGGTAGCTTTGAGCACGCTTTTGCTTTACTCAGGGCACGCGCACTGGCTCAGTGAGCAAGTTCAGTGCGGTGTCTCTGACACGTTCCAAAAAAATGGGGGTGGATTCCATTACATAATAGATGGATAAAAGTTTGTTATTGACATTAAAGGGGTGGTCCGACATATAAATTAATTTTTCATCCTAAATCCCTATCTATTTAGTGCCATAATCTAAACTATTTTCTAATATAATTTAATAAAAAAAATTGCTATCCTTCACTATCTACACTATCTAACTTAGTTTCTTTTTGATAACACTTCATTTGAAGAACCCAGTAAATGCTAGGATAGTTAAACAAAGCGCCATCAGGGGGCAGAGATGGCCGCTGCCCATGCCCCCTTCCTGAAACGAAGCATCATCAACTTCAATTAAGTGGATGGGCTAGTCCCTGCGTGATTCGCACTTTGCTATGTGTACAATGACAGTGCGCTCTCTCGCTGGCTCAGATCAGTAGTAACGAGCCAACAACAGAGCGCAGTGTCAGTGCGTGTTGATAGAATACCCAAAGAGCAGAGAACAGCATCACCCCTTTAAAGTCTATTAAGAGACAGTGGGTTATGTCTCACATGGGGAGGTGGAATCTCAAAGTCGTCAATCTGCATGAGCCGATGTTGAGCTTCACGGATAGATAACATTGTCCCAGCAATAGAAACAGAAGAGAGCAAATGAGGCTGGACAGTAAGCGAGGAGTAAAGTAGAAGACTACAGGAAAGCCAGAGATTGAGTTAAGGAAGACCAAAACCAAAGTCAAAATAGCAGCATAGCAAAAAAGAAAAATAGATGTAGCAATGCCCGATGATTTAGCAGAACAGGGTAGGTCAGAAGACCCTATGTTGTAATGAAGCAAAGCTGAGAGACGGTGCAAAGTTAAGGTCAGGAAATTGAAGTTATAAAGCAGAGCCCAGCAATATAGCAGAGTTGAGTAGGTCAGGTTACTCACTATAAAAGTAGCAAAGCTGTGCAGTGTAGCATAGTTGAGTTTTTCAGGTGGCTCACTGAAGAATTAGCAGAACCCAACAATGCTGCAGAGTAAAGTTGGTTTTGTGTCTCACTGTAGCTGTATAGCGACCAGCCATGTTGAAGATCAGGTGATTCATCTACAGTGAATCACCTGGCCTACAGTAGAATAGATCATAGTAGCAGAGCCCAGCAACATAGCAGAGCTGGATATATAAGGAGACAAGTGATCATTTTTTATGCTGTACTTTCATGTTTTATCTTTATACAGGCGTCAGCTTACATTCTGATCCTGCCTGTGATGATACCAAAGTAATTGCCGAGAAGTGATCTCTACAGAAAAAGAAGTTTCATTCTAGTATGAAGTCCACTTACTAAAGTGAAAACTGCAAGGTTTGAAGATTTTCTTTAATCAAGGTAAGGCAAAAAAAAGTTACCAAAACATTGCAAATGTGCAATTAACATGAGAATTCGATTTAAACAAAAGTTCATTTTCTTAAGCCACATTCCCAACAGCAGTCTATTGCCTGGCGTTGAACATAAATTAGCTGAAAACTCCTTTATACACATGGTCAGAGAAGCCAAAGGTACAGGTGCTTCTCACTAAATTAGAATATCATCAAAAACTAAGTTTATTTCAGTTCTTCAATACAAAAAATGAAACTCATATATAGAGTCATTACACACAGAGTGATCTATTTCACGTGTTTATTTCTGTTAATGCTGATGATTATGGCTTACAGCCAATGAAAACCCAAAAGTCATTATCTCAGTGATTTAGAAAAATTAACAAAAAACACCTGTAAAGACTTCCTAAGTGTTTAAAAAGGTCCCTTAGTCTGTTTCAGTAGGCTCCACTGTCATGGGGAAGACTGCTGACTTGACAGATGTCCAGAAGGCAGTCATTGACACTCCACAAGGAGGGGAAGCCACAAAAGGTCATTTCTAAAGAAGCCGGCTGTTCACAGAGTGCTGTATCCAAGCATATTAATGGAAAGGCGAGTGGAAGGAAAAATTGTGGTAGAGAAAGGTGCACAAGCAACCGGGATAACCGCAGCCTTGAAAGGATTGTTAAGAAAAGGCCATTCAAAAATGTGGGGGAGATTCACAAGGAGTGGACTGCTGCTGGAGTCATGGCTTCAAGAGCCACCACACACAGACGTATCCAAGACATGGGCTACAAGTGTCACATTCCTTCTGTCAAGCCACTCATGACAAACGGATAACGCCAGAAGTGTCTTACCTGGGTCAAAGAGAAAAATAACTGGACTGTTGCTCAGTGGTCCAAGGTGTTGTTTTCAGTTGAAACGAAATGTTGCATTTCATTTGGAAATCAAGGTCCCAGAGTCTGGAGAAAGAGTGGAGAGGCCACAATCCAAGATGCTTGAGGTCTAGCGTGAAGTTTCCACAATCAGTGATGGTTTGGGGAGCCATGTTATCTGCTGGTGTAGGTCCACTGTGTTTTATCAAGACCAAAGTCAGCTCAGCCGTCTTACCAGGAAATTTTAGAGCACTTCATGCTTCTCTCTGCTGACAAGGTTTTGGAGATGGAAATTTCATTCTCCAGCAGGACTTGGCACCTGTCCACACTGCCAAAAGTACCAATACCTGGTTTAAATAGAACAGTGTCACTGTGATTGATTGGCCAGCAAACTCGCCTGACCTTAACCCCATAGAGAATCTATGGGGTATTGTCAAGAGGAAGATGAGAGACACCAGACCCAACAATACAGACAAGCTGAAGGCTGCTATCAAAGAAACCTGGGCTTCCATAACACTTCAGCAGTGCCACAGGCTGATCGCCTCCATGCCACGCCGCATTGATGCAGTAATTGATGCAAAAGGAGCCCCGACCAAGTACTGAGTGAACATACATTTCAGTAACCCAACATTTTGGATTTTAAAATAATAAAATAATTTTTATAAAGTATTCTAATTTACTGAGATAATAACTTTTTGGTTTTCATTGGTTGTAAGCCATAATCATGAACATTAACAGAAATAATAAACACGTGAAATAGATCACTCTGTCTGTAATGACAATATATGAGCTTCACTTTTTGTATTGAAGAACTGAAATAAATTACTTTTTGGTGATATTCTAATTTAGTGAAACGCACTTGTATATTTTTTTTTAAATAGGCAGAGGAGGTTACAGACACTACTGGTGTCACTTATCTCCAGAACAAAAGATCATTGTTACCCCCAATAGTAGATGCAAGAGAACAGTGGACTAACCCCACGAACATTAAGACACCCATACACATTAGACTAATGTCGGCTAAACCCACCCATACTGATGGGTTTGTTCAATGGTCTAAAGTGTATGTGGGTGTGGCGCCCCTGAGGCTTCAGTCGCCACAGAGGTACTGCACCTTCTTCTAAGGTGTAGTGCCCCACCATCCAGGTAAGGTGGGAACTCCTGACCACACTCCACACCTGCATTCCACACACAGGATAGTTCAGTGGGGCCACCTAACAGCTTCAGGCTGGGGGTTAGCAGAGCACCCCTCGTGGAACCCTGCTTCGTAACACGAGATGTGTTGGGAGGCGGGTGGAGTGATTTGATACAAAAGAGTGGGAAGAGTGAGAGTTAGGGGTTAGTTGGTTAGAGGAGAGAGAAGAGAGAAGATGGGTGTCTGAGGGACGTGCTGCAGCAGGTCCCAGTGATCTGGGCTGCTGGCACGAGAAAGACCAGAGAAAGAGACTGATAAGATTGATAACCTAACCTTCCATAAGAGAGATAGAACAGATCGGAAAGAAGGAGAATAGAAGAACGGTGGGAAGCTGGTTGAAGAAAGATAGAGAACCCTTCCAGTCCAGAGAGCGCAAAGGCGGGGGCCCGGTCCCCGAGGTTGATTGGATCTTTATGTCCGGCAACAGACACCGGAGGAGTAGTGAGCCGCTAATGCCTTGCTCCCATCATAGACTTGGGACACAACAGCAACTGAATAGAGAGCTGGGACGCAGTGAGGAGTCCCCGAAGCAGGCTACAGCTGTCTGTCATACAAGTAAAGACTAGGAACACCTAGAGAGAGGCATTCCAGGGTAACTAAGTACTGGAGTGCTTCACACCTAAAGGCGCATTGGAGGAGTTGTTCAGTGAAGGTACATATTGGCGGAGTATGGAAGGGAGAATCCTATCCTGCCTGGAGGTTGGCTGGAGCCCTGACCTGGAGAACACAGTACGGAGGCAGGCAGTAGTGTGAACTGCAAACAATGAGTAAAGCTTTGGAACCGCATACTCTGGTGTCCTCCAGTTATTCCAACACCACTACACCTGGGTAGCAACATCCATACCATTCTGCGCCTCTCCTCATCCATTGCACCTACACTGCCCTGGGACTACAGCTCCACCTGTGGGGAGCTATACCATCTCTGCTGCACCACACAATCAGTCCCAGCGGATCTGCATGCAGCGTTGGCTCAACACCTTACTTGCCAAACACCACGGGTGGCGTCACAAACTATTCTAATAAACTTTAGCACCATTAACATCACCGCCATTGATATTGGGCGCCCAGGGCCACGGACCGGGTTACTACTGCTGTGACACATTCCCACCTTGACACCGGCCCGATACCGAGTACCCTGCTGCCCTGGGTGTGCGAGGGCGACCCATGGGCACTGGCCAACTGATGGTCGGTAGTGATGTAGATCAGATGTGTCTGATTTCGGACTGCTGATCGCATTGTTCTCCAGAAGATAAGCCGCCAGCCGACATGTCAGTCGGTGGCTTTTTCATAGAGAACTCAGGAGACCTTGGTCAAGCAAGTTCTCCTGAGTTGGCTGAGGTGACTGATGGCCGAACGATTGGCCAAAGCAGTGTTTGACGCTGATGTCTGTACTGTCTGTGGGTCTCCGAACCTGAATTCAGCAACCTCAGATATGCCAATGAAATTATTGAGCTCAAGCCATGAGACCGACAGCTGGTCTGGACATCACAGTCAATACAAGCACTGTGAAAATCAGATATATGAATCTACTGATAGCGTAGTGCGACATGACCCCATTGTTGAGATAGATGGAGGATCCATTGATGAGACCCAGATTTGCTATACATTTATGGCATATCCTCTGAATATGTCATACATGTGCAAGATTGGGAATACCCCTTTCATTTCGTTTTACCCACTAAACATGGAAGAACTATCAAATGGGTTACCTTTTACTACAAAATAAAGATGTACAATAAAAAATTATATTGTGGTACCATGTTAGCCTGAAAAATCGATTTAAATACTCCTAGAAGACTCCTAGAAAACTTTTGGATTTTTTTGGGCATAAAAGTATTTACATCGAATACAAAATTAGGAAGTAGGTATGGAAGACCTACATGGAAAGTTTCCAATATATTTTACATTAGTTTGGTTGAAACAAATAAAAAAATACAGTATGATGAACCTAAATAAAGCTGCAAAACAAGGAACGGCTCGAGCATCAATATTTTTCAATTGAAATGACGGAGAGGATTTATTGAGTTTAATAAAAAGTTAGCCTTGGTGTTTAATTCAAAAATGATGACAACCTTACATCACAGTCCCTGGCGAAGGGACAAACAAATGAAGTACTGTGGTTGGGGTGGGCGGTTATAGGACCCTTGAGTGTTTTGCCTTTTTACCCACCAACACTTCAGATCTTCTTTAAAACTAATTAACAACTCCGAAGATGAGAAATGTTGTAACAGTGGAACGACTGAGTAATTTCGAGCCTTTAGCAGGCCCAGTTGTATTTGAGAAGAGACTGAATTTTATTTAGACATTATTTTTTAATATTTTTTTTCCTTTGAGGTAGCTGGCAAGTAAGTGGATGTTCTTTGTAGTAATGTGCCATACAGCTTTGCAACAGGGGTTTACTGCTACACAGACACTTTACCCTCCCCTTCTAGAGTTTGGGAACACCGTGTACTCCAACAAACGTATCATCTATTGGCTCCTGTCCAGAGGATAAAATCTTTGTCTTGAACTTAGGTCACAGGGATCGCTTACACATCGCCTAGACATCAATTATATTAAACATCAGGTTTGCAAATCAACACAGATGGTTTTTTTTCTCTCTGCTGTGACTTTTCTTCATGCTTTTCCCTCAATGCTCCAATGAAGTAAAGATATATCACTTATTATGGCAGAGATTGCAATGGAATCTCCCGTAATTCATTCTTCAATTTACAACTGTTAGGTAATCTAGTACCCCATGTAGTCCATTTTGCACCCATAGGTAGTAATGTTCAAGTCTTGTAGCCATCTTGTCTTGCACCAATATACTTTGTAAAACCAACAAAAATGAGCCGGAGCATAAGTTGGTATACATGCAAAGTGTAGGCGCTTGTTCACACTGTGGCCCTTTAACATGAAAAACCTAAAATGGAAACAGAATGAGCAGAGTAAGTATGTAAGTAATAGCAGTAAGTATGTGAAGAGTAATATTTATTTGATAAAAAAAAAAGAAAATGTCATCCCACCGCCCAATCAGGATGGTCCTATCTTCTAATATTAAAACCTCACCTTATGTCAGATTACCTCAATGTAAATGGGAGCAGAGCAGGACCAGGGCCTGACTGTTTCAATATATGTACTTTTGTTGCAAATTGACTTGCAGGTCTCTATCTTTTGTCCATCTCAGTTATCTATAATCACTGCATGGTAGCCCTGAGCTACCTCCTCTCTCCTGGCATCCACAGCTCTTCTTCTGATTAGCTGCCTTGGCGAGATATCACATATGAATCACCTTGCAGTGATTATATGGGGCTGCATTATACTCTATGGGGGCTGCATTATACTCTGTCAAAGACTATGGGGCTGCACTATACTGTATGTACTCTATGAGGCTGCATTATACTATAATGGGGCTGCATTATACTCTATAAAGCTGCATTATACTATATGGCGGCTGCATTATACTCTATGGGGGCTGCATTATACTCTGTTGAAGACTATGGGGCTGCATTATACTGTATATACTCTATGAGGCTGCATTAAGCTATATGGGGCTACATTATACTCTATGGGGGCTGCATTATACTCTGTCGGAGACTATGGGGGCTGCATTATACTGTATGTACTCTTTGAGGCTGCATTATACTATATGGGGGCTGCATTATACTTTATGTGGCTACATTATACTATAGTGGAAGCCTCTGTCAGTCATGAGAAAACCATTTAATAAGCTAGAAATGAGAGAAGGTGTCCCTTTAGACAGGAAAGCATGTACTGAACTTGTAGTCAAACTGGTAAACACATGATCCAGGCAGATAGTGAAGTGGTCAAAATGTATGGATGCAACCGAGCTGGGATGAAACTAATTGCAAAGCTAGAAAGTTGCATCATATATGCAAAAAAAATACTAGTGCCAATTTAAAGCACAAAAAGAAGGCACTACAGTTTACAATTTATTATGGGCATAGATTGACCGTAACCTTGCCCATTATGACCCAGGACAAATAATGACCCAACAAAAAAAAGCTAAAACCTCTGCATGAACATTAAGTACTGGGCACAGGTAGCGATCTGCATGCAAGGTCATTGACCAGTATTTTCACATTTCTCTTTGCCAATGACTAAAATATGCTTAGCTGGAAAGCAGCATAAGCGGATTTTTAGTCTTTGGGGGTTAGAGATTATTAAAACAGAGCAGATCCATTGTACTTGTCTTACCAAAGCCCAGTGGCCATGAGCAAGGTGCTTTGTAGAAAGGCTGAGAATTATCAGATTGATGCCATGCAATGCTGTTTATTCCAGATCAGTTTATCAAAAGTAGCCTTTAAAAAGGAAAAAAAGAGAGAAAAGTAAAAACGCATTTATGGACAAGGATGCAGAACAATACATATCACTGATCTATGGAAATACACAGATAGGTGGCTGATAAAAAAGACAACTGAGTAAGCTGAATATTATATCTTTGTATTTCACTCACCTTATCAATGGTATGATAGTTGGAAAACCTTTGTCAGACCATGGAGTTGATCCCTATTATTGGGAAACTAAACTGGAGTGTCAATCGGTTGATTGTGAAGGGTTAGGGCAATTGCAGATGACCGTTTTCTCTCCATCCGAGAAAATCGATACGATTATCCTGATTAGCGCAGGATCGAATTTTCTCGGAGGTGGAGAGAAAAAAAACTCCATGCAGTCTGTTTGGAAAAATCAGACCGCACTCAGATGTCCAATTTTTTTCATGGATTCATAGACTTGAATTTTTTCCTCTGACCATTGTCTCTGAGACATTGTCTTCCCACAAAATCCACTTTAAATTTTGGCATCCTCAAATTAAAAGTGGTCTTTCTCAAATAAGGATAAAGGAAGGGTTTACACAACTCCCTAAAATTTATTCCAAGAAGTTCAGGCCCAGAGAAATACTAATATTTGAACCCTTCACGAGAAAGAAAAAGGCTGACCACAAACCAGCGGACTACGCCTGGGCCCTTACAATGCTAACAATGTGCTTCTATGGAGATTCTAGTAGCAACACTGGTGGGATAAGAAGAAGGCCACACAGGTAGGCACAATGGCTAGCTTCAAGAACTATTGGCTACTGCAGGGCCAGAGGGGTCTTTGTGTCATGCACCACCTGCTTATCCTAAGTTACAGTACAGTGCTCTAACTTGTAAAGAAATCCTCTCAGGGGTCCAGGCAAAAGTTAAAGGGTTTTTACCATCTAAAAGATTGGTGAGGGTCAGACGCCATGATCCAGAAAAGGGACTCTACAAAGCGATCTTGCCTCCACTTCATTATTCATTCTTTATGGGTCTACCAGTTAGCTGAGTACATTGCTTGACTTGTTGGGCAGTTAAAGGGCTCTTTTAGGGAAATCTGTGAAAAAATTAAAGATTTATTAACAACATTACAAATTATTAGATATTCATAGGATGCGAACAACTCTATAATTTATGCCAATGGTGGATAGGTCCCCAAGCTTCCAAAAATTGCCCATTACCATTTTGAGTCCTAGTCCTGCTTCACAAACCATTCCTTGATAGCCCATTAAGTAATTCATATGTGTGCAGAGACTTTGCCATCTTCAGAATATGCGTGTTGCCTTTCTCCAGTCCGGTAGCTCATTTCTTCACCGAGAACAATCCACCATAGATGCCATAATCCCTACCTCTGGGCATGAATGCAATCCTTCTCACAGTGCTGCAGAGATAACAAGGCCAGTGAGGAGGCCAACAATCACTCCCATGGTGATATTATTACAGCATCTAAGGCTAAGATCACATTTGCGTACCGGGGCTCTGCACACCGCTGCATACTTCCTCCCTGAAGCTCTGCCCACTTCCGCACTTCTTCCGTTTAGGTCCGCCTACTTTTGCATGCATCCTGCATACCTATCTTTAACATTGAGTGCTCAGGACATGCAGCTGTATGCGGATGTATGCAGATGCATTGTTTTGACGTGCCCGCCGACCGCACAGGAACGCAACAAGGGCAGGTGTAGACGACTGTATTTTGGGTCCGACTGCTATCAGACAAAAAATTGTATAGCGCTCAGACTATGGGGCAGTGCACATGTCAAATTTTTTTCTCCAACTGAGCCAGTCCATGGAAAAAAAATCACAGCATGTCTGAGTTTGTTCCGATATTTGGATCGTACTCAGCCATGCAAGTCAATGAGTGCATGGTAAACATCGGTCTGTACTCGGATGACATCTGAATACAGTCCAATTTCCACGGACTGACAGAATGAAGAAGATGGAGACTTTTTTTTGCATATTCTCCTCATTTGAGAGAACTGAACCACACAATGACCACACATATGGTCTGGGCTACCAACGGCTTGATTGGGATTCGGGATTAGTGCTTTAATTGGTTTTGGTGGCAGTTTGGAGACTTAGGCTATGTGCACACGTAGATTTTCGTCCTGCGGATTTTTCCGCGCAGATTTTAAGAAATTTTTTATTGTGGTTTTCTAGCGGTTTTCGTGCGGTTTTCCCCCTGCGGATTTGGAGAATGGAGCAGGTGGAAAACCGCACAAAAGAAGTGACATGTTGCTTTTTTTGGACCGCACAAAAACCGCGCAGAGAAAACCGCAGCGTGTGCACAGCGTTTTTTTTTTTTTCATTGATTTACATTGTACTGTAAATCACAGTGCGGATCTGCAGCGTTTCTGTGCGGAAAAATCCGGTGCGGATCCGCAGGAAATCTGCATCGTGTGCACATAGCCGTAGTGGACCAGAGAAGTTCCATTTAAAAATAAAAAGATCAGACATGATGAAACCAAGCAGCCTGAGCCATCTTTCCCCAGAGTCTCATGGGGACATAACCATACACATAGAAAGTCATCCGATCCCACTAGTTTGGCCGACATTGCTCTAATTTTTATAGCCAGGCAACATTATACATTTTCTACATTTTCTTGAGAGAATCATTGGATGTCGTGGATTTTCTTTAGAAAAATGACAAGTTAATGTAATAGCAACAGATATTTTAGAGTAAGCATATCCCATCCATCCTGCCCACAGCAGAATAAAGCAATGTTTTACAATCACAAGTATGGAAACTTGATCAACAATCTTTCTACATTAGCTGCGGTTGCAAATGGAAAATGGATCAGTGCACCCAGACAATCTCTTTTTTTTCTTTTTCTTTTTCCGAAATTGATAGACTTTCTCCGAAAGACCCGAGAATAAATTTTAATGGGTACAGTGAAAGTGAACATAACTCCTTTTAACGTCTCCCACAGAGTCGTTCCGACAGTCTCGCACCGCGACCCGTAACCACAAGCATGAAAATAAACAGCCTTCCATTCTAACGCAATCACGGTCAGGAACTCAAAGGCTTTCAGATTCAGACTTTAGATAATTGTCTGAAGAAATGACTTTAGCGTTGACTTTACAGGTCTAGAATGAAGGCCTTTCCTCTTTTCCAAATCCTCTTGCGTCGGCCGGGTAATATAATTAAACCCTGGAGTTGATTGCGCCATCACCTTGACATGATCCATTCTGAAGTCACGGACAGTGATGTTCTATGCTGAAACGCGCTGTAAACTATGGAGTTAAAAACAGCTTGCCTGGCAAATTGTAATGTACAGCAAAATAAACGGCACCATCAGTAAGGAATTCAGTCACAGCTGGAAAAATAACTCCTCGGCCAAGTATACCCATATGTGAGAGCATTGGGACTAGAAAGTGAAATACTAGAGGAAAACATTCTGAATTAATTCTACAGTAACATTTAATAATTGGAGGTAGAACTTTTTCTTCTTCTTTAGCCAGCCTGTAAGAACGGATATAATCTTCTCCGATTATTTTTTTAAAGCAAAACTATATAAGTTATATCCAGGCTCTAACCATGATTATGCTAATGTGCTGGATATATGATTTGCATATTAGTTAAATGATCACTTTCATTTCAACAAACTTTGCTCAAATCAGTAGTATAAGCCAATATTAGAAACCTTCTAATGTATCATATCAGAGGAAATCTGCATCTTTCTCCACTTATGAGCCGCTTCTTCTCTTAATCCTGGCTCATAAACTTATCATTCGCACTGAAGAAAACTGCTAAAAGCCATCTTGGTCAAAACAAGATGAACTGTCACTTCACTGAGAGATCAGATTACAGCTGCCCATTGAAGTCTAGAGAAAGGGGACAGGGTCAGCAATCTTCAAACAGCAGTTTTGGGGGTTTTCTCCATGGCAGTGGGACTCATTGGCTGGGTGAAGGGTGTTCATAGAGGTCTGTGTCTTATTGTAGAGGTCATGACGAGTTGATGCAAGGAGAGTAGAGATGAGTGAATCAAGCTGTAACAAATTAAATTTTCTAGCAAGTCCAAAATTTTGGAGATTTGATTTATGCAAATTCAGCAAAATGGTGGCCTGAAAATTACTATTTGGAATTTTTTGAGTTATAATAGTTACCTGACACAGACCTTTACCTGACTCCTTATGCAACATCCGCCACTGCATCTTCCCAGCCGTCCACATGGGTCTCATTGGTCCTTCCTGTGCTGAGGCCCATGCACAATTGACAGATGAGTATAATGTGTTTTTTGTTTTGTTTTTTTACCCCTTCCTTTATTATGCTTTGGGTTCTGGAGATACCTTAGAGCACAATAAATTTTTTTTGGGGTACCGTACTTCGAGTTCAAACCGGATTTATTCCAACCAAATTGGAATATGGTGAATTTAGCTGGAGTCACTCATCTCTATGGGAGACTTATTTGCCAGGCAATGCTCTATGGGAAGAAGGTATGCAATTAAGTCCTCCTCCAAGAGAAAGAGGTACGGTATGTCTCTCTTGTGCTACCGATAATTGGTATCTGAGAGCCTGCTTTCTTTCTTCAGAAATAGAGGCAATTTGCATGCACGGAATTCAATAAAATAAATCTTTTTGAAAGTTGACCAGAAACCGAAAGTCAGCAGAGAACATTACGAGGCCATCTCATCAAGACTCAATTATCTCACTGCTTCGTGCCATTTTGCTCCAAATTCTAATTTTTAATCTTACCCAAATTAGGATGCAGACCCCAATGGCAGCTGCAGAATGGTGAATACGCCTTGTAAAATTTATACTCCCTGTTAGGTAGAACAAATCCTATAAAGGGCATTTCATGACACAATGATTCTCTATGTCGTTCTCAAGGTTCCCAAATACATTGGCTGACAGTCTAATGTACATGTGGGAGCCGCGACTCTCAAATGACAGATGATTTGGGGAGAGAGAAGGATCGGTACATTCGACTTCCAACAGCTGATACTTTTTTTCCACACAAAGATAAGCCACCGCCAAAAGAGTATTCCAGAGCCCCTCATAGATCATCATGTGTAGAGGTGAACCAGGAGAAATAGCTGATGGTCAAACAGAATCCATGCCGAATGTAAGAAGTCAGCAGCACCGGAAAATACTGCACACCACGCTCCATTGTGGTTATCCCCACTTCTGCCTTCTCCATTATTTTCCTTCTAGATATTCCAGTGGCGCAACCTGAACAGAGAAGGGCAGCAGCTACACATACGTTTCTACAGGCCTTGTGTCCTCTACACTATACCACAAAATGAGCACCCAAACAACGGGCAAGGAGGTTAAACTCGCTATTCTCTTTCCCATATCTTCTTTTCCTTCCAGACGTTCCAGTGGTCAGAGCGACCAACCTGAGCAGGCAGGGTCAGCAGATACACGCATTTCTACAGCTGTTGTTTCTTCCACACAACAGCAGAAGGTGAGCACCGTTTCAATGTGCGAGGACTTCGGAGGTTAATCACATTTTTCCCTATCCCATTTCTTCTTGTTCTTCCAGCATAGGAAAATAACATTAACCTTTTTGGTGAAAATCTTATAGGATTTGATCCTCAGACATTGTGTACCAATAAAAATGGAGATCAAGGCAGCAATTTACCTTTATTCACTCCAATACCAACTCAGATGCTAGCACTGTACAAAGTCCATAGTTTCTTTTATCTGCTGGAGGACTGGAGACTTCCTGAACTTATGGAATCCTACAGCGCTCTTTAACAAAGGCAATACCAATGCTCGGTCAACCACATGCAGAAGAAAACACCAGGGAACAGAACACAATGTAGAACCCCAATGGGTCCTACGGAACTGGAATAGCCTCCTTCTTTTGTACTGCTTGTTTTTTAATGTATTCAACATAATTATAGGAAAATGACATGGACCATGTGTGAGGGAGCGGCAAGGCCGTAGTCATGGCTAAGAGTATTTGCTTTAGCGCGCCCTGGCCTCCCGTCACATGAAAATACTGTCCCCTTTGTAGCATACCTTCTGCTTCACCCTCTGCACCATCAGGGTCCCATCGGGGTCACCAAAGTTTTGCTGTCGTCGCTGTTGCATATAAAGAGACAGAGTCCAGTTCAAACTCAAAACGTAACACTTTACTTTCTTGGTTTCGCAGCGCATCCTTGTCAGTAACAACATCAGCATAGGGTTTCATACAGTCCACATTTTCTACTTTCCCTGCACTCCTTTCTACATCCTTCAGTACATTACGGGGTCGTACCCCTCTTGTGGTAATGCAGTACTCTCCCTGTCCAAACTCTCTGCACTTGGGGGTTGCCTCAGACATTTCGCCCTGGATCTGAGGGCATCAGCCCATGCGATGATCTGCAACATGATGAGCGACCTGCATCCCTGTACTTCTTAGGACTACTTCTCAAGCTTCTACTCCACACTGTTGCCAGACTGCTGTTGTCTTTGCTGCTGTATCTGCTGCTCACTACAGATCCTGGATGGCTGGGCTATCTTCCATGAGCATTACGGAGTCCAGCCACCCTACACGGGCCCTCTGACCCTTCTGGGCCCACAGGCCCGACTATTCTGTCTCGGCTCCCAAGCTTCACTAACTAGAAACAGAAAATTCCCCTAGCTTACCCATGGCTGGCTCCTCCTAAGTTAACTATGTACAGGGCTCTTGCTAATGAACTATAGTGTGCCCCATCTAGTGTCCGATTAGGGGGACTACGCTTTCCCTAACTCCACATATATACATTACATACAAATATGTAGCAGAAATAGGTACATCAAAACACACACATTAGCCAGGACAGGCTAAAAGGGGTAGGGGCATATAACAGTTTCTGCACCCCCTTACACATGCATACAGATAAGTGCTGATGGTTCCTTTTTTGCTGAAGATCTTCGTAGATATAATTGTGGTGACTATTCATCCATTTATCAGACACTTAAAATTATATGTTTATGGACAATTTCAGAATCCTAAACTCAGCAAAATAAAACTGAATCACACAAGGGTGGAATAAGATAGCGTTAAAGTAACATTGCCGAATGCTTACAGAACAGAGATGAACACTAAAACTACTTTGAGTACATCACAATCCCCGCAAACTGTGTTTCTTGGAAAAGAATTTCCCTTCAAGCATAAAGTGTGTGTGTATATATTTATATATATATATATATACAGTGGGGCAAAAAAGTATTTAGTCAGTCAGCAATAGTGCAAGTTCCACCACTTAAAAAGATGAGAGGCGTCTGTAATTTACATCATAGGTAGACCTCAACTATGGGAGACAAACTGAGAAAAAAAAATCCAGAAAATCACATTGTCTGTTTTTTTTTTCATTTTATTTGCATATTATGGTGGAAAATAAGTATTTGGTCAGAAACAAAATTTCATCTCAATACTTTGTGATATATCCTTTGTTGGCAATGACAGAGGTCAAACGTTTTCTGTAAGTCTTCACAAGGTTGCCACACACTGTTGTTGGTATGTTGGCCCATTCCTCCATGCAGATCTCCTCTAGAGCAGTGATGTTTTTGGCTTTTCGCTTGGCAACACAGACTTTCAACTCCCTCCAAAGGTTTTCTATAGGGTTGAGATCTGGAGACTGGCTAGGCCACTCCAGGACCTTGAAATGCTTCTTACGAAGCCACTCCTTCGTTGCCCTGGCGGTGTGCTTTGGATCATTGTCATGTTGAAAGACCCAGCCACGTTTCATCTTCAATGCCCTTGCTGATGGAAGGAGGTTTGCACTCAAAATCTCACGATACATGGCCCCATTCATTCTTTCATGTACCCGGATCAGTCGTCCTGGCCCCTTTGCAGAGAAACAGCCCCAAAGCATGATGTTTCCACCACCATGCTTTACAGTAGGTATGGTGTTTGATGGATGCAACTCAGTATTCTTTTTCCTCCTCCAAACACGACAAGTTGTGTTTCTACCAAACAGTTCCAGTTTGGTTTCATCAGACCATAGGACATTCTCCCAAAACTCCTCTGGATCATCCAAATGCTCTCTAGCAAACTTCAGACGGGCCCGGACATGTACAGGCTTAAGCAGTGGGACACGTCTGGCACTGCAGGATCTGAGTCCATGGTGGCGTAGTGTGTTACTTATGGTAGGCCTTGTTACATTGGTCCCAGCTCTCTGCAGTTCATTCACTAGGTCCCCCCGCGTGGTTCTGGGATTTTTGCTCACCGTTCTTGTGATCATTCTGACCCCACGGGGTGGGATTTTGCATGGAGCACCAGATCGAGGGAGATTATCAGTGGTCTTGTATGTCTTCCATTTTCTAATTATTGCTCCCACAGTTGATTTCTTCACTCCAAGCTGGTTGGCTATTGCAGATTCAGTCTTCCCAGCCTGGTGCAGGGCTACAATTTTGTTTCTGGTGTCCTTTGACAGCTCTTTGGTCTTCACCATAGTGGAGTTTGGAGTCAGACTGTTTGAGGGTGTGCACAGGTGTCTTTTTATACTGATAACAAGTTTAAACAGGTGCCATTACTACAGGTAATGAGTGGAGGAAAGAGGGGACTCTTAAAGAAGAAGTTACAGGTCTGTGAGAGCCAGAAATCTTGATTGCTTGTTTCTGACCAAATACTTATTTTCCACCATAATATGCAAATAAAATGAAAAAAAAAAACAGACAATGTGATTTTCTGGATTTTTTTTTCTCAGTTTGTCTCCCATAGTTGAGGTCTACCTATGATGTAAATTACAGACGCCTCTCATCTTTTTAAGTGGTGGAACTTGCACTATTGCTGACTGACTAAATACTTTTTTGCCCCACTGTATATATATATATTTATATATATATGTATATATAATTTGATTTTTCTGATCTATCACTTTAAGGGATAGTGTTAAGCCTATGAAAGTATTTAGAAGCTGAATTGCAGTCCCAGGAAACAGTCAATTTGCAGTGATCGGAGCTGTGCTTTTCAGCTCCATTCACTGTTTACATCCGGCCACCGCTGGAGCTGAAGACAGTTGCTGGTTTGCAGTGTTGGGTATTGCACCTCCACCAATCTGAAATTGATGACTTATCCAATGGATAGGTCTTCAGTATGACAACCCAAAACTTACACATTGATTTATTTTGCTAAACAAAAATGCACAAAACAGAACAAGAGGTTCTTAGTTCAACTTTTAGTGGTTTTAAATCTACGTTTGGTTTGAGTGATATAGACTAGAGTCAGTGCAAGTCAAATTACACAACCCGGTCCATCGGTCACGCCACTAATCTCGGTCAGCTTGGCGGAAGATGTGCGAACCGGCCCTTACCTGACATGGGACTTGGTGTAATGTCACATCTGGTCATAATGTAAGAGAAGAACAGCGGAAGTCGTCACGTAAGAGGTGGTTAGGGTTCTCACTGCTGCTGTCCAACAGCCACAGATTATTGGCATGGTCAATGGACCAGGTTGTGCAAACTAATATGCACCAACTCTAGTATAGTCTCCATGTTGTAAGCTCTGGCACCACCTGAGCTTATATTGTTGGTACAAAACTTTTTATATCTTTTTTAAAATAAAGTGTTATTCCTCCAGTCCAGTCCAGGACTTGGGTATGTTGTGCTGGCCAAAAACACGCCAACTCCTACTGCCCATGTCTGGCCATGTTAAATGTATCTATAACTTCTTCCAGAGAGAAAAAAGTAAGAAAAATAATATAAAGTTCCTAGTAATATATTTTGGCTGTAAACATCAAAGCTTTCTTTAAAGTAATTTGAACGATGAATGAACAGAATCTAAGATTCTCGGAGCTGAGCTGGTATTAATAGTCGCACAAGTGTCAGCCAAAAGCAAATGAGATACTCCCAAGACTTACACGATGAATAATGACCCCTGTACTTTGAGATTCCGACTTAATTACCAGTGTTAATCTTACAGGTGAAGGGACACCGAATGTTCTAATTAGCAACTAAAACCCGACACAACGAAGATATTCTGCAGCTTGTTTTAATTTGATAGAATGAATATTATTTTTATGACATAGAAGTGGAAAAATGCATCCAGAGATGACAAAATCACTAAATCATGGACATCCACACACAGCCCAGACAAAACAGCTGCACAGACACACAAAATGTACAGTAACTTACAGCAAAACACATCCTGCTGCTGACAGGCGAGACGCCATGTTTCACTGTGATGGATGTTCACATTTCATGAACGTGTAAAGAAGGTTAAAACTGTTGTTCCGTTCTCCACACCAAAAAAACTCTAGCGGAATTTGTAGGGTACATCCACACGTAACAGAAGAAAAATCTATTCTGACCTTTGTTGTGGATTTTTCTTGTGGATCTGCATCAATTATACAATAAGGGAAGGCTATGCTCATAATGGAGGGGGTTTTTTTTTTAGAATGAAAGATTGAAATTTTTCTAGTGAAAACCGCTTTAGGAAATACTTTTTCTTTAGGGTATGTACACATGTCAACTTTAAGAAGTGCGCAAACCCTCCAGGTTTTCCAGGGGTAAGACATTTCAGTACAAGAGGGCATTTTTTGATGCGGCTTTTTTTGCATCTTTTCAGTCATTTTTGCAACGTCTTTGCAGCGAGGTTTTCTAAAAATCTTGAAGTGAATAAATTAGTGGGCGCCTTCCAAGCCACCGGAAGAAAATTGGAGATTTGGTGACTGATAATGCAGAAAAATTAACATTTTTCAAACTTTTAATTTTTATGCCCTTATGGCAGTTAGTCATACCAAACAAAAGAGTTCATAAACATTTTCCATATGTCTTTTTTATAGCTGCATCATCTTTTCAGTGATCTTTTATTTTGTTAGGATAATAGAAGGGTTAAAAGATTAGCAGAAAATGTATATTTTTTCAAGGAATCTTACAAAGTGTGTACCATATTCTTAGGACTGTAAGACTAATTTTAGCTCCAAAATTTGGGGAGAAATGGGGGGTGCATCTTATAGTCCGAATGTAGTTTACCAGAGGGGCAGTGGTGGCAGAAGTCATGCTATAATGCGGGCCCTGGGCTGTGAGGAGGGGGTGTTCGATGGTGTGATGCTGCAAGGGCGATGCTGTGAGTCCCAGGCTGGTAGGACGGAGTGTTTGGCGGTGTAGGTGCACCAGTGACCTTTTGCCAAAGCCCAGAGCCCCCGCTCTTCCATGGTTTCAATGCAGTGGACTCCGGGAAAATGAACGCCGGAGGTGTCACATGTGCAGATTGAGATTTCGGCACCGAGATCTTGCCTCCCAAGATAGAAGTCTGTGCATGTGCCGCCTCTGGTGGTAATTTTCCCAGAGTCCACCACATTGAAACCATGGGAATGCAGGGGCTCCAGGCTTTCACAAAATGCCGGTGGAGCTCCCATACCGCCGAGTAACACCAAGAACTGCCAAACACCCCCTTCAATCAGCCTGAGATGGAACTCACAGCATCACCCCGCAGCGTCGCACTTCCGAACATCTCCTGGGACCCCACTCCACCAACCCTGCCGCCCCTCCACCAGTAAACTGAATTCGAACTGTAAAATGGATCCCCATTTCACGTAACACATTTTTTTTCCCTATTTTCCTCCTCAAAATTTTGGCCGCGTCTTATGGTCCAGTGTGTCTTATAATGTGAAAAATATGGTATATTGTAGAAAAAAAAACCAAAGTGGTACCATTTTAGAAACTACATCCCTCAGTACATTCAAAACTGCTGTCAGAATGTTTGTTAACCTTTCAAGTGCCTCACAGGAATTAACGCAGAATGTAATAAACAAAAATTACAAAGTAAAATTTTTCAACTAAAATATTGCATTTTACATTTTCACTGCGGATAATCAGGGAAAATGATCCCCATAATTTATAACACATTTTCTCTTAATCGCGTCATTACCCCATATGTATTTGAAAACTGCTGCTTGGCAACAAAGCAGGGATTGAAAGAGAAGGAGCATCATTTGATTTCTGGAGAGGCATTTAGGCTGTAATTTGAGGACGCCATGTCACATTTGCAGAGTCTTTGAGGTGGCAATTGAGCATAAACCCCGACAAACGTTCCCATTCTGGAAACAATCCCCCTAAAAAATTTAACTAGGACCACTTTGGACTCACAGATGCTTCATAAAAGCTTATAATATATAGAATTAAAAATGAAAAATTACATGTTTTCAACAATAATGTTGATTTAGCCTAAAATTTTTCATTTTTAAAAGGACAATATGAACAAATATGGCAATATGCAATATGTGATCAAAAATTGCTCTTTAGGCACATGGCAGGGTTTGGTAGAGTATGAGTGCAAATATGGCTGGAACAGATTGAGGTCATCATGTCACACTTGCCATGTGACATTTTGTTTTTTACACTAAATTGTTGCTTTACCCTTGAATTTTTCATTCTCACAAGAGGTAATAGGAGAAAGAGAACCCCACTATTTCATAGTCAAATTCTCACAGTGATACCCCCATAGGTGGCTGGATAGTACTTTTTGGTCTTGTGGCGGGGCTTGGATGGGAAGGAGATCTATTTGACTTTTAGAGTGCAATTTGGGCTGCAATAGATTGCTGACGTGAACACTGTCTGACTGACTTGTTCACACTTGTGCATGTCACATATGTTTTTAATCCATTTTTTCCTTGCTCAGCATGGTTTGGGAGACCCCACCCCTCTCTTGTGTGACATGCACATAAGTGAGCTGTCTTGCACCACGAGCCCATACTGGGGGGCGCCTGTCTGTATCCTGTTCATTTAGACACTGTTCACATGTTCAGGTTTTAAATACATTAGATAGGGACTGCTCCGTGAAGGGTTACCGTGACGTGGTGGAGCAGCTTGCTATACAGTTTTTGCAAAAAATGTATCGACTAAATACCCTGTATTTGTTATTCAGCACTTGCTGATTACTGTCATACTTTTTACTGCAGAGTATTTTTGCAAATTTGTCATTTTGCGTTTTCTTGTTGGGTATGTTGCATTAGAAAAGCCATTGAGGTTGTAGAACAAAAAAAAAAAACAAAATGACCCCATTTTGGAACCTATAGCAGTCAAGGAGTTCATCTAGGAGTGTAGTGAGTATTTTAAACCAACATACAGTGGGTATGGAAAGTATTCAGACCCCTTTAAATTTTTCACTCTTTATTTTATTGCAGCCATTTGATAAATCCAAAAAAGTTCATTTTTTTCTCATTAATGTACACTCTGCACCCCATCTTAACTGAAAAAGCAGAAATGTAGAAATTTTTGCAATTTTATTAAAAAAGAAAAACTGAAATATCACATGGTTATAAGTACGTTTCGGCCAACACTAGGCGCCTCATCCCCAGCACATTTGTGCTTTATCCATAGCGCAGCACCACATTTTTTTCAGACTCAGCTGCATCTGATCTGTTTCGTTACTGCCAAGAAGCTGAGAATTATTTCTGATGAAGGCCTAGTGTTGGCCGAAACGTCACGTTATACACAGTGGATGTACCTACGTTAATAAAACACGATTTATGTTTTTCTGCATTTACCCTAGAGTGCCAAATTATTTTTTCGCTGTGACATTCAATTGAAAGCTGTAAATGCTGTCCCAGACCCCGATACCTCATGCCTGGCTGATTGCTGCAATGTACTGTGGTGGTACTTTGAGAAATCCTCTGACTGATCCATTTACTATAAAGAGATGGAGGAAATTTGGACGCTGTCTGGCTTCTTTTTCAGAGGTGTCCATCATGTACGTGATTTTGCCTTAAGGGGTAAAAGCATTGATTTTTCAGACATTTTATGATGTGAACCCTGCTCACTTTTTGTGCACATACCCTAAAGGTAACCACAATCATTAGAGAACTTCCAGCCACACCTGTCTTTTTCTTTTGGATTGAACCTAAATCAAATAGAAAACAAAAACTTCTGCATAAGATACAAAGCTTAAAAAGTATAATAGAGACCCGTAGACTTCTATAACTTTTTACAACTTGATAGTAATATATGATCGACATGATCCCTTACCGTAAAAACATAACTTTCATTTGTCCGTGGCCAAAAAGACAAAGCAAACATTGGTTACGACACACAACACCAAGTTTAGAAAAGACGTAAGAGCGCTTGTTCAATACTTGTATTGACTTTTTTTTGCTGACTCCTTATCAAAAACAAACAAAAAACATTCCTAGTAATCAAAATTTAATAAAAAAAAAGGGCAAAATGTTAACATTACCATTTTGTCCTTTTCCAATGTTTTTTTTCTTATTTTTTAAAGGGAATCTGTCACCCATTTTTTGTGATATGATGTAAAGATATCATTCAATTTAGTATCACATAAGCATCATAGCTGTACTTTTGATACCCCCTGACTTCCCACCTTTGATGCATAAATACCGTTTTTAGCTCTCTGCAGTGTTTGTAAATCTCCGCGGTCCGGTCCGGTGGGCGGGGCTTATTCTCCTTCTCTCCCCCCTCCTGTCTTGATCTACGCATTTCTTTCTGGTTATTCCTGCGCTCACGTAGAGTAGCCGCACATGCGCACTGCGCAATCACGTGCGCACGTGAGCAGATTTCAATGTAGATGAGGGCAGAGCAGGATTTCAAAGTACAGTTATAATACTTATGTGACACTAAATTGAATGATATCTTTACATCATATCACAAAAAATGGGTGACAGATTCCCTATAAGTTAATTTTAGGTTTAAGCTCGGATCAGTAATATAGGCAAGTGGCACTAAATTCTACCCTTGGCCATTTGTATGAAAATGTCTTACTGGTCAGACAATCCAATAATTAAAGGGGTTGTCCACTACAAGGACAACCACTTCTTAAACTAAATGTTATGCCCCGATAAAAAAATGAAGACTATACTCACCTCTCATGCCAGTGCCTTTCCCGCAGTGTCAGCACTCACTCTCCCCGACGCTGTGATGCAGTGTTGGGACACATGATGCCAGCATCCAATCAGTGCTGGCGTCACTGTCTCCGCATTCGGACAAACTGAAGAGGATGTCCAGGCTGCAACTGATTCCCAGCTTCCTCTTCATGTTCAATTTGTTCAAAGGCAGAGACCAGCATTAATTGGGCGTCATGCGTCACAACCCCGCATCATAACCCTGGGGAGAGCGAATGCCGACACCGCGGGAACGGTGTCGGTACGGCACGTGAGTATAGGCTTTTTTATTTTGTAGGGGTTGAACATTTGGTTTAAGAATGAGTTGTCCTAGTAGTGGACAGCCCTTTCAAAGCTGCTCATCGGCACATTTATAACTCTCTATATTTTGATAACTATTTGGCCTACAGATTTTAATCCTAACCTCTCCCATAAACAAGCACGCTCTGCTCAGTGAAGCTTATGGGGAGAAGGAAGTAATCTGCTTTCAGAATTCTTGAGCAGCGGTTATACAGTATACCATGGAAACAAAGGACAGGGCATATTTAATTGTACATATCTGATACTTAATCCGTAGGCATGTGTGTCAAAGAAAATCGGGACACCCCAAATAGATAAATAGTTCCCGTGTCCTGCTGAAATCAATGATATTGTCAAACCTTTATCTGTTGTGTATGGGCACCTTTACTCATTACGACCTTCCTCTGATAACACCGAGGATATACAGAAGATTGTGCAGAGTCTGCCCAGCGTGACTTGAACATTTTCCCATTTTTTTACATGTTTTTTTCTAGGTTTTCTGGTTTCCTTCTATGCTTTAATCAGATAATATTATTTTAATCAGCTTCCAATAAAATTAGCTTATTTGTCAGATATGTGTAGGACAGTGTTCACACGGAGTAATGCTGCTCGTTCAAGACTACATCGTTAGCTTCTGCAAGATTCCAGTTTTTCTTGTCTTTTTAGCCAGATACAAAATTAGTAGACTACCTATTATGCTACACTATTGCGTTTGTCTAAAAATAAGGACATGAAGGTCAAAAGAAGTTCAAAGTTTTATGCTTTGGACTTTGCCTAATTCAAGTGAATTGCTGCGTCATAGGAACTTCTGAATCACGTTTTTTCTGGGATTCAGCTGGTAGCCAATAAAGAGAGTTTATCAGCACAAAATAACCGTTCAAACCAAGCATAGACACTCGGTGCACCCTTGGCGTGACCGAACAGTCCACCTTCCCACCTACCTGTTTTTTCTCCTCCTTCCCGGAGGAGTTGTGAAAAAATAAGAATAAAGGAGCATTGAACTGGTTGGCCACACCAAGGGTGCAAATAATACCTGTGCTTGGTTTGAACAGTCATTTTGTACTGACAGACTGATGGAGCGCCCTCACTCACCAGGGCCATGGGGTACTCAGTACCGGGCCGGTTGATCTTCTCAACGGGGGTTGTCACGGCAGCAGTGACCCAGTCCGTGGCCCTGGGGCTCCATTACAAAAGGGGTTGTTTCAGTGTGCTTATGGTGGTGAAAGTTTATAAGTGATTCGTGACGCCACCTGTGGTGTTCGGCAGTAGAGATGTAAGCCGACGCTGCAGACAGATCCTCTGGGACAGATGGTGTCATGCAGCAATGATGTTATAGCCCTCCACAGGCAGGGCTGTAGTCCCAGGGCAGTGTAGGTGAAGTGACACTTAGATGGTGTAGTGTCAGGCGCGAGGGATGTAGCAGTGCTGGACAAGTTGGCGCAGGAATAAGTGGAGGACACCAGGGCATGTAGTTCCAAAGCTTTACTCACAGTCTGTTGCAGGTACAGGTGCCCGCATCCGTGCCGTGTCCTCCGGGTCAGGAGCTCAGCCAACTTCCAGGTAAAATGAAGTACTCCTTTCCAACACTCCGCCAACATATGTGCCTTTTCTGAACGTCTCCTCTTATAGCGCCTTTAAGTGAAGTACTCCTAGTACTGAGTTACACTGGAGTTGCTCCTGTCAGATGTTCCTATGAACTCTACTTGTAAGGCAGACAGCTGTAGCCTGCTTCGGGGACTCCTTGCTACTAAGTCCCGGCTCACTAATAGGTTGCTGTTGTGCCCCCAAGTCTTGAGGGGGAATAAAGTGGTCACTACTTCTATTCCTCCGGTGTCTGCTGCAGGACCATTAGTATCCATACAACCTCGGGGATCGGGCCCCGGCCTTGTGCTTAGAACTTGAAAAGGGTTCTCCTCTAACCCTGGTCCTTGTTCTCTTATTCTCCTTACGTTTCGTGCTAATTCTTCTTCCCAATGGAGAATCAAGCTTCCTTTCTCTGTCTCTTTCCTGTGCCAGCAGACCCAGATCACTGTGACCTGCTGCAGCACTTCCTTCTTCTATCCCTCTCCCGGGGATCTTCTCTTTCTCACTCTCTGTCCTTCTACATCCTCACTCACTGACTGAATGAAAGACTGACTGACTGACTCAACTCTTCCCGCTCTTTTATGTGAACTAAACTCCAGCCATCTCCCAGCACGTTTCGTGTTCCAAGCAGGGAGCCACCAAGGGGTGCTATGCTACACTCCAAGCAGGGAGCCGCCAAAGGTGCTTTGCTACACTACTTTGTGGTGTGGGGTGCAGGTGTTGGAGTGTGGTTAGGTGTCTCCACCTTACCTGGATAGTGGGGTACCACACCTCAGGAGGAGGTGCAGTACCTCTGTGGCGACTAAACCCTCAGGGGCGCCACACTGATGAACGGCGACTAATTGGAGAAAGAGACAATAGATGCATGACAATGTGTACAACACTGCAGAATATGTCGGTGCTACATATGCAATTGGAAAATGAGAAAATGTCACCAGTTCTCCCTTTAATTTACTTAACTAATTTCTGTCATGTCTAAAATTTAGAATAATCAACGGAAATGAAAGATGACAACAAACGTTTCTGGAATTTCTTAACAAAAAGTTGAAAAAAATTCCCATGACAATAGCACCTGTCTATATACCCTACATTATTATTATAGGTGATCAGCCACCATATAGATGAATGCAATGTTATTATCTCCAGGTAAACATTAGAAGCTGACAATGTGCTGGACATGGCCGTGTCAGCCTCATAATAAAGAGGATGAGATGAAATCTTAGAAACCAGACTCCTTCCAGCAGCCGTAAGGGAAATTGTTTCATGATGTCTACAATTAAATTGACCAGAAGACTAAACAAAGTACATCAGTCGTACATCCGCACGTAACCTATTTACCACCTGAGTTACTCATTAATTATAGTGCAACAAGCAGTCGTGTTAACAGCCATTGTGGATTTATAAAAGGAGGCATAAGACCACCACTATTTGGATGGGACTGTCAGGAACTCTATTCTGGGAGGCAGTACTAAAAGGAGATAGCAAAACCAAAGAAATAAGACAGAGCAAAAGCTGGTGTATGTGCAATGTGTAAGAGCATGTTCACACTGTGGTTCACAGACAAATCTCAAGAAAAAGCAAAATGAGCACATATCCTATAGTAAGTTAAAAAAGTAAATAGTAATAGTACATGTAAATCACAAAGGGGACTTAGTTAACAGTATTTTATTCAAAAAATTGTAAAAGCCATACCACCATGACAAGGTGTACCCAATCGGTCCTATCTCTAGCATTAAAACCTCACCATGTGTCAGCAGACCTCAATGTAGATGAGGGCAGAGCAGGATTTATGCCCGACTGTTCAGACACCTGGCCATGGGAAACTGTAGAGATGACATGCCTAGCTCAAAAGGGGGCCACAACCCTGTTTGTACAGAGTACAAGAAAGTACAGAAAAAACAAAGAAATGAGCCGGAGCATAAGTTGGTATATTTATAATGTGTAAGAGCACGTTCACACTACTAAATTGAGAGGACTACATTTCTTGTATTATTGTATGGGAACTATCATAGAATCCTAGAATGTTAGAGTGGGAAGCGACCTCCAGGGGTATCATGTCCATCATATACGCATTGAAGGGTGTGAGCTGTGACAATATGGCATGTAACATAGAGAACAAGGTGATTCTAAAATGGACCTTTGTTTTGTCTCACTAAAAGGATAGGGCTTTATGGCAACATGGTTATCTGTGAGTTGCTGTATAATACAACCTTACTCTGTCTAACCGCTTAGATGCCACAGTGAATTGCATCTAAGGGACTAAAAGAAATCTGTCACCCCATTTTCGGCCTATGAGCTGCGGCCACCTCCATCAGGGGCTTATCTATAGCATTCTGTCATGCTGTAGATAAGCCCCCGATGTAACCTGAAAGATGAGAAAAACAAGTTAGATTATACTCACCGGGGGGCGGGGCGGGTGCAGTGGGTGTCGCGGTTCGGTCCGGCGCCTCCCATCTGCTAGCGATGACATCCTCATCCTTACTTGTGCCGCGGCTCCTGCGCAGGAGTACTATATCTGCCCTATAGAGGGCAGAGTAAAGTACTGCAGTGCGCAGGTGCTGGGAAAGGTCAGAGAGGTCCAGCGCCTGCGCACTGCAGTACTTTACTCTGCCCTCAACAGGGCACATAAAGTACGCCTGCGCAGGAGCCGCTGCAGAAGTAAGAAGGAGGACGTCATCTCTAGAAGATGGGAGGCGCCGGACCGGACCGCGACACCCATCGGACCAGATCGGACCCCCCCGGGTGAGTATAATCTAACTCGTTTTTCTTATCTTTCAGGTTATATCGGGGGCTTATCTACAGCATTACAGAATGCTTCTAAGCCTGTGCTATCCCTGCGTCATGCATGCGCTTAGCTTTAAGAACCTGACGACAGCATTGTACTTTACATGTATACCACAGAACCGGAAGAAGAGTATGAGTTTGTCCACTTTGGACAATCCCTTTACCCTATTGGAGTTCCAAAAATATTTATTTCTATGGGCTATCCCACTACTGGTACGTGCATTAATCAGCTCTACTCTGTTGGGAAAACTGGGGGAAGATATGCCCACAGTGGAAATAAAGCAATGGAAATAAATGGCCCACCCTGTAGATCAATAACAAAACAAAACATGGTACTCAACCAATAGAATTAGATCACATCTGTTCATGTGTAATCAAAGACATAAAATGTGTGATATATCAGTCCACAATCCAGACCTTTCGGTCCACAATCCAGACCTTTCGGTCCACAATCCAGACCTTGCAGAATTAGTCAGGAACAGCACAGTATTGGTTAATCGTAGTCACTATAAACACATGGCTGCTTTCTGCAAAAACACATCTCCACTCTTGTCCATATCAGGAATTGAAGTTCATATACTTTATATCAACTGCAACGGTCTTCACTAGTGCAAACGAGGACCACAAGAAATTATTTTTGGAGCATGGTGGCTCAGTGATTAGCACTGTTGTTTTGCAGCGCAGCGGTCCTGGGTTCAAATCCCACCAAGCACAACATCTGCAAGGAGTTTGTATGTTCTCCCCTTGTTTGCATGGGTTTCCTCTGGGCTCTCCGGTTTCTTCACACACTCCAAAAAGATAGTGATAGGGAATCTAGATTGTGAGCCCCAATGGGGACAGCGATGATGACATCTGTAAAGTGATGCAGAATATGTTGGCAATATATAAGTGTGTAAAATAAATAGTATAGCATTTGATACAACCTTGAGTCTGATGCACAACTATTACTGAGAGCACACATAAAAAAGAGTTAGGGTGTGTGCACAAGCTGCGGATTCTGCTGCGGTGTACAGTACCATGAAAATCTATGAAAAACAAAAAACGCTGTGCACATTCTAATCTGCAGCATGTCAATTCTTTGTGCGGATTCCGCAGAGGTTTTACACGTGCTCCATGATCAGGTGTCAAACCGCAGGGCAAAACCGCAGGCTAATGCACAGATAAACCGCAGGTCTTTTGACCTGCGGATTTACCTGTGGATTTTGCAAAATCCGCAGCACAATCCGCAACGTGTGCACTTACCCTTAACCTTGCACAATATTTAATTGGAATTTTCTGAACATACAGCTTCCCTCCCGTCCTGTGTTTTACTTCATCATAACATGAATGGAATTTCATCTCTCTGCTCCATTCTACAGGATAAAAAACTGCTTTGCTTTCCCACATCGTCTCGATAATAGTAAAACTACAGTAAGGCTAAGTTCACACTTGCGTATGGCTTGTCTGCAGATGGCTGCGTACGTCCTCCCTTAAGCTCCGCCTACCCTCCACCTACTTCCGCATGCGTCCTGCGTTGTCCTACGTACCTATCTTTAACATTGGGTACGCAGGGACATGCGTTGTATACAGATGCGTCCGCATGGGGCATTTTCACGTGCACACCGACCGCACAGGAACGCAACATGTTGCATTTCTGTGCGTTTGGCGGGAACGTCAAAGTAAATATCTACAAGAAAATGGCCACGATAAACAGCCTTCCTAGTCTTTACCCTTCCACCAGCGTCCACAGTATATTTTCAGAGTCTAGCAATAATCCTTAGGATTTAACATTTAGGAAAAATTGTTCTTTTGGGGAAAATTAGTGTGTTTATAAAGCAGGCCATGCACATAACAAAGAGACGATCAGAAATAGCCGTCCTGATCAGTTTGGTCGATCACCAGTGTTGAATCATATTGGCTGATGCCAGTTTGTCAAAACAGTGATCTGTCATGTTGTAACTGTACAGCTGTTTTCAGCTGAAACTTAACTTGTATGCCATAATCAACCAATTTTTTGCACTTTTTTGCAATGCACTTTTTTTTCAATATGTTCTTGATCTGCAGGTTTTGTATAGCATGCTAGTGGCTCCATCTTTTCTACAAATGGTCCGACATATGGTTAATCTAGCACATTTGTGACTCTACCGCGTCAAGAGGTCCGAGGTGAAAAACCAGGAGGGTATGTCATAGACAGAGGGGTGAGAAACAGGTATAGTCAGGTCACAGTCCGCGGTCAGAATTCCAAGAAGGTAGCGGATCACGACAAAAGAGCTAGGCAAATGTAGAATCAAAGGCAAATACAACATCGGAATACAAGGCTAGGAGAACAAAGCACACACCTTTCGAGCAAAGCTACAACTGGCAGCAATCTAAGCCAGAGGGCCAGCTATATAGCCAGGTAATTACTCCAAACAGTAGACACATGGATGAAGCCCTGGCACACCCTGGCCATGTTTGTAAGGCTAAACTGTCACCCAAGACACTGACAGCTCAGCACGCCCTAGAATCAGATTGGCGACTGAGCTGTCCATCGCCATACTGACAGCTCAGCATGCCCTAGCAACCGATTGGATGGCTGAGCTGTCCATCACCATACTGACAGATCAAAACACACCCCTATCCTGGATTGGACAACACAACTGTCATTCACTGCTTCTAGACCCACCGATAGTAGGAATCGTGACAACATTTTAACCAATTTTGATGTGTGCATTGATCAACTTTAAGGCCGCCATACACACTAAATTAAAGTTCCCTGACCTGCCCGATCATCTGATGCGTATTGGGGCCTCTCAAATCTCTGATGTACAAACAGATAGGATAGCTAATTCGTTTGTCTTCTGGGGAGATAAGTATAAGGTACAAGTGCAAGTGCTTTCCATGAAAAAAACAGAGAGCACTCCTCCGATATAATCGGTCGTGTGCACGAGCCCTAAGGGGCCGTACTATCTAAGTTATAAAGCATAGGATGCCTTTTTATAATCAAATTAACAGATTACCCAAAGGGTAACTCAACCCAATTTAAGGGATTGCAATTAAAACTGGACTTTTATTATTTTTCGTTAATAAACATGGTATTGCATTGTATTGCTTATTTCTATTAGGTAAAAACTGCTATAAGTAACACTACCCTGTCTGCTATTGTATCCTACCGAAATAAATGGTTGCTGTCCATTGATTAGTAAAGCACTGTAAGGATACATACTGTATTTATTTATTTTACCCATTTATATAGCACCATTAATTCCACAGCGCTGTACACACATTATCATCGCTGTCCCTGAATGGGCTCACTATCTACATTCCCTATCAGTATGTCTTTGGAATGTGGGAGGAAACCGGAGAACCCGGAGGAAACCCACGCAAAGACGGGGAGAACATACAAACTCCTTGCAGATGTTGTCCTTGGTGGGATTTGAACCCAGGACCCCAGCACTGCAATGCTAACCACTGAGCCACCATGCCGCCCGTATGGTAGGTATTGTATACAAGACCACTACAGCTATTTAAGAATAACTCATAGCCTCCACGACATGTTTCACCAAACCAGGCTTCATCAGGGGGCTCAGGCTAATGAGCTAAACATATGGAATGCCAAGACTCTCCCAGCCCTCCATAATTGCAATCACTTAAATTGGGTTCAGTTGCTCTTTGGGTAATCTGTTAATATAAATTTTCATCCCTAAAGGGTTTGTTTGACACCTATTTGTTAATTTTTATGATCGACACCCCCTTGGTAACAGGAGCCCTGACATATCAGAAACAATTTTCTTGCCATGGTTAGAACTGACACTTAGACATCTGATGGTCGTATCTATCCACACTTTTGAACCCTGATGCAGTCTCTACAGATGAATTGCGGCCCCCTTGCTCTTGAAATTTTGCAAGAGTTCTCCAAGTTTAAAGAGACTTGACAAGCCTTTCAGCACTCACAGATCCCAAATCTAATTATTTAAGCTTCCAGTCAATAGACGCATGTTAAAGCTATTATCATTTTAAAACCAGTCCAAAGAATTTTTGGGAAAGTATTTTTTTTTAGCTGAAACTTGATGATGGTGAGAGAATGAACTTGTGAGAACTGAGAGGAAACATTTGGACTGAGACTTTCTTATTAAATGCAAAATATTTTCCTCTGGTGAATATAACCCAGGGGTGAACTTATTTTTTTTTTTACCGTATTGTAAAAGTTATAGATTTATTGGAAAAGGGTTTAACATGAATGTGTAATTATGTACTTATGTACCCAAATTTATATGATCTAATCTACTGCTGGATCCTGGCTACATTACAGTGTTGTTGAATGTGTTTTCTATTTGCAATGGTACCATATCATAAAACATGATATTTTGTTAAAGTAACCGCAATTTTACACATTTCCCACAAATACAAAAAAAACTACCAAGTAAAATTAGCTTAGTTGTGCTTTTATGTTAAGCCTTTTACATTTTCTTCACGGGTTTCTAAAGGTATTTTGGTGTCCTACCCGGGAAAAACTAACACCTAATAGTGCCAGGAAAAACTCTCGCCCAGATCTTCTTGGGTTTTAGGCTTAATAATAGTTTCTACAGTGCATTCAGCTCCCTACACTTTAACTGGTGAGCACCTGTAAAGATGTCCATAGACATCAAAGAAAAGTTGGCAGAACCTACTAATTTATTTTGGTAGGATAGGCCAAATAACTTGTGTATGGGGACAACCTGCCTCTCTTCGACAGATGATGTTGGAGAAAAAAGGATCATAGCTTGTTGAACATCAAGGCTTGATCTTAGCGTGCATAGATATGGAGTAGAGAAAAGTTGTTCAAGTTTGCATCAAATTTCCTGAAATTTGCCATTTCATGCAAATTTGAACATTTTGAGATTCGATTCATGGTTCAGAAAAAAAAACTTGCCTGGCACCATTTCCCACACTGCTGAAGCATCAGAAAGCGGGAAAACATCATTTTGCGTTGTCTCCTGGGCCTTCCCATAATGCCTTGCAGCTATGATATCTAGCGGATTATCATCCCTTGTACAGTGGTGGTCAGAACCGGGACCATCACAGAGTAGTAGTTCCCAGTGGAGCACATTTCGTACGGCAGAGTTGTTTTCCATCTCCAGAGTCACGGGGTAAATCTCTTTTCTGTTATGGTCAGCAGGGTCCTCTCTCTCTTGCCTGTAGAGTGTAAGCTCTTATGGTCAGCGAGGTCCTCTCTCTTTCTCTCTCCAGTAGAGAGTAAGCTCTTATGGTCAGTGGGGATGGCTCTATCTCTGGTACAGTGTAAGTTCTTATGGTCAGCAGAGTCATCTCTCTCTTCTGTAGAGTGTAAGCTCTTATGGTCAGCGGGGCCCTAACTCGCATTCTCTCTTCTGTAGAGTGTAGCCTCCTATAGTCAGTGTGATCCTCTATCTCTTGTTCAGTATAAGCCCTTACGGACAGTGGGGCTGTCTCTCTCTCTCTCCTTTGCTCCACATGTATTTTCTAAGCAACTACAATTTTTCTAGTCTTGAAATTCACGCAAATTTATTCGCTGTAAATCAAATTTTGCGGGAAAATTTGGCAAAGTTGGCAAATTCAAAAATGAAAGATTCGCTCACCTCTAGTATGAAGGAGTCAGAAGAAATAGCTGACCGCAGAAAGAATTTTCAGCTTACAGATTTTCAAAGTTTATGGGCACTGTTGTGAACACTTTTGACTTGGCTTCTGAGTTTGGGCTCCCTCTGGTGGTTGCTGCTGGTAATGGAGCTGGTCTTGCTGACAGAAATCAATCACCTGAGCAGGATGATTGGAGGTCAGGTGCTACAGACTGGGGAGATTTAAGTGAGCAACTTTCCCTCAGTTCTTGCCGGTGATTTGTTTTACTCCTGAGCTTTTGGGAAGTCTGCTTGCCTCCTGCATCTTTCAGATAAGTTATTTGTCTGCTTGAATCTTTTTGCATTTGATCCATTTTTTGCTTGTCTCTGATTTCTGCCTTGCTAGACTCTGCTTCAGTTGCCATGGCTTATGTCAGTCTTTGCCATTGCAAAACACAAGCCACGGAGACACCATCACGTGTTTCTCAACGCAAGCAATGACTAGCCAGGTCTTTCCCCGGGAAGGAACAACCACGGGAAGGGCAGTCTCCAATGAAGGAAACCACCTATGCCAAAACATGGTATCCATCCACAGACAGCTGTTTCAGGGTATTGCCCCTCATCAGTGTGGAGTAGGAAACTGGCTAGTAGGAGCAATGCCTAGTAAAAGACTGTGAAAAATGAGGATGAATGAACTCATGGAGATCAACATCCAACACTGCGGAGACACCATCGCATGTTTCTCAACGCAGTGATTCTAGAGCAATGCTCCCATCCCTTATGGGAAATATGCAAAAACATGCAAAACACAAGCCGCTGAGACACCTTCATGTGTTTCTCAACGCAAGCAATGACTAGCCAGGTCTTTCCCCGGGAAGGAACAACCACGGGAAGGGCAGTCTCCAATGAAGGAAACCACCTATGCCAAAACATGGTATCCATCCACAGACAGCTGTTTCAGGGTATTGCCCCTCATCAGTGTGGAGTAGGAAACATGGATACCATGTTTTGGCATAGGTGGTTTCCTTCATTGGAGACTGCCCTTCCCGTGGTTGTTCCTTCCCGGGGAAAGACCTGGCTAGTCATTGCTTGCGTTGAGAAACACGTGATGGTGTCTCCGCGGCTTGTGTTTTGCATGTTTTTGCATATTTCCCATAAGGGATGGGAGCATTGCTCTAGAATCACTGCGTTGAGAAACATGTGATGGTGTCTCCGCAGTGTTGGATGTTGATCTCCATGAGTTCATGCATCCTCATTTTTCACAGTCTTTTACTAGGCATTGCTCCTGCTAGCCAGTTTCCTACTCCACACTGATGAGGGGTAATACCCTGAAACAGCTGTCTGTGGATGGATACCATGTTTTGGCATAGGTGGTTTCCTTCATTGGAGACTGCCCTTCCCGTGGTTGTTCCTTCCCGGGGAAAGACCTGGCTAGTCATTGCTTGCGTTGAGAAACACGTGATGGTGTCTCCGCGGCTTGTGTTCTGCATGTTTTTGCATATTTCCCATAAGTGATGGGAGCATTGCTCTAGAATCACTGCGTTGAGAAACATGTGATGGTGTCTCCGCAGTGTTGGATGTTGATCTCCATGAGTTCATTCATCCTCATTTTTCACAGTCTTTGCCATTAACACCCAGAAACTTATGAAGAACTTGCAGTCTTCATTGGCCCCTATTGCCTCCCTCTCATGTCCTGATTCTGCATTGAAGCATTACAATGAAACACTTCAAAGTGCCCTGGATGAATTTGCACCCCCTATAAATAGAACACCACAACACAGACGGCGACAACCCTGGCACACCCTGCAAACACGTTTCCTGCAGCGGTGCTCCAGGTGTGCCGAACATCTGTGGAGAAAATCCAATCTACACGAAGATTTCATCCATTATAAGTTTCTGCTTAGAACATACAACACTGCCCTTCACCTCTCCAAACAAACCTATTTCAACACCCTCATCACCTCACTATCCAATAACCCTAAACGTCTCTTTGACACTTTTCATTCTCTACTCAACCCAAGAGTACAGGCCCCAACCAAGGAGCTCCGAGCTGACGATCTGGCCAATTACTTCAAAGAAAAAATTGACCAGATTCGACAGGAAATTATCTCCCAATCACCTCATACCATGCACTGTCCTCCCTCCCCCACTGCATCTAGCTCACTCTCTAATTTTGAACAAGTCACAGAAGAAGAAGTGAGCAGGCTCCTTGCATCTTCTTGCCCATCCACTTGCGCCAGTGACCCATTTCCGTCACATCTCCTCCAGTCCCTTTCCTCTGCTGTCACCCCTCACCTAACTAAAATATTTAACCTCTCTCTCTCTTCTGGTATCTCTCCCTCCTCATTTAATCATGCCATCATACATCCACTACTTAAAAAACCATCCCTCTACCAAAACTGTGCCGCTAACTATAGACCTGTCTCTAATCTTCCCTTCATCTCTAAACTCCTGGAACGCCTGGTCCACTCCCGTCTTATCCGCTATCTCTTTGATAACTCTCTTCTCGACCCTTTCCAATCCGGTTTCCGCTCTTTACACTCTACTGAAACTGCCCTCACTAAAGTCTCTAATGATCTACTAACAGCTAAATCAAATGGTCATTACTCCACGCTAATTCTCTTGGATCTCTCTGCAGCATTCGACACTGTGGATCATCAGCTCCTTCTCACTATGCTCAGTTCCATTGGCCTCAAGGACAAAATTCTCTCCTGGTTCTCCTCCTATCTCTCTGACCGCTCCTTTACTGTATCTTTTGCCGGTTCCTCCTCCTCTCACCTTCCCCTTACTGTTGGGGTTCCTCAAGGATCGGTTCTAAGCCCCCTCCTCTTCTCCTTGTACACTGCCCCTATTGGTCAAACAATCAGTAGATTTGGTTTCCAGTACCATCTCTATGCTGATGACACCCAATTATACGCTTCTTCTCCTGACATCACCCCAGCCTTTCTAGAAAACACCGGCGATTGTCTAAACGCTGTGTTTAACATCATGTCCTCACTATATCTGAAACTGAACCTGTCAAAGACTGAACTCCTTGTGTTTCCTCCCGCTACTAATGTACCTATACCCGACATTGCCATTTCTGTGTGTGGTTCCACTATTACTCCCCAGCAATATGCCCGCTGTCTTGGGGTCATACTTGACTCCGAGCTTTCCTTTGCCCCCCACATTCGATCACTGGCTCACTCTTGTCATCTGCACCTCAAAAACATTTCTAGAATTCGACCTTTTCTTACTTTTGACTCTGTAAAAACTCTTACTGTTTCTCTTATTCATTCTCGTCTCGACTATTGTAACTCTCTTCTAATCGGTCTCCCTCTTACCAAACTCTCCCCTCTCCAATCTGTCTTGAATGCTGCAGCCAGGATCATATTCCTCACCAATCGTTACACCGATGCCTCTACCTTGTGCCAGTCATTACACTTGCTACCCATCCACTCAAGAATTCAGTATAAACTTATTACCCTCACCCACAAAGCCCTCCATGGCTCAGCACCACCCTACATCTCCTCCCTTGTTTCAGTATACCACCCTACCCGCGCCCTCCGTTCTGCTGATGACCTGAGGTTAGCATCCTCAATAATCAGAACCTCCCACTCCCGTCTCCAAAACTTTACACGTGCTGTGCCAATTCTTTGGAATGCACTTCCCAGGTCAATACAATTAGTTCCCAATCCCCACAATTTTAAGCGTGCCCTGAAAACACATTTATTCAGACTGGCCTACTGCCTCAACACATTAACCTAATCTATCCCTGTGTGGCACAGGCAAAAGTTTTACCATAACCAGGTTCCCCACATCATGCTCCCACATGCTTTATGCATCCATTAGCCCTCTGTGTCTGTACTGTTACACACTTAACATTATGGCTGGTCCAAACAATCAGGGCAACTGTTACCACCCACTTTTCGTGTCTACCTCTTTCCTCATAGACTGTAAGCTTGCGAGCAGGGCCCTCATTCCTCTTGGTATTTGTTATAATCTACTGTATGTGATTATTGTTATGCTGTAATGTCTATTGTCTGTACAAATCCCCTCTGAAATGTAAAGTGCTGCAGAATATGTCGGCGCTATAGAAATAAAATTTATTATTATATTATTATTATTATTATTTGCAGTATTTCTAATCCCCTGTTATATCAGTATCTTTTGTTTGCATCCAATTACACCAGAGTGCTGATGTAGTGGGGGAGAGGTTGTGTGGCCTCAGTATTTTTGCATATCAGACGTGTTGGAATTTTGCTTAGGGTTTTTGCGTGATTGCAGACAGTATCCTTTCCTGTCCTGTTCTATCTAGACAGTTTGGGCCCCATCATTTGCTTACTCTATTTTCTGCCTGTGTTTGTGCCTCATCTTGTCTCACTGACAATATATGTTCGGGGGCTATCTATTCCTTTGGGGTTCTACTCCGGGGCAGTTTAGCTTTCCCCTTTCTCTCTTTAGGCTTAGTTTAATTCGTTGGCTGTGCCGAGGCATCTAGGGCATCGTAGGTGCGTCCCACGGCTAGTTCTAGTTGTGTTGTCAGTTTAGGGGTCTGCAATCCGCTAAGTTACCAACCTCTCTGGTTATCTGGTTGCTTCGCTTATCTCCCTGCTATCCTCCTCAGTTACCTAATCATAACAGGGCACCTTTTCTTCTAAGCCAAGTTAAGATTAGTTAGGACAGAAGCTATATGGCAACATGTGTCACATGGCAGCATTTGGCCAACTTGTGTGATACTTGATGCCGTAAAATTGCATAAAGTTGCAGTTGCACGTGACTTGCATTTAGCGCTATGGCAAGTGAGTTGTATACTAAGAGCTAACACATTTGGAAACATGCAACTATGTGTCACAATCAGGTTAGATCACAGGTCGAAAGGCACCACCATTGGAAATCATTACATGCAATGCTGCAGCACTGCAATCTAAATGTCACGTAATGCGTTGTAGAGTATCATGGTCCCAGCAGAGCGAACGTGCACTCTGCTGTGCATCATTTTTGCAGTAGACTGCATCTCAGTGTCCATCTCCAGTAGACGTATAAGCCTGAAAATGATGCACCATTAATGTTATGGACTGACAAGAGTTTCATTAGTGATATTGCAACCACTAGGGGCAGCACCAGCAGGTAGCGTAGTCAGGATATAGCCAGAGGTACACAGTACCAGCAGTAGTATCTTGAGGATAAGCAACAGGTGGAAAGAAGCTAGTCTAAAGGCTGGGATCACAATAGTCTTGCAAGGAAAGAAGTGCAGTGCCAGGTTTAGGTAGGGTGTTCAATCAGGAGATCACAGGGTTGAGCCAATCAGGAACTCAGGGTGGAGACCATCAGGAACAACACAGGTACTAGTATCTGATTTAGCAAGGAACTGTCTAGCAAGCTGAATAGCTGCCGCCTGGTGCAAAAGAGCTGCTGGGTTCGAATCCTGACAATTAAAGTCTATGGCCCCATATTCTCATAAGTCCGAATCCCGTTTTGCAGGGGGTTCAGACACAAATCCCTATAGAACCCATGAGTGTGAAGATAAACGCAATGTGAAAACACCCTAAGTATAGCAGCACTGTCGGACACAGACATAAAAGGACCCCAGTGCAAGAACAATATATGGGCCCTTTGCAGCCAATGAGTTCCTAAAAATGCTAAATTATACATGCTGTGGAGGTGTAAATGGGCCCCCTTACTTCTTGGGCACTTGTGCGACCACACAGGTTGCACCAATGATATGTCTGCCCCTGCAGAGCAGTCTACTTTACATTTGTACACCATCATGCCCATGCTTGAGGATAAGCGGAACGTTTCTACTCTTTTAAGTGATTCACAAAGTTCTCAGGACTTTGACCGCCACAGATAAAAACTACTGAACAGCAGCTAATACAAATTAAAATGTTTTTAAAAGTTTAGTTACTCTTTAAAGAGGTTGCCCAGACTTGGGGTTCAAATCTGCAGTCACTCTATGTGACTGCAGACTTGTGAATCCTCACAGGGTGCATATTGTGTGCTGTCAGGATTTTCCAGTGGCAGCAGTGCGCGGCACGTGACTGCAAGACAAGAATGCAGTTTGTACGCATACATGCTGTCAAGTGCCTCTGCAAACTAGACGTGTACAGCCAGACACGTCTAGTCGGAATGCGGACGGAAGTATGCAAATCACATACCTATGTTTTACATGATCAACCACTCCCAATGCTGTCACCAGCGAATCCTCACTGTGTGCACTGTGAGGATTCACTAGTCTCCAGTCACATAAAGTGACAGAAGACTTCAGCTCTAAGGGTACACTTAGCGATGCAGCAGCGATCCCGACCAGCGATATGACGCGGTCAGGATCACTGGTGCATCGCTAAGTGGTCGCTAGTGAGCTGCCACACAGGCAGATCTCACCAGCGACATCGCTGGGGTCGGGGGTCGCTACTTACCTGTAAGACAAGGTGATCCTGCGTCCTCCCGCCCGGCTCCACGCGTCGCTCGTCTCTCCACAGTTAGCGCCGCAGGAGGCTGACGACGAGAAACAGTCCTGGACGTTCTCGCGCGATCAGCGATAACCAGCGGGGGAGCGGGTCGTAGGTAAGTATCACACAGCGATATCGCTAGCAATATCGCTATAACGTCACAAGTTATATCGATATTGCTAGCGATATCGCTAAGTGTGACAGTACCTTAAGCCTGGACAACCACTCTAAAGTTAGAGAACAAAGCTTGAGGCTACAGTTCTGGGAGTGAAAACAAGGCCCCCCTGCTGAAGCCTGTCAAGTGCATGCTGGGAGTTGCAGTTTTTCATCAGAGCTTCAAATGGGGAGTTCATTTCTCTCCAGCCAATCTAAGTTATATGTAATTATGTTGACTGCATAGAAACTGACCATCTTCTATATATATATGATGAAACTAAAACATGGCCTATTGCATAATTAGAAATCTATTATTTCCTATTTTTAGGAAACTTGAGTTCCTTTCTAGTAGATTTTTTTTTATGACTGTCCTACATCAAAGAATGCAGCAATTGGACAGAGCAGGACCAGACCTTGTCTATATAATCCCAGATGTCACCAATTTGGTGCAGACAAGCTCCTCAGCTTTAGTATTAAAACTGCTGGCTCAACAATTGTCACCAAGGCAAGGAAGACCCCCACCTTCTCGAAGAGTCATCTTTGCACATGTCTTGAGTCAATTACATCACCAGATCTCCAGAGATCAAACACTCTGGGAGGAAGTTTAGCTGTTCCAAGAGGTTTTTGATTAGGTGTAACTTGACTGCTCAGATCTTTCAGCAGCAGGATCCCAGTGTGAAGGAGACAGCCTTATCACGGCTGAAGTGTGACTGTGGACATAGGTAGTTACAGAGGGCTTTCTTCTTTATCTATACTGCAGGCACATTGCTATTCTTAAGGCCCTTTTACATTTAGCGATGCACCAGCGATCCCGACCACAATACGACCCGGTCAGGATCACTGGTGCATCGCTAAATGATCGCTAGTGAGCTGCCAAACAGGCAGATCTCACAACGATGCAGCAGCGATACAGCGGACGATACTTACCTTTCAGACGCGGCGATAAAGACGTCCTCCCGCCCGCCTCCACACGTCGCTCGTCGGCGCCAGCAGGAAGCCCAGCACTAAGCGCCCGACGAGAAATAGAGCTGCGCAATCTCACGCGATCAGCGATGGACAGCGGGGGAGCCTGTCGGAGGTAAGTATCACACATAGCGATATCGCTAGCGATATCGCTATAACGTCACAAAATCGGTGACGTTATAGCGATATTGCTAGCGATATCGCTATGTGTAAAACCCCCTTTAGTTTACTTAGGATTTTAAGTATATCTTCATGGTGGCAATGTATCTGTCAATTATATACCAACCCAGAAGATGAGGAAGGTCCTTATGGAAATTGCAATGATTTTTGTTTTCCTGCTACATTTTTACAATAAGTCCGAGGAAAAATTAAAGGGTTCTTCTCAACATCATCAGTGGTAAAAATTGCAAAACCTATGACAAAAACAGCAACTTTTCAACTTTAATCTTATTAAAAATGTTCTCTGTTTCAAGAATGGAGGGAATTTTAATTCTATTGCTTAAAGTGAACCTGACGGCCATCCGTGGGCAGCATGTATCAAGTACTGGCTGTATGATCTCAGCCAGGTATGTTTGACTCAGAAAGCAGCCGGGAAATGAGCCATGTTGGAGACTAGTCAGGCATGTAGGTCCCTGTCAATCCAGGTCAGCAATCAAGGAAAACCGCTGAGGACCCGCTTGTTTGACTAATCTCCAGTGCATCTCGGTCCCCATCGCTTCTCCCCCTCCATTGCCCTGGATTGACAGGTCTCTTCCTATATGTGCACGTAGGGAAAGACCTGTCAAACCATGGCAGTGGGCAGGGAGAAGCTCTCGGGGATCCACTTGCCCAATTTTAACTGGTTTATTTACTATGGCTCTTTAGACAATTTATCACCATTATATAAGTGTATAGCCATTTTTTTAATCACTTTCAACACTACTTTCTAGATTTCAATGCAGTTCCTGTGGCTTGCTTAGCTATACACATGAATTTTTCTTTCATTGTCAAGGTAAATAGACTTCTACTAAGGGTTTGCTCACTTGGACTGACCAGAGGCACGATACGACTGCTGATCGATGAATGTTGAAGTCATTTAAATGCCTGTTTACACAGGTGGGTCGCCCTCACACCCAGGACTGTGGGGTACTCAGTACTGGGCCGGTGTCAGGGGGAATGTGTCTCAGAAGCGGTGACTCGGTCCGTGGCCCTGGGCGCCCAAGTCAATGGCGGTGATGTTTGTAATGTAGTTTATATGAATAGTTTGTGACGCCACCTGTGGTGTTTGGCAAGTTAGGTGTTAGCCAACGCTGCGTGCAGATCCTCTGGGGCTGATGGTGTGTTGCAGCCTAGATGGTGTAGCTCCCCACAGGTGAAGCTGTAGCCCCAGGGCAGTGTATAGGCGCAGGCGGTGTGAGGAGTGTTGGCACCCAGATGTAGCAGTGCTGGCGGCGTTGACGCACAATTAAATGGAAGACACCAGGGCTTGTAGTTCCAAAGCTTTACTCACAGTTCGTGGTACACACTGTTGCCTGCCTCTGCGCCGTGTCCTCCGGGGTAGAGACTCAATCAACCTCCCGGGCAAATCAGGATTCTCCTCTCCAACACTTCGCCAACATGTGCTTTTCCTGAACGACTCCTCTATTGCGCCTTTTAGTGTGAAGAGCTCCAGTACCGTGGTTCTCTGAAGTTCCTCCTGTCAGATGTTCCTAACAACTCTACTTGTATGACAGACAGCTGTAGCCTGATAAGGGACCTCCTGGATCCCGGCTCTCTATCCGTGTTGCTGTTGTGTCCCAAGTCTTAGATGGGAGTAGTGCATTTACAGCCAACTACTCCACCGGTGTCTGCTGCAGAACCATAAGTGTCCATACAACCTCGGGGACCGGGCCCCGGCCTTGCGTTGAGAACCTATAGGCAGGGTTCCTCTTCCAACCCACAACTCCTCTCTGTTCTCACTTCTCCTTCGTTCCGTACTTGTCTTTCTCTCTATGGAAGCTTAGGTTGCAGTTCTACGTCTTTCTCCTTCTCTTCTCGTTCCCGTGCCAGCTGGCTCAGATCACTGAGGCAGCTGAAGCACTCCTTCCTTCTCTCCTCGGACCCATCCTCAGACTCTCCTGACTGACTGTCCTCTCTCCTCTGGGACTCACCCCAGACTCCTCTGGTACTCTCCCCAGACTGACCTCTCTGGGACTCACCCCAGACTGAACTGTAATTCTAAACCTTCCCACTCGTTTATATGAATCTCAACTCCACCCACCTCCCAGCACATCTCGTGTTACAAAGCAAGGACCCACGAAAGGTGCTCTGCTACCCTCTAAGCATGGAGCCGCAATGAGGTCCTTTGCTGAACTATCCTGTGTGTGGGTGCAGGTGTTGGAGTGTGGAAAGGAGCTCCCAACTTACCCAGACGGTGGGGCACCACACCTTAGGAGAAGGTGCAGTACCTCTGTGGCGACTGAGCCTCAGGGGTGCCACATAGGCAAACCAAAGTAAATGATGCACACTGAGCATGATTACACAGGATGATGCATCATGGAAAATGATGCTTTTTTGTGCTGCTCAAAAGATCATTTCACCCTAGGAATCAGTGTTATGCTTGTTCATTGGGTGATCTGCAGCCAGTTTACAAGCTAATCATGGAATACTTATTCGTGATTATCTTGCCGTACGAATGCAACTTAAGTCTCTAGTTGCATCCTCTCCCCATTGAGGACACATGAATGATCAGGCAAACCAAGTGTGTATGTGCATAGAGATGGGGTTAAGGGGTATAGGAGTTAGTCTATTGAAGGTGTATGGGTCTATTAGTGCTCAACAGTGCTCAAAAGAGGACCTATGTGGTACAAAACAACCGATTTTGGATAAAATGGAAAACTAAAACAAAAAACTGGAAGCCCATCTACACTTTGTGCAGTTGTCCTTCTAGTTGATACTGGGGTCATGACTACTAACCAATGAATATACAAAACCCAAAACGCTATACCTGGGCCAGAAAATGAATTTAGTTAAAATAAAATACAAAATAATGTAATATAATGGCCACTTGCCCAATCTTGGCTGGATTATTTACTTTGGCTCTTTAGACTGTGTCTCCGTTATCACTATTAGATTAAGGTCCCGTTACATTTAGCAATGCACCAGTGATCCCGACAATGATACGACCCGGTCAGGATCGCTGGTGCATCACTAAATGGTCGCTAGTGAGCTGCCAAACAGGCAGATCTCACCAGCGATGCAGCAGCGGTCGGCGGTCGTTACTTACCTGTCAGAAAGGCAGCTCTTCCTCCCGCGTCCATGGAGTCGCTCGTCGGCGCCAGGAGGAAGCCGCCAACGTGAAATGGACCAGGACGATCTCGCGCGATCAACGATAGCCAGCGGGTGGGCCGGTCGAAGGTAAGTGTCACATGTAGCGATATCGCTACCGATACCGCTGTTGAGTCACAAAATCGGTGACGCTTTAGCGATATCGCTATGTGTAAAAGGCCCTTTAGTTTACAGCCACATTTTTTTTTTTTTTTTACACTTTCAAAGCCACTTTCTAGATAACATGAAAAGGTCCTGCTGACAGGGACATGACTTCCACTGGCATGGGTAGTGTTAACCGTAAAGTGTAGCACTTGGTGTGAAGAAGAACTTCCAGTGACATTTATCGATTCTGTAGAATCAAGTTCCCCCTTACCAGAATCCATTATTATTTCCCCACCAGAGGCAATCAAACCCTTCTTACAACGAGGAATCTCCTGGATGTTGCAGCTCTCACGAATGTAACCAACCCTTTGATTTACTGAATCCATGGCTTGATATGAAGGAATAAAATGACAAAAATTTGCTGATGCAAAAATGTGTTCAGAACAGTAGTCAGGGTCCTAAAATCAATCCAGTGGTCAGCTCATACAAAATGCATTAGTAAACAGAAAGAAGTCAAAGCACAAAAGAGCAAACAGAAGAAAATCTCCGAAGGAGTAGTCCAGTGGAAAATCCAATAAAAGTTTACTGTGAACTCATGTGCTGCACCGAGGCTTACAGGTGAGTACTGGACTCCCTGCACCACTCCTAGAATCAGTGCTTGCTTGGATAGATGATGAAAGTAGACCATTTATTGCGTGCAGGCATTCCAAAATATAGAAGATGTTTCGGTCAAATAATGACCTTCATCAGTAAGACAGATTATATAGGAATACAAGTGACTACGAATGCTCTGGATGTGGAGCGTGAGCTGCGACGGTGAGTGGCATTTCATCATTGATCCAAGTGCCAAATTTTCCCCAAGATTTCCATCATCACTGCTGTTTTTTTTTGTCATTAATTCTACATCACTATTCTTGTTACTTTTGTCATTTTTTAATACGTTGCAATAAAGGAAATGTTTGAGCAATATCTGTTGTCTTGCAAACGTGATAGTCCATGTCAATTTATGTAGTGGATGTACTTGCTCCTTAGATAAATGCTTGTTTTCGAAAATCATACCAAAAGATTAAGAGTGTCGTGGTCGACGTGTATTTTTAAAAAAATAATTTTCAAAATCTTTTTACAAAATTTCTGCAAAAATGTTGCAGCTTTACAATGAATTTGGCAAACCATAGCTGCAATGTGTGAATGCATCCTGAAGGTTAAAGCTTTAAAGGATTGTCCCACAAACAGTATATATCACGTATCCACACATATATCTATGTGTATAAGGCCAAATAATGCCTCATTCAACAAGTACCCACTAGAGCCCATGGTGCTGTTCACATTCACACACTCAGGTCTAATTGTGAAGAGAGTGTCAGCAAAAAAAAGGCATCCATTTTTAATCAGTTCAAACTAGAGAAATTCAAGTCAATGGGTCCATGAAAAAACTGACAGCGCACAGATGCCATCCACATGTCCTCTAACTGTTGTCCATTTTTTAGTGTTTTGTGGGAAGGGGAAACTTTCTTCTTGTATGCGGCATAAACAAATGGCACAGTGGTGATAGAACTGGACACAGTGACCAAAAATAGATGAAAATTCGATCCAGCGCACTGGGGAAAGGGTTTGCTTTTTTCACATACGAAGAAATTAAACAGACATCTGAAAAAGATCTTAGATAAAGGACCAAAATTCGCAACATTTGGACTATAATATGGATCGAAGCAAGGATCAAAGGAATATGAATTCAAAGCAAGGATCTCCAAGCTACGACTTGCCTACTTTGGACACATCATACCAAGAAAGAAATCACTGGAGAAGAACATCATGGTAGGAAAAATAGAAGGAACAAGGCGAAGAGGAAGATAACGTAAGATTATTCCGGCACCATCTTAAAAAACAATTGTTCTCTGGCTGGTGACTGGGACGCATCTTGTGACTAATGGGATCTTGTGGTGATCAACTACGAAATAGCAATTGTAACAGTCTTCATGAAGGTAAGCAAAAAGTGGCATTCACCATCCCACAAAATCAAACTTTCATTTTGAAAACATTAAAAACTGGTTGCGGGTAACACTGTGGACGATGGCCGTTTTGCGTTATACTAACGCTTCATCAGGTCCTACTTGTGGTCGAACTTGAAGCAGCCGTCGTCCACAGTCTTACCTGCACCCTCGTGCAGCCAGTTTTTAATGTGTCCAAAATAAAGGATTGATTTTAAGGTGAAGAGGAAGACCAGCAACCCAATGGCTTGATATTATGAAAATAATGGTAGAGAAGACCCTGATGGATCTCCCTAGGCCTGCAAAAGATCGATATTCCTACAGATCGTTCATCCATCAAGTCGTCATGGCTCCACATCAAGCTAAAGGTCGTTAAAGAATAATAAATTTAGTATGGATCTAAATGTTGAAATGAATGCCTGTGGTTTGTCGCTTCCGTCATACTGACTTTATACATAACTTACTCGACACTTCCCTTGACAATCTTATATCCATGTCCTACACCTACACTACTTCCAGCCAGCTACTTTAAAACAGCCCCTCAAGAATGAGTGCAAAACTCCCTCTGCAGTCAGATACAGCACAAAAGGAAAATGTAGGTTGATATATAATAGTCGAGCATGACAAGCTCTCACTTAAGTAAAAATAATGACTTTTTCCTGCTAAACAAATGAGCTTCTTAACTGGTCAGAACAGATATGAAATAGGATGACGGGTGTACTTCCACTGGGAAATGAAATGTAATATTTTGCTCTAAGTGCGAGTGCACACAATAAGGCTCCGTTCCACCTTGTATGCGCTGGTGCATATCGTTTTGCATGTTGTTTTGAGATGTGAGTCGGTGTTGCGATGGCTTTTTTTGACGGCTTTTAACAACATGCTCAAATTTTAGCCATATATTATGGAGAATCTATTACGGGAGGGGATCAAATTCTATATATATGAAAAGTGAGCAACTGTGTCATGTAATAATATACCAAGCATTTGCATGAGTGACACAAGGGATCCGTATTGCATGATGGCCATCAATAGGTCTGGAGATTTTATCTCTAGGCTTGCACCAGTCTGGGGGCAAGGATCCACAAAACAGATTTTCTTTAAACCATATGTCATGAATTTTAACCCAAATGTAATTTCAGCTGATGGTCCCAGTTGAATGTTCTGATGTATACAATTCCATATGCTGTTTTACTTTCATTTTTCTAGGCTTTGGTTTCTGTACCTCAGACAATGATGAAGACATTGACAGCTCTGAATATTTTTGTTCAACAGGTTAATATAACTTTATGTTACTGAAGTTTGATCTGAAGTCATTTCGATGGCTCTTCTGGCTCTTCCAGGTTCAATTGGCCCATAAGAATATCAGAGGATCCTCCAACAGGCTCGGCTGTTGAGTCACAGTCATCGAGTGGAAATGAGAGTCGGAATAAAAACGCCAATGTCTACATAAATGAAAAATATGAAATATTATATGTACATAAACAGAGTGGAACAAAAAGATTTGTACTGTCCTTGTCTGGCATTTAGTCCCGTCCTCCATGGCAGCAGGACAAGGGCAGTCTTCTCTTCTTTGGGCAGCCTAGGCACATCCTCCACTGGGCACCTTTTTAGACAGTACATGAGACATTAAGAAAGATTTAGAGTTAAAGTCGATAGAGGAAAGATATATATGGTATCTTTGTACCGTGTTAGCCAGTAGATAGAAAAATATTTAGAACTAGCTGAAGAGCCCGGCGCTGCCCGGGCATAGTAAATAACTGTGGTTAGTTATAACAAATTATAATTATCCTCCATCCCATAGTCCTGTGCCCATATACCCATCATACATATCCACCATCCCATAGGCCCGTGCCCATATACCCATCATACATATCCTCCATCCCATAGTCGAGTGCCCATATACCCATCACACATCCTCCATCCCATAGTCCCAGTGCCCATATACCCATCATACATATCCTCCATCCCATAGTCGAGTGCCCATATACCCATCACACATCCTCCATCCCATAGTCCCAGTGCCCATATACCCATCATACATATTCTCCATCCCATAGTCGAGTGCCCATATACCCATCACACATCCTCCATTCCATAGTCCCATGCCCATATACCCATCACACATCCTCCAACCCATAGTCCAGTGCCCATATACCCATCATACATATTCTCCATCCCACAGTCCCAGTGCCCATATACCCATCACACATCCTCCATCCCATAGTCCCATGCCCATATACCCATCATACATATTCGCCATCCCATAGTCGAGTGCCCATATACCCATCACACATCATTCATATCATAGTCCCATGCCCATATACCCATCATACATATCCGCCATCCCATAGTCCCGTGCCCATATACCCGTCATACATATCCTCCATCCCATAGTTCAGTGCCCATAGACCCATCACTCATCCTCTATCCCATAGTCCCGTGCCCATATACCCATCATACATATCCTCCATCCCATAGTCCAGTGCCCATATACCCATCACACTCACATCCTCCATCCCATAGTCAACCATTATGACATCACAATGAGCGGCGGGGCTTGCAACCTATGATGACATAAGCATCGCCATGGCAACCATTTTTACTTCATAATGAGGGGCGGGGCTTGATACACACACACTTTTTCCCATTATGTAGATAGGGGCAAAATTGTTTGGTGAATTGGAACGCGCGGGGTTAAAATTTCGCCTTGCAACATAGCTTAGGACACTCTCAGGGTCCAGACGCGTGACTGTGCCAAATTTTGTGGCTGTAGCTGCGACGGTGCGGATGCCTATCCCGGACATATACACACACACACACATACATACATACATACATACATACATACATACATACATACACACCCACATTGAGCTTTATATATTAGATTGAGAGTCCTCAGTGGTTGATACCTTTTAATGGCTAACTGAAAAGATGGTAACAAATTGCAAGCTTTCGAGACTACTCAGGTCTCTTCATCAGGCAGTTTGGTTTTCTGCTGACGCTCCCTGACTGTGAGTGTTTAGTATGTCCACTAGTAGGCAACCATATCTGGTGTTGACTGAAGAGACATACACTTATCAGTAGAGTCTATTTCTTATAAGATGATTCTCAAATATTGTATCATATTGTATTGATTTCAGTGATTGTCTTTCCGCTATCTCTAACATTATATTCTCAATCTAAAACTGAATTTTTCAAAAACTGAACTCTTTGTGTTCCTTCCCTCCATTAACCTACCTATGCCCGATATTGCCATTTCCGTGTATGATTCTACCATTACTCCCCAGCAACATGCCCGCTGTCTTGGGGTCATACTTGATTCAAAGCTTTCATTCACTCCCTACATCCAATCATTGGCTCGCTCATGTCACCTACACCTCAAAACCATATCTAGAATTCGACCTTTTCTTACGTTTGACTCGGTAAAAACTCTTACTGTTGCTCTTATCCATTCTTGCCTGGACTATTGCAACTTTCTACTAATCATCTCCAACTCACTAAACTCTCCCTTCTCCAATTCGTCCTGATTGCAGCAGTCAGGGTCATATTCCTTACCACCTGCTTAACCAAAGCCTCCATATTGTGTGTCAGTCAATACATTGGCTGCCCATCCACTACAGAGTTCAATATAAACTTATCACTCTCACCCAGAAAGCACTCCACAGTTCAGCACCACCCTACATCTCCTCCCTCGTCTCAGTCTACCAACCTACCCGTGCCCTCCATTCTGCTAATGACCTAAGATTAACATCCTCAATAATCTGAAACTCCCACTCGCGTCTCCAACACTTGTCTTGTGCTGCACCAATTCTTTGGAATGTACTACCCAGGACAATTCGATTAATCCCCAATATCCACAGTTTTATGCATACCCTAAAAATGCTTTTATTTAGACTGGACTATCACCTCACCTCACATATGTAACTATCCCTGTTTTTCCCACAAAAAATTTTCTTCCAAATCATAACCCATGTATCAATTGTCCACACAACCTCCACTCACTTATTTTATGTGTTTTTCTGTAATGTTTTTATTGACTGTACAAAACCACTCTAAAATGTAAAGTGCTACGGAATATGTTGAATAATAAAATTATTATTATTAAATTATTATTAAACATAATAATTATTATTATTATTGTTATTCTTATTATTGATGATATGTCCTGTGAGTACAATAATACCACCAGATAACAATTAAATTAAAAGTGGACATTCACATGTTCTGCATAAAAATTAGCTACTTTCTGTCAGTTTGTCATTACAGCCATTGTGTTACTCACCTCTCCTGGGTCCAGGACCGAGCACTGTGTCTTCCTTCCACCTCAGTCATGGCTTTCTGTTCCTCTGGAGACATCATCTCAATAGCTCATTCAACCCAATTCTGGCAACAGGCTGATGCCTGAGTATACGGGTAGATGGAGTTCTGCAGCTATGCTGCACTCCATGGTTCCACTGTGCTCTATTACTTTTCCAGCCACAGCTGCTACAACTCTACTATTCTGGTTATCTTTGCACCAGTACTGATAGATTAGTCATTGCTGACACAATAATGTGTTTCCAGTCACTGCTGTTCTGGCTCTGCTGCATCAGTCATCGCTGTCCCAGATCTGCTACACCAGTCATTACTGTCCCAGCTCTGCTACATCAGTTATCACTGGTTCACATTGCATTAGGGGCCATGCATTGAGCACATCCATTACATAGCGGCACTAACGCTATGCAACGGATGCGTTAACGCACCCGTTGGCCGCAATAATAGTAACGCATCCTAACGCATGCCGAAATCGGCATGCGTTAGCAATGATGCGTTATTTTATGACGCACCCTCGAACGTGGTCTGCAGCGTTTTCTGGTTTGTTGGGTGCTACATCAGTCATCACTGTCCCAGATCTGCTACACCAGTCATCACTGTCACAGCTCTGCTACACCAGTCATCACTGTCCCATCTCTGCTACAGCAGTCATCGCTATCCCAGCTCTGCTACAGCAGTCATTGCTATCTCCTCTCTGCTACAGCAGTCATCACTATCCCGGCTCTGCTACAGCAGTCATCGCTATCTCAGCTCTGCTACAGCAGTCATCACTATCCCAGCTTTGCTACAGCAGTCATCGCTATCTCAGCTCTGCTACAGATGTTATCACTATCCCAGCTCTGCTACACCAGCAATCACTGTTCTATTTTTTTTCTACAGCAGTCATCACTGTCCCAGCTCTGCTACAACAGTTATCACTCTGTTACAAGCTCTGTTACATCTGTAATCACTGTTAACCAGTTCAGTATTTCTTCTACAGACTATTACTTCTTTGACACCTTTTTAACCTAACTCCACTTACCTGCTAAACCTAACTGTCCAAGTTGCTCATGAACTGCTTTTCTGGACCTCGGGCTTCGAGGATCCACCTCATCTGGTGAGACATAACATCATGATGTTTATGACTGACTACCTCTGATTAGTTTGTTTCTGGTGCACAATTTCAATATCTTTTCTGTCACACATATGGCACATTGGGTCCATCTATACAGTTAGGTCCATATATATTTGGACAGAGACAACATTTTTCTAATTTTGGTTCTAGACGTTACCACAATGAATTTTAAACAAAACAATTCAGATGCAGTTGAAGTTCAGACATTCAGCTTTCATTTGAGGGTATCCACACTAAAATTGGATGAAGGGTTTAGGAGTTTCAGCTCCTTAACATGTGCCACCCTGTTTTTAAAGGGACCAAAAGTAATTGGACAGATTAAATAATTGTAAATAAAATGTTCATTTCTAGTACTTGGTTGAAAACCCTTTGTTGGCAATGACTGCCTGAAGTCTTGAACTCATGGACATCACCAGACGCTGTGTTTTCTCCTTTTTGATGCTCTGCCAGGCCTTCACTGTGGTGGTTTTCAGTTGCTGTTTGTTTGTGGGCCTTTCTGTCTGAAGTTTAGTCTTTAACAAGTGACATGCATGCTCAATTGGGTTGAGATCAGGTGACTGACTTGGCCATTCAAGAATATTCTACTTCTTTGCTTTAATAAACTCCTGGGTTGCTTTGGCTTTATGTTTTGGGTCATTGTCCATCTGTAGACTGATAATGTCTAGAACCAAAAATTAGAAAAATGTTGTCTCTGTCCAAATATATATGGACCTAACTGTAGATTCTGTGAGAGAGACACATAGGGAGTGCACCAGCCTAGAGGTAACGGTGAAGTAACAAATAGAATAGTAGGCACGGTACTAATTAAGGAACATGCCTCTGACTGTGGAGCCCATATGAGCAAAGCTAGATAAATGCAGTTCAGTGCCCAATTCCCCCCTCTCACCACTCCCCCAGGTGATGCACTAATTGGGATGTCCAGCTGTCCAATGGGTTTAAAGGGGAAGCTTTTGTCCCACCGTCCCTCCCTTATAGATGTCAATGGTGTGTAAATTGCCATACTAATTTGCAAATATATGTATATGTCCATGTAAAAAATATATATATATGTATGTATATCTCTGGTTAATGATACTAAGTCACAGCGGAAGATGTGGAGGAGGGCAAAGGTTCATAACCGCTCATTGGCCAGCTCGCATGTAGATCGCGGACAGGACCTCGGCAATGAGTCCGTTATGAAATGTAATTGCCTTTCTCTGCTTATGTTATTAATAAACTGTGACCGACCTGTTTCAACCCATCTAGGCCTGGCTGTGTTTCGTTACGGGACTGGTGGGAGGGGGGAAGGCACTGCTTAAGACACTCGGGTCTCCACAGTCTCAAGATGTCAGTGAGCAACAACAATACACCCCACTCTGAGTGAAGGACTTTTACGAGTTTCAAGCCTGGTTCTGTGGGTGGTTATTACTGTAATACTAAAATCTTGCAAAAGGCAACAAAACTGGAACATAATGGAAAAATGCAATAACAATTCTGCCAATACACATTTTCTTGTTCTGTTCTACTCTGCAAAATCCAAAACTAAAAAGTTCCAAAATCAACTACTGTATGTAATAAGTGTGTTCATTCTACCAAAAGCCACCTTTCCCCATCCCCGATACATGTGTTCTGCATGAGGACAGTTGAGTTTACTGTTGGTAGAAATCTCTTATGTCTTGTCTCCAGACAAAACTGCCGAACTGCATGCACATGAACTCAAAGTGCCCGGTCCTGCAGAAATTTTTGGATTCATGAAATATTGCACTAATGTGCATGGCGGCCATTAGCTTATGTAATATTATAAACAGGTGCATCTCACAAAATTAGAATATCATCAAAAAGTTAATTTATTTCAGCTCTTCAGTACAAAAAGTGAAACTCATATATAGAGTCATTACACACAGTGATCTATTTCACGTGTTTATTTCTGTTAATGTTGATGATTATGGCTTACAGACAATGAAAACCCAAAAGTCATTATCTCAGTAAATTAGAATACTTTATTACACCAGCTTGAAAAATAATAATAATAATAATAATAATAATAATAATAAATTTTATTTCTATAACGCCAACATATTCCTCAGCACTTTACATTTCAGAGGGGATTTGTACAGACAATAGACATTACAGCATAACAATAATCACATAGATCATAACAGATACCAAGAGGAAAGAGGGCCCTGCTCGCAAGCTTACAGTCTATGAGGAAAAAAGGGAGACACGAAAGGTGGGTGGTAACAGTTGCCCTGATTGTATGGACCAGCCACAATGTTAAGTGTGCAACAGTACAGATGCAGAGGGCTAATGGATGCATAAAGCATGTGAGAACATAATGTGGGGAACCTGGTTTGGTAAAAACTTTTGGCTGTGCCACATAGGGATAGATTAAGTTAATGTGTTGAGGCAGTAGGCCAGTCTGAATAAATGCGTTTTCAGGGCTCGCTTAAAATTGTGGGGATTGGGGACTAATCGTATTGACCTGGGAAGTGCATTCCAAATAATTGGCGCAGCACGTGTATAGTCTTGGACATGGGAGTGGGAGGTTCTGATTATTGAGGATACTAACCTCAGGTCATCAGCAGAACGGAGGGCGCGGGTAGGATGGTATACTGGAACAAGGGAGGAGATGTAGGGTGGTGCTGAGCCATGAAGAGCTTTGTGGGTGAGGGTAATAAGTTTGTACTGGATTCTGGGGTGGATGGGTAGCCAGTGTAATGACTGGCACAAGGTAGAGGCATCGGTGTAACGATTGGCGAGGAATATGATCCTGGCAGCAGCATTCAAGATAGATTGGAGGGGGGATAGTTTGGTAAGAGGGAGACCGATTAGAAGGGAGTTACAGTAGTCGAGACGAGAATGAATAAGAGAAACATTCAGAGTTTTTGCGGAGTCAAAAGTAAGAAAAGGTTGAATTCTAGAAATGTTTTTGAGGTGCAGATAACAAGAGCGAGCCAGTGATTGTATGTGGGGGACAAAGGAAAGCTCGGAGTCAAGTATGACCCCAAGACAGCGGGCATGTTGCTGGGGAGTAATAGTGGAACCACACACAGAAATGGCAATGTCGGGTATAGGTACATTAGTAGCGGGAGGAAACACAAGGAGTTCAGTCTTTGACAGGTTCAGTTTCAGATATAGTGAGGACATGATGTTAGACACAGCGTTTAGACAATTGCCACTGTTTTCTAGAAAGGCTGGCGTGATGTCAGGAGAAGAAGCGTATAATTGGGTGTCGTCAGCATAGAGATGGTACTGGAAACCAAATCTACTGATTGTTTGACCAATAGGGGCAGTATACAAAGAGAAAAGGAGAGGGCCTAGGACTGATCCTTGAGGAACCCCAACAGTAAGGGGAAGATGAGAGGAGGAGGAGCCAGCAAAAGATACAGTAAAGGAGCGGTCAGAGAGATAGGAGGAGTACCAGGAGAGAACGGTGTCCTTGAGGCCAATGGAACAGAGCATAGTGAGGAGGAGCTGATGATCCACAGTGTCAAATGCTGCAGAGAGATCCAAGAGAATTAGCATGGAGTAATGACCATTTGATGTAGCTGTTAGTAGATCATTAGAGACTTCAGTGAGGGCAGTTTCAGTAGAGTTTAAAGAGCGGAAACCGGATTGGAGAGGGTCGAGAAGAGAGTTATCAAAAAGATAGCGGATAAGACGTGAGTGGACCAGGCGTTCCAGGAGTTTAGAGATGAAGGGAAGATTAGAGACAGGTCTACAGTTAGCGGCACAGTTTTGGTCGAGGGATGGTTTTTTAAGTAGTGAATGTATGATGGCATGCTTAAATGAGGAGGGAAAGATACCAGAAGAGAGAGGTTAAATATTTTAGTTAGGTGAGGGGTGACAGCAGGGGAAAGGGGCTGGAGTAGATGTGATGGAAATGGGTCACTGGTGCAAGTGGTTGGGCGAGAAGATGCAAGGCGCCTGCTTACTTCTTCTTCTGTGACTGGTTCAAAATCAGAGAGTGAGCTAGATGCAGTGGGGGAGGGAGGACAGTGCATGGTATGAGGTGATTGGGAGTTAATTTCCTGTCGGATCTGGTCAATTTTTCCTTTGAAGTAATTGGCCAGATCGTCAGCTCGAAGCTCCGTGGTTGGGGCCTGTACTCTTGGGTTGAGGAGAGAATGAAAAGTGTCAAAGAGACGTTTAGGGTTATTGGACAATGAAGTGATGAGGGTGTTGAAATAGGTTTGTTTTGAGAGGTGAAGGGCAGTGTTGTATGTTCGAAGCATAAACTTATAATGGATGAAATCTTCGGGTAGGTTGGATTTTCTCCACAGACGTTCGGCCCACCTGGAGTACCGCTGCAGGAAACGTGTTTGCAGGGTGTGCCAGGGTGGTCACCGTCTGTGTTGTGGTGTTCTATGTATAGAAGGAGCAAATTCATCCAGGGCACTTTGAAGTGTTTCATTGTAATGCTTCAATGCAGAATCAGGACATGAGAGGGAGGAGATAGGGGCCAATGAAGACTGCAAGTTCTTCATAAGTTTCTGGGTGTTAATGGCCTGTATGTTTCTATAAATATGGACAGAGGTGGTGACCTGACCAGCCTGGCAATTCTTGATAGAGAATGAAAGAAGGTTGTGGTCAGAGAGCTGGAGAGGGGAGTTTGCAAAATCATCCACTGCACAAAGCCGAGAGAAGACCAAGTCGAGGGAGTTTCCGTCTTCATGCGATGGAGAATTAGTAAGCTGCAAAAGGCCAAATGAGTAGGTTAGAGATAAAAGGTGAGTAGCAGATGGGGAGAGGGGAAGAGCAATGGGGATGTTGAAATCGCCCATGATGAGGGTAGGGATGTCACAGGAGAGAAAATGTGGAAGCCAAGTGGCAAAATGATCCAGGAACTGATGGGAGGGGCTGGGAGGACGATACACCACCGCCACTCGCATGGAGAAGGGGGTGTAGAGTCTGACGGCATGGACCTCAAAAGAAGGGAAGACAAGTGAGGGTACTTGAGGGATAACCTGAAAGGTACATTTTGATGATAGGAGCAGACCAACGCCTCCACCAGCTCTATTGTCTGATCTTTGGGTATGAGAGAAGTGTAGTCCCCTGTATGAAAGAGCAGCAGCAGCGGTAGTGTCTGACTGCTGGATCCAGGTTTCAGTAAGAGCCAGGAGTTTAAGAGAATTAGAAAGGAAAAAGTCATGAGTGAAGGAGAGTTTGTTACACACTGAGCGAAAATTCCAAAGTGCACAATTAAGAGACACATATGGTATACAGGGAATATTAATAAGATTAGAGGGGTTTCTGAGTGTAGCAGTTGGGGGTTTGACTTTCTATAAAAAGGGGGACCAGGGTTGGGAGCAATGTCTCCTGCGACTAGGAGAAGGAGGATAGAAAGAGTGAGCAGATGGTTAAGTGATTTGTGAGAGCGTCTCTGATGTTGAATGGCGGGACTGAATGGATCTGTGCTGTGTAGCAATGTGAAAAGAGCGTGAGTGCTATACATAGGAGAGGAAAGGAGTGAGGGGCCAATATGGGTGGAGTGTAGAGAGTTAATACCAGGGCGGTGGATGTGTGTAAATGCAGCGGCCAGGATATAAATTAGACAAATGCATATGGTGAATATTTGAGGTTGTCCAAATGTACAGGGAGTAGATTTATTTATTTGTCTTACCTGTCTCCTGCCCTGTCTAAGTGCCATGTTATAACTGCCAGCATACTTTGATGTATGTACTTAGATTACATGTACATAAATGCCCCCCTGCACAAATGCCTTCCCCAGGCTAGCTCTGAATTTATAGAAGGCCACTTCTAAGATCTTCCTTTTTTTTTTTCTCTCCTTACTCGTTAGCAATCAATCAAACTAAGTTAGGACAGCAGGACACAATAAATGTATTTAGCAGATAAACAAGTGTCCAGGCCTACATGGATCATAAACCACTTTGAAAAGTTACTTGACCTCAATAGCATAAGGGGACAATGAAAAATGATTTTAAAATCTGAAATGTTGGTCTACTGAAATGTATATTCATTAAATGCTCTCAATACTTGGTCGGGACTCCTTTTGCATTAATTACTGCATCAATACAGCGTGTCATGGAGGCGATCAGCCTGTGGTACTGCTGAGAGGTTATGGAACCCCAGGTTGCTTTGATAGCAGCTTTCAGCTCGTCTGCATTTTTGTGTCTGATATCTCTCATCTACCTCTTGACAATACTCCATAGATTCTCTATGGGGTTAAGGTCAGGCGAGTTTGCTGACCAATCAAGCACAGTGATACTGCTGTTTGTAAACCAGGTATTGGTACTTTTGGCAGTGTAGACAGGTGCCAAGTCCTGCTGGAGAATGAAATTTCCATCTCCAAAAAAGCTTGTCGGCAGTGTGAAGCTTGAAGTGCTCTAAAATTTCCTGGTAGATGACTGCGCTGACTTTGGTCTTGATAAAACACAGTGGATCTGCACCAGCAGATGACATGGCTCCCCAAACCATCACTGACTGTGGATACTTCTGCACCATTTCTGGATCTCTTTGCAGGAAGAAGGCAGCTGCAATAACGTGCGTTTTTTTATGGATCTTGATGCTTTTTTGCCCTGCATTCTTTTGACTGATTTGAGTGAGGGCAATGTTGAAAAATGTAGGGCAAAAACGCACAGAGAATTTGACATGCTGATGCTGCAAATTATTTTCTGCACCAAATCTGCAAGTCAAAAATACTCAACGTGTGCACGACATTTCAGTTTTCTCATTCACATTGCTGGCATCAGGATTGCGTCAGATTTTACTTGCAAATCTGCAACATATGCACAAGCCCTAAATGTCCGGTCAGGGACCATAGTTGAAGACGAGACTGAACCAGCCAGATCAGACTAGTAAAATATTCCTGGCTGCAATCGTGCAGCCATCTGTGACTCATGCTGTCTGTGGTTTGGGCAGCATGAATTGCCTAGACAGGTTCCCGTTAATATTAGTATAAGGCCGGAGTCACACTACAGCGAGATACGGCCGAGTCTCGCAGGTTAAAACCAAGCTCTGGCGCCGGCACTCCGGAGCGCAGCGTGCAGCTCCATGTATTGCTGTGCGGCTGCACGCTCCGCTCCGGAGTGCCGGCACCAGAGCTTGGTTTTCACCTTCGAGACTCGGCCGTATCTCGCTGTGTGTGATCCCGGCCTAATACTTCAATTAGGGGAGTGTAAATTTGATTTTTTTTGGGGGGAGAGGAGAATGGCATAAATATTATATCATTATTTTTGGAGGGGGCATTATTACATTTCAAAGGGGCACGAATGGAACATTAATACTTAATAAAGGAAGCGTTAGGGTATGTGCACACGCTGCGGAATGCTCTGCGGATTTGGCGGCATGAATTTTGTAAAATCCGCAGGTAAATCCGCAGGTCAAAAGACCTGCGGATTTACCTGCGGATTGTTCTGCGGTTTTGCCCTGCGGTTTTTCATCTCCACAATGGAGGAGATGGCAAACCGCAGCGAATCCGCAGAAAGAATTGACATGTCAATTCTTTCTGCGGTTTTGAAACCGCAGCAAATCCGCGCGGAAAATTCCGCAGCATCTGCACAGCGTTTTTTTTTTTCCATAGGGTATAAAGGTACTGTACAACATAGCAGAAACTGCTGCGGATCCGCAGCGGCCAAATCCGCTGTGGATCCGTAGCAGAATCCGCAGCGTGTGCATGTGCACACACCCTTATTTTTCTCAATGGTGCATTATTACTGGGTCGGGGGGTGCAATACTTGCCTTGCACTGAGCTCTGGCAACACACCCTGCTCCATTGCTGCCTACACAATCTTAAAATTATCTACATCAGTATTAATAAATATAATGTGCGCTGGTTATGCATTTTTTTTTTGCCCTTTCGAAAATTTTATCAACATGAAGCCACATCCTTTATGGCATTATATTAGAATACCAAACACATTCGGGGGATTTCCATTTTCGACAGATGTTTTGTTGTGATGCGTGGAATGAATTTCAAGTCTAAGTGATGCCCACACGTGCCCGACGGTGGGCGTTCTACATACTACTTAAGATATTAAAAAAATAACACGACAACTCTGAGTCATAAAAAAAAAGTGAATGGTTTGTTATCTACGGGAGGAAGGGAGTCACGTGAGTGGCCACATTACTCATGCAGACTAGAATTGAAGCAAGTCCACGGCTATTAAGTATATTTCCCTTTCCTGTTTGGCTCAATCAATAGCGTAGTGTCTTGCGCGGCTTCTCCTGCTGTGTTTATAACACCAGACAGAGCAGTAAGTTGGCCCGGGGTTACCTGAACAGGTCCAGTCTGTCCATGTTCTACATTACAGACTAAAAGGTTAACACCGACAGATGTTTTCATTTAAAATAAATGACTATTCCCAGTATGGTCCCGGCCAATGTGGACTTTAACATCTCCAAATTTCAATAAATGCTTAGCTCTGTGTACATATTTTTAGAGGCCCCTGCTGTGTTTACACCAGATAATTGGCCAAAAATGTACAACTTATTTTGATTCCTACCAGATACTACACAAGAAATGTTTCATTTTTTTTTTGTCTCAATTCACGCTGGTTAAAATCAATTGTGTAAAGTACTAAACAATAATAATAAAAAAAAGACAATCAGAAAGAACCTGTATATAAAACACTGCAGTGTAGACCAATCAGTGTGGAACAATTCTGATAAATAGACACGGTAACATTATTTTTCTCCAGAAATTCTAACAGTTCCAGACTCTTTTCTAGCACGAAACTACAGGATATCCATGTATGTTGGTTCGGCCATCTTTATTCAGATCACCAATCATTATGACCCATCGATATGCATATACCAGTCTAATATGTCCAGGAACTGTTTTAATTATTTTGCACTGTAATATTCTATCCACTGTTTTTGAGTCTGTTTTTAGTGGGTGGTTCCTGCTCATGAGCATTCTGGCAGCATTATAGGAGCAGGATCTCCCTTTCTCCCACTTCCCCCACCACTTCCTGTAAACACCTGCTTCCACATCCTATAAAATGAGCAACATCCTGTAAAGTGGAAAAGACCAAACACCACTTCTTGAAGAAAGACAAATACTTGCCCCAACTTCCTGTAAAGAGACAAAAACCTGCCCCCACTTCCTGTAGAGCAACAACAACCTGCCCCACTTCCTGTAGAGTAACAACGACCTGCCCCACTTCCTGTAGAGTAACAACAACCTGCCCCCACTTCCTGTAGAGCAACAACGACACTCCCCCACTTCCTGTCCTGAAATGTGCTATCCACTGTTTTTGAGTCTGTTTTTGAGTGGGTGGTTTTTGTTCATCAATATTCTACTAGCATTATAGGAGCTAGGTCTTCCTTTCTCCCACTTTCCAGTATGCATCGCACCTGCCATTGTACAATGGCTAGCCTACCCTAAACTGAAATCTCACTTCTCTGTTATGACTGTATGCAGTTTAACAGACAGAAGAAATGGAGCAGAGAAAAAAGACTCCTCCCACCATTTCCTGTAGAGAGAAAACATTTGCCCCCACTTTATATAGAGAAAGACCTGTCCACACTTCCTGAAGAATGACTTAGACACACCCCATTTCCTGTAGAGACACAAAGACCTGCCCCCACTTTTTGTAGAGCAACAAGGCCCCACCCCCACTTTCTGTAGAGAAACAAAGACCCACCCCTACTTCCTGTAGAGACAAAGACATGCCCTATGTCCTGTAGAGCAACCAAGACTTGCCCTCACTTCCCACTGGAAGACAAAGACCTGCCCCCACTTCCCATAGAGAGACAAAGATCTGCACCCACTTACTATAGAGAGACAAACACATGCCCCCAATTCCTGTAATCTGTCTCAGCTTCCCTACTGAGACAGGTGGATTAGACTTGACAACAGGCAGTGGGCAGCAAGAGTTTGTTCTCACAACCTTTTTTAATGGTTCATTCTTAAAGAGGAAGCTGCTTCAGGAAACTCTCTTTTTTTGGAGTTTTGTAGACCTAAAGCGTCTTTTTTTTAGCATTTTTGGCCATTTTCGAAGCGCTTTTACATTTTTTGACACTTTTCAGTGCTTGGGGGGCATCTTTTGAATTACTGTTTTCCAGACACTTTTTTTTAACACCATTCAACAATGAAGAAACCACTAGCGGTTTTTGAAGCAAAAATGCTGACAAAGCTCTAAAAAAGACACCCAGGAGTGTTTTGAACTTTCCCATTGACTTGTATTGTAGAGTATCTTGACTTGTATTGCAGAGTGGAAATACCCCTGGAGATTGGTCCGATCTTTTCTTTTAACCGCTTGGCACTTTTGGAAACCTGAAAAACTTTGAAAAGTTCGAACATATGGATAGTAAGTCGTTTTTACATATAAATGAATATGTTAATTATTTTGAGTATTTTCTGGTACGTTATTAGGGCGTCTTTCAAAGTGGCTTTTTGTTAGACAAGAGAGAGACCCCTAGTGGACGGTAATTCAACATATATATATATATATACAGTATATATATATATATATATATATATATATATATTTGTATATGTATGTATATTATCACATTATCTATCATACAAGATCAAACTTTTCTGAAAGAGAGACCATTTAATGCCTCATTTACAGAGCCCTGTTAAGGGATCCTAGGGATTTTCAGTTTGTAAGGTGCATTTATAAAGACACCTAGAAATCTTTGGCCCATACTGTACTATCTTGTGCCCGTTATTACATACAGAGGTATTTGTTAATAGTAATTGTGGCCTGTTCCATCAAATTCCACATTAGGAAGATATTCAAAGAATACCTCTGCAATGCAGATGGCATCTAAGGTACCGCAAAGAATCAGTCGCCATAAATACTTTATACTATGAAGAGATATTACTTTAATTTTTTAATGGTGTACAGGTGAGATTTCTCTAGGTGCAAGATTCTTAGTGGTGCAAAATTTTTAAAGAAAAAAAAACTTAGAATAGCAGTGGCATCACTAGATTTGAAGATCCGAGCAGTACACATCCACCAGATGGGGCAGATGCCACTTTAACATCTACCAGTGTCAACATGGTGCTGATAAAATTGGAGTAATCAGCTCTCTTCTCTGTAAGTTGTAGGATTAAGGCCCACACATCAAGATCACGCATAGGCGGTGCAATGACATCACTTTGAGCCGCTTGTGCCGGACAGTCTACTTACCGCCTGTGCCTGAGAACTGTATGTGCCGTCTGTGCCAGACTATTCTATGTGTATCTTGTGCTAAACCACTTTATGAAGAGCTGCCAGTGCAGAACCACTCTATGTGCCACCTGTGCCAGACAACTCTAAATGTCGCCTGTGCCAGACTACTCTATGTGCACTTGTGCCAGACCCTACTATGATGAGCCGCCTGTGCCGGGCCATTCTGTAATGAGCTGCCTGTGCTGGACCACTCTATGTACTGCCTGTGCCGGACCACTCTGTGTACTGCCTGTGCCGGACCACTCTATGTGCAGGGGAGAGGAGGACTTGTTCTCTTCGATTATGTGAGTAATAATGCCACCTTGGGGAGGGATGGCACCAAGGTGGCATTATTATTTTTGGAGGGAACACTCAGGGGGTACATACTCTATGCTTCTTAAGTGGGGCACAAAGATGGCATTATTATATTCTAAAAAGGGAAATATTTGTTATAAAGGGACACTCTGGAGGTATATTTCCTAGGTTAAGGAGAGCCTTGACCACTGGCAACCCACAATACACGACTGCTACCTGTGCAATCTTTACATTGTATGAAACAATACATTAGAATCTTGAAAAATTTATATTTTTTTACATTTATTTCCTCTTTCATTAACTTTACATATGAAAATTGTCATATACCTCAGTAGTTAGTTACCTTCGGATTTGGTAGCCAAAAGTAATCACCTTTCCCATATGTAAAATCATAATATATTATTTCCAAGTATATTATACCTTGCAAGCATGTAAGAAAACAGTGGGACTGGATTCATTGGAATTGTCTGTAGACGTAAGTAATAAATGGCATGAGGCAGTCTAGACAGCAGAGCCACACAGCAGATGGGTAGACTAGGTCCATAGATAGTTATCAGGAGCTTGTAAGCAGTAACTTGTGAACTTACTCATGCAAGACACCATAAGTCACTACAACAGACACTACAAGATGTTCTGCAGGGTGTCAGCTTGACAACAGGACAACCATTTGGCCATGAGCCTGGAGACTCTCATCTGATGTCTGTAGCTGCCCATACTCTTGAGATTCTAGATGACCACATTCTGAATGACTTGCGACCTATGATGTCTGGCAGATTAAGAAAACTATTCCTTATTCTGTGACCTTGGAATAAATGTGATAAATGTGATAAAGGGGTGATAAGCTGGATCTCCGGTTCAATCCCATTGTAGAACCTGGACTACATTCCAGAATCAAAACAACTGACCATAGAAAAAATATTGTTTAACAAGAAAGTGCATTTGCCAATCACGCAAATTGTGTCAAAAGGCTGTCAACTGTTGATGCGTTTCAGACAACCTCAACTTCCTTAGCCAGTCGTACGTTTAAGGGTGCGAGACACTTCTAAACTGCGTCATCCTGTGATAGTCTCCTGACCCACTTTATGTGGATTTTAATTGCACGTGAAAATAAAAGAAAAAAATAATTTTTAATACTCAATCCCATTGAGGCTGGGCAGGTTTTTCTTCTGCTCCTATTGATTGTCGCCTATCATGAATAAATGATAGCTTAATAACTCACCCAATAAATACCAAAAGAATCCGACATCACAGATGAATAGGTATTGGCCTTCAGCCATCGTCCATCAGAATCTAAATATTCTAGTGTTCGGTCTGATGAAGGCCAGATTTATATTTCCAAAGGGCTTTCATGAATGTCCTATGCATTGGAGAGATTGGAAGGGACTTGTTACACATTTTGATGGGGTCCATCAAAGCTAAAGGCGTTGTCCAGTGTTTTTAAAAATGGTTAAGAGCAAAACAAATGTGAAAACATAAAAATTACTTGTACGTGGGCAGCAGGGTGGCTCAATGGGCAGCACGGTGGCTCAGTGGATAGCTCTGCAGCGCTGGAGTCCTGGGTTCAAATCCCACCAAGGACAACATCTGCAAGGAGTGTGTATGTTCTCCCCGTGTTTGCGTGGGTTTCCTCCCACACTCCAAAGACATACTGATAGGGAATTTAGATTGTGAAGCCCCATCGAGGAGAGTGATGATGATGTGTGCAAACTGTAAAGCGCTGCGGAATATGTTAGCGCTATATAAAAATGAAGATTATTATTATACGTGGTTCTCTTAAGGAAGAAGTCAGATGGACTTTGAAATGCACTGAGAATCTAATATATACTTATCCTTGTAATGTCTTAACATCCAGTTCTGTCCAGATCCCAGAATTCCAAGCGGCAGAAGTACTGTATGGAAACTGTTAGTGGTGCCAGCTTCTTGTGCGGAGCTTCTTGCGCGGTACCACCAGCAAAACACCGTCACACACCACACACACACTGCATAAGCCGTACGCACCACACACTGTATATGCCGTACACACACACACACTGTATACGCCATAAGCACCACACACACTCTGTATATGCCGCACGCACCACACACACTGAATACGCTGCACGCAACCTCTTGCGCGGTACCACCAGCAGAACACTGTCACGAACATGCCGCCACCAGGACCAGCTGAATGATTTACTGACTGCCGCCATATTTGTATAGGAGGAGCAAATGCGCAGTTTTAGTTTGACTGCCGCCATCTGTCTGCACAAAGATGGTGGCGGTCTGATTTACTGTGCCTGCGTGAATTCCGCACAGGCGCAGTGAATCATTCGGGTGATCCCGGCAGCAGATGCGCGACGTGTCTACAGGCAGAGAAAGCCGGTCACATTAAAGGGGTTTTCCCACAAACAAAAGTTCATTTTAAAAATTGTCTGTATCTGTCCATGTACGGAGCATACCACATCTCCTGGGCAGGGGAGGAAGCAAAAGACAATACTGACATTACAGCAGGGGATCACAGAGGATTAATTTTGTGAGGTAAAATATTTCACTGACTGTTTTAATATTTTACCTCACAAAATGTATCCTCTGCGATCTCCTGCTGTAATGCACATGACGGGAGAAGTCAGCACATGGGGAAAGAGAGAGTGGATAGGTGTGTGAGCACATGGGGGGGAGAGATTCTCAACGCTGCAAAGCCTGCCCCCATTGTGACATTACCTCCCTACCGATGCGATAGCATCAAGCCTCTGTCTAGTAAACTACATATTTTTGAAACATCAAGACCCTCAGAACTCTTACCAGTATCGCAGCATTATCCCCTCTTCCACTACATATCCTAGAACGATAAAATAAGCATTACTCACCAATTTTCACCAAACTAGCAAGGAACATCATAGCGATGGTTTATAATTATTTTATTACATTTCATTCTATTTGTTACAAATCCTGAAAACTCTGTTAATCTAATGTATACTGTTAACTTTACTTTTATCCTCTTCTATCTTATTTTCTATATGGAAATGGAATTTCCTCAGGCTGTTCTTTCTGAAATTTTCTCTATACTCATCTGTCCAAAAATTAAAAAGGACCCCAAAAACTTACATCTTCAACAAGGACCATCTTAAAACGGGTTGTCCAACCTTGGGATGTAAGTCTGTAGCCACTCAACATTTGGGCAGGCAGACTTATGAATCCTCACAGCACGCATAGTGCATGCTGTTAGGACTCCCTGGCGCCTGCGCCGGGAGCGGGTGATCACGTGAACTCAAGTATGAGATTTGCATACTTCCAGGAACATTCTGACTAGACGTGTGCGGCCTGACTCAATACAGCAGTATTGGGCGAGGCCAGGCATGTCTAGTCGGAATGTGACCGCATGTATGCAAATCGTATACTTGCTGTCATGCACCTGCCCAATCCTGGCTGAACATCAGAAAACTCTGACAGCGAGTACATTGCGCGATGTGAGGATTCACAAGATTATAGTAACATAGAGTGGCTGCAGACAAGTATCCCAAGGCCAGACAACCCCTTTAACTACTTTTTTCCTCTCACCTACTGTATCCATTTTTTCTCCATCTGCACACTCATGTGGTCAGGGATCTATTCTTCTTTTGCACTGTGCTTATTTCTGTATTTATCTCCTTTATCATGTTTTTAGCATTTCAAATACAATTATACTAAAAAGTCAACATTTTCAAGATCTGTGGGATACAAAAAAGTTTCCATGAGATTTGTGAAGCATCTGTGATCAGTAACGGGGGGGAAAACCTGGAAAAGACCCAGCTATTCAAGTGAGATAAAAACCCAACGTCCACTCACAACTCATCCGATTACAGAGATGAAAGACTGCGTCTTTAACACTTGGTTCTGATTACATTCCCTTTTGCAGAGAGAAGAGGACGAGCACACCCCTTGCTTACAATGCAACATTTTGTTTTAAAGCAGAAAGCAGTTGGGGGGGATATCAGTTTCAGTATCATGTCACCGTTCCTTTCCTGTTGGACTGGGTGGATTCCACTTGGCCTGCCAGAATGTAAAGCCAAGTCCATGTATTATCACGGCTGCGTTCTATAAACAGTCCCGTCTCACACGCCACACAAAAATTAAACATAGGGGAAACAAATTACTGACTATTTCAGCAGATTGTTTAAAGAGGAATGACCCTTAGTGGCTCGGCAGTAAAGAAAGAGAGAAAGAGAAAATTAAAGAACAAGAGAGAGATAAAATGAGAAAAAGAAAGGACAAGAGAACCAGGGAGAAAGTGAAAAAGAAAGCAAGAGAGTAAGAAAGAAAGAGAAACAGAAATAACACGAAAGAGAGAGAAAAAAAAAAGAAAGAACAAGTGAGAAAGAAAGAACAAGAGAGAAAGAAAGCGAGAGAGCGATAACATGAGAAAAAGACAAGAGAAACAATCAGAAAATGAAAAAGAAAGCAAGAGAGCAAGAAAGAAAGAGAAACAGAAATATCAAGAAAGAAAGAGAAAAGGATAGAACAAGAGAGGGAGAAAAAGAAAGAACAAGAGAGAGATAAAATGAGAAAAACAAAGGACAAGAGAACCAGAGAGAAAGTGAAAAAGAAAGCACCAGAGCAAGAAAGAAAGAGAAACAGAAATAACAAGAAAGAGGATAAAAAAAGATAAAATAAGAGAGAGAAAAATAAGAAGAGAGAACAACAGAACGAGAGAGAAAGAGAAAAATAAAGAACAAGAAAGAGAAAGGAAGAAAGAAAGAACAAGAGAGGGAGGGAGAAAAAGAAAGAACAAGAGAGAGATAAAATGAGAAAAAGAAAGGACAAGAGAACCAGGGAGAAAGTGAAAAAGAAAGCAAGAGAGCAAGAAAGAAAGAGAAACAGAAATAACAAGAAAGAGAGAGAAAAATAAAAAGAAAGAACAAGTGAGAAAGAAAGAAAGAACAAGAGAGAAAGAAAGAGCAAGAGAGAGATAACATGAGAAAAAGACAAGAGAAACAGTCAGAAAATGAAAAAGAAAGCAAGAGAGCAAGAAAGAAAGAGAAACGGAAATATCAAGAAAGAGAGAAAGAGAAAAAGAAAGGACAAGAGAACCAGAGAGAAAGTGAAAAAGAAAGCAAGAAAGAAAGAAAGAAAGAGAAACAGAAATATCAAGAAAGAGAGAAAGAGAAAAAGATAGAACAAGAGAGAGATAAAATGAGAAAAAGAAAGGACAAGAGAACCAGAGAGAAAGTGAAAAAGAAAGCACCAGAGCAAGAAAGAAAGAGAAACAGAAATAACAAGAAAGAGGATAAAAAAGATAAAATAAGAGAGAGAAAAATAAGAAGAGAGAACAACAGAGCGAGAGAGAAAGAGAAAAATAAAGAACAAGAAAGAGAAAGGAAGAAAGAAAGAACAAGTGAGGAAGAAAAAGAAATAGAAAAAGAAAGAATGAGACAGAGAGAAAGAAAGAACAAGAGAGAGATAGAACAAGAAAAAGAAAGAAGAGAACGAGAAAGAAAGTGAAAAAGGAGGTCATTAAAACTTAAAGGGATGTTCTTTCATAAGAACTGTTCCAAATATCCAGGCACAATGTTGGCAAATTCAGGACATCATAGACCAAAATGAGTGGGATTTTGCAAACCACACCCAAAAATAGGTATTCCAATGTGGGCCGAGGGTGTTACTGGGAAGAGCGGGAGAGTTCCCAGATGAGGTTGATCGGCAGAGCTCAAACATCCCTATTTCCCTAGCAGAAATGAGGAAATTATGCATTTTTGCATTTCTGGGATCTTCGGTCATCTGGATTATGTGAGTCTCCTGATCATTTGACAGTCCAGAAAATAGGAATCAAGTTGGCCACACATAAGTTCGGCTATCGCTATTGTAGTATATGACAGTTCTGTAAACACTCAATGTTTCATTTCCCTCATGAACTACGACAGATAGTGCTTCACCTTTTCCTCTTTCTAATCCAGTACAGAGCAGTCCCGTGTATAGGTGTACCAGAGATGGTTGGGGAGCACAGAATGCAAATGGGCCAAATGGTCAACTCCAGACCAAAAGCCGTGCACCTCTGCTACAGACAGTGTAGATCGGAAGAAAGAGAAGGGAAAGAAGGATACTAAAGTTCACCTTTAGTTCCATTCAGTGCTTTTTTGCCTCCAAAGTGTCCCAGGAGCCATTTTTTAACAAGACAACCCAGGTCATATGTTGCTCATGTTGCGGTGGACAGTTTGCCTGGCTTAAAATTGCTACCATGGCCTGCAGCATATCTGGACTTGTCTTCAATCGAGCACAACTGGGACAGCAGAGGATCTTGATGACTTCCTTGCCCAAGTGCATCCAGCGTGGCACAACATTCCTCATTGATAGCAGCCAAGGAGGGTAAAGGTACTGTCACACTTAGCGATGCACCAGCGATCCCAACAATGATATGACCCGGTCAGGATCGCTGGTGCATCGCTAAGTGGTCGCTAGTGAGCTGCCACACAGGCAGATCTCACCAGCAACATAGCAGGGGTCGGGGTTTGCTACTTACCTGTCAGACGAGGCGATCCTGACATCCTCCCGCCCGCGTCCACGCGTCGCTCGTCTCCACAGGAAGCCCAGCAGGAAGTGGCCAACGAGAAACAACCCAGGACCTTCTCGCGCGATCAGCGATAACCAGCGGGGCAGCCGGTCGGAGGTAAGTGTCACATGTAGCGATATCGCTAGCAATATCGCTGCTGCGTCACAAAAGCAGTGACGTTATAGCGATATTGCTAGCTTAAGTGTGGGGATTTGTGCCGTACTCCTTCAATTTTTTGTATGATGGATTGAACAGTGCTCTATGGGATCTTCACGGGTTTTGCTATTTCTTTTATAACGTATCCCTGCTTTACTCTTCTCCATAGCGTTATCTCTCACCTGTCTGGTGTGCTCTTTGTTTTTTCATGATGTTATTTGATCCCTAATTTTCTCAAACAAACCTCCGAGGCGTTTACAGAACAGCTGTAGTTATATTAAGAATAAATTACATACAGGTGGCTCAATTTACAAATTATGTGACTTCTGGAGTAATGATGAGCAAACATTCACGGATAAGGTGTTATCTGAGCATGCTCGGGTGCGAGCCGAGTGTCTTCGGTGTACTCAAAAAATATGTTCAAGTCCCCGCGGATGTTAGACAGCCACAATCCTTGCAGGTGATGCGACTGTCGAAAAGCTACGGGGACTCGAACATATTTTTTGAGCACGGCAAAGACAATAAGTTACCACATGAGCATGCTCGGATAACATCTTATCGAGCAGGTTCGCTCATCACTATTCTGAGGGCAATTAATAATTCAGTATTTTATTTTGAGGTATCAAACAATTTTCAGATTTTTTAAAATTAATCAGAAAATCATGTATCATTTCCTTTACACTTCACAAATGCTACTCTGTGTTGGTATATCACATAAAATCTCAATGAAATACATTTACGTTTGTGGGTGTAACGTGAAAAAAAATGTGGAAAAGATCATGGGTATGAATACTTTTTCAAGGTAAGATAATAGATAATAGATAACAGATAGATAGACAGATAGACACATAGATACATAGATAGAAAGATAGATAGATAGATAGATAGATAGATAATAGATAGATAGAAATATAGATAGATAGATAGATATATAATAGATAGATAGATAATAGATAGATAGAAAGATAGATAAATAGATAGATAGATAATAGATAGATAGAAAGATAGATAAATAGATAGATAGATAGATAGATAGATAGATAATAGATAGATAGATAATAGATAGATAGATAGATAATAGATAGATAGATCGATCGATAATAGATAGATAGATATTAGATAATAGATACTGTAGATAGAAATATAGATAGATAATAGATAGATAATAGATAGATAGATAAAAATATAGATAGATAGAAGATAGATAAGATAGATAGATAATAGATAGATAGAAATATAGATAGATAGATAGAAAGATAGATAATAGATAGATAGATAGATAGATAGATAGATAGATAGATAGATAGATAGATAGAATTAGTGTTTATTATTCATCTACTTTCTGAAGTACTTTTTAATCAGAATTGGTTACATTGCTCCAGTATTCCAAAAAGTCAGAAACTCTCGAAAAGGAAACCCCACATCTCTGGGCAGGTTTATGATAAAACTGCCAGATGGTGAGATCCAGATTTACAGCCTGAGATGTTAAAACAAGTACCTGTGTTCAGAAAATGCTGTAAAAATAAGGTCTTCGGGGAAAGGTTGAAGGTCACACCCAAGATGGTGAATAGATCTTTGAGGATTGTTCTATGTTCTTAGACTTTTACATTAGCATAAAAGTTTAAACTTTAATTTTTATCGAATCTGAAGTAAACGGAAAAAAACTAAAAAAAAATTTTGCATTAGCCTGAGCTTTTGAGGTAGTCACGTGACAAAGATAATCCAGCGTAGACTGGTTTTAACATACATTAAAGGAATAGCAGGCCAGTTAAAACAGTAGAGTGTGTTTTTAATTATATTCTGTGTCTGGAACTGCATCAAAACAAGGCCTGATGGAAAAGTTGTGTTCAAGAAGCCAAAAGTCAGTGATGTTATCCATCAGCCTCTTCATGGGGTCAGAGAGCATTTCTGGAAGAGGAAAAATCAAAAACAGATTTACTGTAGGCTGTTTCCGTACAAAACTTGTATCTCACTTTAGCTTTGGCTCTGTAAGCACCTTTAAAGCGGTTTGAAAAACAAAACAATTCAGAATTTTATTCATTTTTTTGGGTCTCGGTTTGAAAACGTCCAGAAAGAAAGGAAAGAAAATTTACTATCATGCAGACCACCTACAGGAAGAAGATGAAATGAGTGGAAAATGTATAAATGCTACAGCCCAGCTTTTGAGACAGATTGAGGATTTACGCTACTAAACTTAGTCCCGCAATGACGTCCATCATGGTTTCCCGTTGTCGTCTGGACTAAGAAGTTTGAATTTATACGGAAGAAATGTTATAAAACTGAATGCAATGGGGATGAGGGGTTACTCCAAAGGAAAAAAAAATTGAACGAAAATTTGATAACTTGTTATTTGGGTAGTAAGTCATCAAGTAGAGATTTTACCTAAAGTTCTGATTTTGGAAAATCATAAAAGAATCGATGAATTTGTGAGCTCAAAATATAAAACAAAGTCTAGTCTACAGAAATCTTCCTGGTAAGGACGATGTCCTCATGAACATGCAGTCAATAAACTGATTAATGAACAAAGCACTCATTTGTCAGTGGATGTTTTATGTGTGGTGTAAATATCGAGTATATGTGGCGCCCCTGAGGTTTCAGTCGCCACAGAGGTACTGCACCTCCTCCTGAGGTGTAGAATCCCACTTCCCAGGCAAGATGGTAACACCTGACCAGACTCCACCACCTACATCCAGCACAGACACCTTAGAACAGCAGAGCACCCTTTATGACAGCTGCTTTGGATCATGAAGGGTGCTGGGTGAAGGGTGGAGCTTAGAGACACTTAGAGGGGAAAGCTGATAGGAAGAGATCAGAATCCCCTGAGAGGGGGAGGAAGGCAGAAGTTCCCCGCAGGGGGGAGCGGAGAGGAGAACTCTCGACTGTGATAATCCCCGGCGGAGGGATAGATAGAGAACATGTTTGCAGCAGCCTCCTGTAAGTTGGAGCTGTTAGCAAGGGAAGAGAAGGAAGAAAGAATCAGTTGTTCAGAAGGAAGAAAGAAAAGCACAGAATGTGAGGAGGAGAGAGACTGGGAAAGAGGGCTGGTGTGAAGCCCTTCCTTAAGTTCATTGCGCCAAGGCCGGGCGCCGGTATCGGAGGCTGTTTGTAATACTAATGATCCTACAGCAGAAACCGGAGGAATAGAAGTTGTGACCACTCTATTCCCACCAAAGACTAGAAGACACAGTGGCAACCTATGTGTGAGCCAGGATATGATTGATGGATTCCCTGAAGCAGGCTACAGCCACCTGTCATACGAGTGGAGTTTAAGTAACATCAAAAAGGAGGCACTTGAGTGTAATTCAGAACTGCAAATACTTTAGATTAGCGCTAGAAAGGAGACGTTCAGAACAGGCACATGAAAGGGAGTGCTGGAAGGGTTAATTCCATCTACTTGGGAGTTGGCTGAGTCCCTGACCTGGAGACTGCGGCATTGAAGTGGGCACCTGTCTCTGCCAAAACCATGAGTAAAAGAATTGGAACTGCATTCAGCTGTGTTATTGCCTTTCTCCTGCGCCAACCTACTCAGCACTGCTACATCTGTATGCCTAACACCACACCATCTACCTCAACATCTATTCTACTACTGCCCTGGGACCACAGCTCAACCTGTGGAGAGCTACTACATCTTTGCTGCACCCCACCATCTGTCCCAGAGGATCTGCACCGCAACATCGGCTTAACACCTTCCTTGCTGAGCATCACAGATGGCGTCACGAATCATCTACAAATAAACTTTATTCCATTTCAACCCATTTTACGTTGGACTCCCGGGGCCATGGACCGGGTCACCGCCACCGTGACACACCCCTCTGAGACACCGGCCCGGTACAGAGTAATCCCACAGCCCTGGTGGTGATCCAATTTTTGGCGTCACGATCAGGATGAGGCCCCAGCCCCACAGTGTGAATACATCATAACACACTGCGGGGCGGGATCTGGGGACTCAGCAACACGCAGGCGCAATAGCCTGATGTCGGTTCTCGGGAAGCACGCATAGCGCATGCCCGAGAACTCTTGTCACAGCGCAGGCACAAGACAAGGGGCATGATGGACGGATGGTGGCCGGCACCCAGGCGCAAGACAGGGGCATGATGGACGGATGGTGGCCGGCACCCAGGCACAAGACAGGGGCATGATGGATGGATGGCAGGCGGTTGATACAGGGGGATACAACACACCTATGGGACACATTACATGTATGAGGACCTATTTATAAAAGTTGATATTTCAGCGTTACTAGGGGTCAGAAACAGAAAAGCCACCTTCACAGAATGCAGCCTTAGTGCTGCTGAAGGTGGCTCTTTAACTTAAAAATGCCCTGGGTGGTGACAGGTTCCCTTTAAATGGGTTTGCCAAAGATTGAAAGTTATCCATCACTGGGACCCCCAACAATCTTGACAAGGAATGGACTGCAGGTCCAGGATATGGATTATACTTCACTGGGACCCCAGTGATCTTGACAAGGCATGGAGTGCAGGCCCAGAATATGGATTTCTGCTCCATTCATTGTCTATTGGACTGCCATAAGTAGCTGAACGCTGTACTTTTCTTTCTTCCCAAAGACAATAAATAGAGGGGAGGTGCTCATGCTCCACCGCCACTCCTTTCTCAGGATTACTGGGAATCCACTAGGATATAGACAGGGGATAGAGTTTAATTTTGGGGAAACACATTTGAAACCTTTTTTCCATGTGCAAAAATGTTTCTTTTTTCTGCTGCATTTTTAGCAATCTGCTCTGGTGGAGAAATGCTCAGAATCTGCACTTAATAAAACATTTGTATTTTTACATTTGTTTTTTTTTTTTCCGGCTCCTCATTGAAGCCTACTGGGAAAAACATGCACCAAAAACACCCAGAGGGCAATAGTTTTCTAGAAATCACAACCACTTTGCTTGAACTGTCTGTCTTGGCAAAGTTTCTGCACAAAAAAATGGAAAGTGGAAAAAAAAGATGGCATTTATGCTACATGGGAGCAAGGCCTAAGTCATTTCTACCCATTTTACAATTTAGTCATGGTTATCTCCTCACTCGCTTGGTCTCTGCCAAAATGAAATCTCTGCTCGGTGGCAGACGAGGTTTACATGTGAGCGATTTTAAGATGATATCAGTACATGAGACATAATAAGTCATCTGAGTTATGTTATCACGTCACAGTTCTATTACAAATTACAGACGTATTTGATGTCAAACTTCCGTTTTCTATAATGCAACTTTTTTGTTAACTTGGCAAAGTTTTTTTTATAATGAATATACAGTATAATATGATGGTGCCATAATAATAGGAGTCACTTAATCAATGTTCTCAATTCTTTATCACTCTTACTCTAATTTCATTCCTCTATGAAGACGTAGGGAGGACGACCCCCATATAGTCATTGGGCCGGAAACAAGGAGACCGCCATCAGGGTTACTGAAGGAACCACGACATGCGACTGAAGTTGTCAGGGCAACAGGGGACGGGGCTAGGACAAAAGGAGCAGGGGGCGCGCTCAGGTGGCAGTTGGCAGAGAGCCTGTCAGGGGAGAGGAAGCTGTGTGACGGAGAGAGGACTGAGGTAACTGACGGTGTGTTGAGGAGAGACAGGCAGGAGACTGTGAAGGAAAAACTTCAGACTCACCGACAAGTGACACGTAAGAGACTCTCTTCGGGAGTCCCTCCCCGCATACGTTCAGATAAGGTGACACCTGCTGATTCTCTCCGTGGTGTGACAGGACCGGGACCACAGGCGACCGCTGCGACGAGACTTCAATCCGGTACAGCGGCCAGGACACTGCCCCCCGGCTTTCTCCCACAGCTGCGGCCCTGTCATCACCGGCTACAGGGGGCGCCACCTCGCTATAGGCGGCCGTAGAGCCCCGTCCCGGTCACTGAGGGGGCACTGAGCGAAGTCTGGTAACGTTTATGTTTTTTTGAACTGTGTCATGACCAGGCTGGGGGACGAGAGCCTCTAAAAAGGACTCCTGGGAGATCCCCACCGACCCAGTTTCTTCAGGGCCTGTTGCGCCCCACCGTCCCAGTGTCTTCAGGGCCTGTTGCGCCCCACCGTCCCAGTTGCTTCAGGGCCTGTTGCGCCCCACCGTCACAGTCCTTCAGGGCCTGTTGTGCCCCACCTGCACCGATTCTTCAGGGCCGGACGAGCCCAAATCCACCCGGGAAATCGAGGATTACAAGGCAGCCACATCAGCGGGCCCCTGAGTGGTCGCAACTGCGAACCAGAGCGACGCCTGGAAGGTGAAGTGCGCTATAGAAAATAAGGACTCCTATTTTGGTCAATCGTGGTCTCTGACACCCGGAATAGCTGGATTGTTTTCCAGTTAAGATAATAGTATTATTTTATGGTTATAATATTTTTTTGAGTCCCTGTGAGGACAAATAGTTGATACCCCTTTTGTTGCTTCAGCTTAGCCTCAGCGGCTTGAGATTTATAAAAGTTTATTTCAAACCACATTCAGTCTCGTGTCTCGTCACTGCATCCTGCGAGCCTGCTCGAACCCTACAAAGACACACAGGGGACATGACAGTATGCATTTATCAACATTACAGCAGGGCAGAACACGTGTGAGCAGTGTCGGACTGGGGCGCCACGGGCCCACCAGTAACCAACTCTAGGGCCGAACTTTTCAGCTACATGTAATTGTGACAATATCCTCAATCACAGATTTGCTGGGTAGATTGGTAACTGAATAAGATGTCACCTGCGTCTGTACATAGTGATTCAACTATATTGTGCCAAGTACTGTTCGTATAAGAGGGTTGTGGCCCACCAGAGGATTCCTCTGTTTTCCTGTGGGCCAGTCCTAGCCTGCATGTGGTATTAGAAGGAATCAAGGCTGATAGCTTTAGGTTAAATTGTTTAATGACTATACTTAACCTTAACGAGAGGGGGTGCATTTGAGACTCCTGCCTCAGGCGCTAAATAGAATGTCTCATCACTAATGATGAAGGTTCCAGAAGTTGGACACTCACTATCTAATTTTGCAATGAGTCCCTCTTTAATTCCCCTTTCTTATATATTGGTAATGCATTTATCATTCCAGTCCCTGACCCAAATGAATGTGAAGGCCCCGATTCAGCAAAGTCTTTCTGCAAGGTAACTGGCATAAAAAGCTTTGAAAAGTCACTCTTTTTTTGCACAATGCAAGTCTGGGCAAACATTTTGCAATTTTTGTCGTTTTAAACCTATTTTTCACCTAGTTCTGACAAGGAACGGGGAAGTGATGAAGCGGGAAACCCCGCTAGTCAAATTCATGGCGAGTGGTGGCATACCTTACACTACAAATCTTATTTCTGTCTTTGACGCCTCTTTGCCTGATTTATTAAAACGTATCCATTACTAAATGAATCAGACCCATCACACTTCATCCAGTCCCTCATCAGGGATTAAATCTTCACGTCTCGTAAAATAGAACCAAATTATTTTACAACATTGGAAGAAACCTGCTCAACCAAAGGGAGAAAATCCTAATTTTATTGAGACGTTATCCCAGATCTAATTTCATTCTCAGTGCTATCCCTACAGCCCCCATTCTCTGTCATTACCCCAGCTGTATCCTACAATTACGTATTCCTCATGAATACATTTACATATGTTCAGTCTGATTTAGTTCCATGAAAATTTGTGCCAACCATCAACAACCATCTTCTAGGGATAAAAATAGAGGTCCTCATACACATTAGACTAAAGATAGCTGAGCTCTTTAAATGTGTAAGGGGACCTCCCAACTTTCCCCTAACAGGTGATGTTGGGAAAGAGAAGGATCTGGCCTTTAGAATTTCAACTGCCAATCCTTTTGACAGGTGAAGAAATAAGTCGCTGGCATAGGAACCTGGCAGCTGCCCTCTCATAGAGAACACCGGAGCACTTGGCCGAGTCAAGCATTCCTATGAATTGGAGAGTCGGGAGAGATATCTTTGGTTAAAGGATCATTCAGCTGATAGTTGTTTAATGTACTGTATATGGGAGGTCAACTTTTTATCATATTTCTCTTTAAGTCCTACATTATGTGCTGATTAATGTTATAATACATCTTCAGAGCATTAAATGCTCAGTTTTTCTTAGGCCTCTTTCACACTTCAGTTTTTTGCATCAGTTCAAATCCGCCAAAAAGTCAGACAAGCGGATCCGTTCTCAACTGATGTAAACGGATGCCACAGGAAAATGAGGAAATTTAAAGGAAAGAGAGAGAGAGAGAGAGAATTTTTTTTTTGTCCAGCACCCAGAAAGAATTTCGGGTTAAATGAGTGTCTGGAGGATCCGCCAGAGTAAAAAACGTTGCAAGCTCCGTTTTGAAATCTTTGAGGATGGTGACGGACAGCAACTTTTGGCGGATCCTCAAAAAAAACGGAGACAACGGACAGCAATCCGTCACAATCCGCCATTAATGCAAGTCAATGGGGAAAAAAACGGATCCTCAAAAGAAAATTGAGGATCCGTTTTTTTTCAAAACCTGGCGGATTGTGACTGATTGTAAAAAACTGAAGTGTAAAAGAGGCCTTAGACAGAGCCTTTAATATTCTAGCCCTCTGTTAAATATATGCAAGGCCCTTCCCTGATTCATAGACTAATGTGAATGCTGCCTACAACTTTTGAGATAGAGAAGGAAATTGACATGCTGCTTCTTTTTTTCCATACTGGAAAAAAAGTGGAAAAAAAAACACCATTGGCACTATAGGCACATTTTCCAAATAAAGTCAATAGTAAGATTATTCAAAGTGTTTTAACCCCTTAATGACGGAGCCCATTTTTAAAATTCTGACCAATATCACTTTATGCGGTGATAACTCTGGAACGCTTCAACAAATCCCATTGATTTTGAGATTGCTTTTTTGTGGCACATTATAATTTATGATAATGGTAAATTTAGACTGATATGTTTTGTGTTTATTTATAAAAAATATCAGAAACTTGACAAAAATGTAAAAAAATTGCAATTTTCAAACTTTGAATGATTATCCGTTTAATCCAGATAGTCATACCACAGAAAAACATTGATAAATAACATTTCCCACATGTCTGCTTTACATCAGCACCATCTTTAAAACGCTAGTTTATTTTGTTAGCCTTTTAGAAGGTTTAAAAATGCAGCAGTAATTTTTCATTTTTTCAAGGAAAGTTACAAAATTTATTTTTTTGAGGGACCTATCCTGGTTTGAAGTGACTTTGGGGGTCCTATATATTGGAAAACCCCAAACATGATACCATTTTAAAAACTGCACCCACTGACATATTGAAAACTTCTCTCAGGTAGTTTATTAACCCTTCAGGTAATTTTCAGAAATTAATGCAAAGTGGCATAGCAGGAATGAAAAAATGTTTGTTTACCACCTAAATGTCACTAACTTCTGAACTGGCCGCTGTAGTCGGGAGACTCTAAGGCCGCTATTTGGCCATGAACGGCTATGGCAAACATCAGGACCACACAATCATAATCTCGGTGTGTCAATTAGATTAAAGCGGAAGCCCCCACAATCTTTTAACCATTTTTACGATGTAGTCACTTTTAACACAGCAACTAAGTGGTAAAACAGATATGGATGGTGGAAACACTGATCGTTTGTGATACAGCAAGTTCTCAGCTATAGTGTACAGCCGACAGCTGTGTGGGGATGATATTCTCTTATATCTCAGGTCAGTAAATATACATATTGCCTGTCATTAAGGGGTTAATGTGAATTGTGTAGCAGAATCCTCTCTAAAATCCAAATAAAAAAACTCCACGTTAACATGGCCTTAAGGGTATAGACACTGGTGTATCTACAGTGGAGGAAATAAGTATTTGATCCCTTGCTTATTTTGTAAGTTTGCCCACTGACAAAGGCATGAACGGTCTAGAATTTTAAGGGTAGGTTAATTTTAACATTGAGAGATAGACTATCAAAAATAAAATCCAGAAAATCACATTGTATAAATTATATAAATTTATTTGCATTTTGCAGTGAGAAATAAGTATTAGATCCCTCTGTTCAAACAAGACTTAATACTTGGTGGCAAAACCCTTGTTGGCAAGCACAGCAGTCAGACGTTTTTTGTAGTTGATGATGAGATTTGCGCTCATGTCCTCTTTGCAGATCATCTCTAAATCATTAAGATTTTGAGGCTGTCTCTTGGCAACTCGGAGCTTCAACTCCCTCCATAAGTTTTCTATGGGATTAAGGTCTGGAGACTGGCTAGGCCACTCCATGACCTTAATCTGCTTCTTTTTGAGCCACTCCTTTGTTGCCTTGGCTGTATGTGTTGGATCATTGTCTTGCTGGAACACCCATCCACGACCCATTTTTAATGTCCTAGCGGAGAGAAGGAGGTTGTCACTCAGGATTTTACGGTACATGGCTCCATCCATTCTCCCATTGATGCGGTGAAGTACTTCTGTGCCCTTAAAACATGTTTTACATAAAACATAATGTTTCCACCTCCATGCTTGACAGTGGGGACGGTGTTCTTTGGGTCTTAGGCAGCATTTCTATTCCTCCAAACACGGCGAGTTGAGTTAATGCCAAAGACCACAATTTTTGTCTCATCTGACTACAGCACCTTCTCCCAATTTCTCACAGAATCATCCAGGTGTTCATTGGCAAACTTCAGACGGGCCTGCACATGTGCCTTCTTGAGCAAGAGGACCTTGCGGGCACTGCAGGATTTTAAACCTTTACGGCATAATGTGTTACCAATGGTTTTCTTGGTGACTGTCCCAGCTGCCTTGAGATCATTAACAAGTTCCCCCATGTAGTTTTAGGCTGATCTCTCACCTTCCTCATGATCAAAGATACCACACGAGGTGAGAATTTGCATGGTGCCCCAGATCAGTGTCGATTGACAGTCATTTTGTATTTCTTCCATTTTCTTACTATTGCATCAACAGTTGTCTCCTTCTCACCCAGCATCTTACTTATGGTTTTGTAGCCCATTCCAGCTTTGTGCAGGTCTATGGTCTTGTCCCTGACATCATTAGAAAGCTCTTTGGTCTTGCCCATGTTGTAGAGGTTAGAGTCTGACTGAATAATTGAGTCTGTGGACAGGAGTCTTTTATTAAGGTGTCTTTAATGCAGGTAACGAGTTGATTAGGAGTGCCTAACTGGTCTGTAGGAGACAGAACTCTTAATGATTGGTAGGGGATCAAATACTTATTTCTCACAGCAAAATGCAAATAAATTTATATAATTTATACAATGTGATTTTCTGAATTTTATTTTTGATAGTCTATCTCTCAATGTTAAAATTAACCCTCTCTTAAAATTATAGACTGTTCATGTCTTTGTCAGTGAGCAAACTTCCAAAATCAGCAAGTGATCAAATACTTATTTCCCCCACTTTATATTATTTTTGCTATAGAAAGTCGCTATAGGTGTTTTTCCTGAAGATTTTTCTTTGCTGTCTTGTCTGTGGTTTTTGCAGCGGCTTTTTAAATTTACATCTAAAATAGAGGCGGAAGCCATAAGAAGAATGGTCAGGTCACTTCTTTTAGCTGCTTCACAACTTTCGAAGCCTAAAGTGATTAAAAGAACTTAAAAAGGAACTGAGCATATGAACAGGAAGTAGTTGCTGTGCTTACGTTCACTACTTTTAATATTTATTGAGAGTATTTTCAGGCATAATCCAACTGAAAAAGACATTGAGTGTACATATGTCATGCTTCTGGATTCAATCCCTTGATTCTGTGGTTGGGTTCACTTTCTGCTGAGCCACAACATATACACGTTTTCTTTGGGTGTTTTAGTTGTGTTATTTTTGTTTCTGTCGGTTTTGGGTAACAGGTGTTTTTCATTTACTCTGTTTGTCTATCACCATTTGGGTGCAGCTTTAAATACCTTCACCCTACTGGTGCTTCCTGCTGTTGATAGACTTCGTTGGGTTCATTCACTTTGCTGTAGTTTGTGTTGCTTGCAGTTGATTTGTGTGTGATTCCTTTATTCCTTTTTGAACTGCTACTCTAGAGATCCTAGGAGCTGCTAAGGACATACAGGGTAAGCCGCCGTCGAGTGGGGGCGCCATTACGGTACCTCCGTGGTAAGCAGGTACAGATTGGGACTGAAATTCAGCCATGGAATTTTAAATCACACAGGGTCATGATGTCACTGTCATAAAGCTCCATTGGATATATTACTAATATTACCCTGGATGGAGGAAAGCAAGATTTACTACAAGACCAATATTTCTAATGATACCCGTGGCCTGCTGAGCTAAGTGACGGAGTCAGCGACTTTGTGCTTCGTCGTGACTCTCAACAGTATGGATGTCTTGAGAACACAAATTCTGTTAACAACATAGCAGACAAGGTGGCCCACGACCAGACAGGCCCTTCTGGCATTTGCCAGAATTGCCAGATGGCCAGTCCGGCCCTGGTGGTAAGGCAGTGACAGGCTACGCTCTAAGAAGGGTTCTTTCCTAGTGTGAACAAGGACCTGTCAGGTTCAGGTATTTGTCTTCCTGGTTTGTTTTGACCCATGGTTTGGCAGTCATATCACATACGCTTAGACTTTCTTATGAGATTCCTCCATTGTATCAAGGTAGAAGATGAAAACCGAGTTTCATAATCCCGTAGAAGCGTTTTGACACGCAAAACAGCGGTAGTCTGACTGCACCATGCAAACTACCAATATGACAATATATTTTAACACATTAGAATAGAAAACAATTTTTATTATCATGGTGAGTGCCGCTATACTCTTTTTTTTTACATTTCTATTATTTCACTTTTCCATTTCTTGGCCTGAGAGCTGAGCACCACCATTCCCTTTTGATATTGTGGCAATTTCCTGTGTATCATTATACCGCCCCACCTAAATTTAATTTCATGATAGTGCCGCGTCTTTTTCCATTTTCTCATTTTTTGTTAAAACAGAGTTCTGATTTCTATAAAGATACAAAAGTACTTTGCTCAAAATTTGGACATAGCATTATGAAACTGCATCAGCTTTTTCTCTAAAATTCCCATGACAGCGATAAAAATGAAAAAAAATCTGCTTCTTAGAAATGCACAATGATTAAATTGTTTCCATCTTACAAAAAATCTCTCCAAAGTTAAAAAAAAAAAAAAAAAAAGTCTGGAGTGTAAAAATGCTGGAAACTAGGACAATTTTTCACTTTGACTCTGATAAACATACACAAACACACACACATCTGACCCTCCTTATCCACAAGATGACCTGTGACCTCGCCCAGGGTCTCCTGGACAGTATCACTGACTTTTGACTTCTCAGAAAACAGCTTTCCCGTCAAAGCCTACTCTGATGCTGCTCCAGGCAATGTCCATAATCAAAGCCATACTTTGATGCTATTTTCAGTCTTTTGCAAAGCTGAGGATGGGGGGGAAGGGGCGCCTCCCGAACTTCCACTTATTGGTATCAGCTGGGTTCTCGCTACTTACCAATTGGATTTTAAATACCTATAAAAGAAAAGATTTTGACATGTCATTTATAAAGAAAATAGTTGTTAAAGCCGGCGCAATAAACAACGCCTGGTTTCTTCTTTCGTTCCGTGAAGTTTGGGATTTGTGGCAGTATTTGGAAAGAGATTAATAGAAAGGAGCTGAAGGCATTCACTTGGCCTCCTTCGTAGCATGACTCATGAAGAACGAGTTCTGCCTGGATCCTTTATTACTCCACATTTAGGTACTTTTTTTTTTTTTAAAGGTTTTCATTTCTTGGATTTTAGATCAGTTTTCTCCAGGTCTCATCAGTCATTTACTTGGGGGGGTGTAGGGATGTTGCAATACGAGGCCTGGGCTGGCTGAGAGGATTAAAATAGGACACAAATGTCTATAGATATAGCAAGATGTCTTTACCAGTTAACGTTATTGACTTCAATGTCTTAAACATAACACGCTGGATTCTGGAAATATGGAAACCAGAAGTGGAAAATCTTGAGGGTGAGAGTGAGTTGGCCAAAGACACCGTTTTAGTTTTATACAAAAGTATTACAGTGGTGCTGTGTGAACAAAAGGGTCATAAATGATCAATCAGATGGCAGCATTTATTTTTGCGACTGTATGACAAAAAAGACTCAGAAAAATTTAAAAAAGACAATCCGTGTGTGCCTTTTTCTCTAGTGCTCTATTATTCTGATCTTTTGCTGCCCAACCTTGAACCTGGCTTTTGACCATCCATTTGCCTAGCCCCTTTGTCTCTATCCGCTACCTCTCAGAATTCTAATCTCAGACAGTGAACTGTTTACTGCTTTGTCTTGACCCTCTGTTTATTACAAACTCTCTCGGTATTTGATCCCGAGCCTCTTGACTCCCCTGACTCACGGCTTGTCCATGAGAAGTGACGTTTATGTGGCGCCCCTGAGGCTTCAGTCGCCACAGAGGTACTGCACCTTCTCCTAAGGTGTAGTGCCCCATCATCCAGGTAAGGTGGGAACTCCTCACCACACTCCACACCTGCATTCCACACACAGGTTAGTTCAGTGGGTCCACCTAACAGCTTCAGGCTGGGGGTTAGCAGAGCACCCCTCGTGGAACCCTGCTTCATAACACGAGATGTGCTGGGAGGCGGGTGGAGTGAGATGATACAAAAGAGTGGGAAGAGTGAGAGCTAGTGGTTAGTTGGAGAGGGAGAGAGAAGAGTGAAGATGGGTGTCTGAAGGACGTGCTGCAGCAGGTCCCAGTGATCTGGGCTGCTGGCATGAGAAAGACCAGAGAAAGAGACTGATAAGATTGATAACCTAACCTTCCATAAGAGAGATAGAACAGATCAGAACGAAGGAGAATAGAAGGACGGTGGGAAGCTGGTTGAAGAAAGATAGAGAACCCTTCCAGTCCAGAGCGCAAAGGCCGGGGCCCGGTCCCCGAGGTTGATTGGATCTTTATGTCCGACAACAGACACCGGAGGAGTAGTGAGCCACTAACGCTTTGCTCCCATCATAGTCTTGGGACACAACAGCAACTGAATAGAGAGCCGGGACGCAGTGAGGAGTCCCCGAAGCAGGCTACAGCTGTCTGTCATACAAGTAGAGACTAGGAACACCTAGAGAGAGGCATTCCAGGGTAACTAAGTACTGGAGTGCTTCGCACCTAAAGGCGCATTGGAGGAGTCGTTCAGTGAAGGTACATATTGGCGGAGTGTGGAAGGGAGAACCCTATCTGGCCTGGAGGTTGGTTGGAGCCCTGACCTGGAGAACACAGTACGGAGGCAGGTATGTGTGTGAACTGCAAACTGTGAGTAAACCTTGGAACCGCACACCCTGGTGTCCTCCAGTTATTCCAGCACCGCGACACCTGGGTAACCACATCTATACCATTCTGCGCCTCTCCTCATCCATTGCACTTACACTGCCCTGGGACTACAGCTCCACCTGTGGGGAGCTACACCATCTTTGCTGCACTACACCATCAGTCCCAGCGGACCTGCATGCAGCGTTGGCTCAACATCTTACTTGACAAACACCACGGGTGGCGTCACAAACTATTCTAATAAACTTTAACACCATCAACATCACCGCCATTGATATTGGGCGCCCAGGGCCACGGACCGGGTCACCACTGCTGTGACACGCATCCCCCTGACATCGGCCCGGTACCCCGCTGCCCTGGGTGTGAGACGGGGCGACCCATTTACAAGCGTCACATTACACCTCTGTAACACTTTGAGGTCTCATAGAACTGTATTTTCTTCTCTTTAACACAAATATAGCCTTAGGGTCCCGTCACACCAAACGATGCAACAGCGATCCCGACAAGCGATCAGGACCAGCAAGGACGCTGGTATCCAAGGTAAATATCGGGTAACTAAGCACGCGGGTCGCTTAGTTACCCGCTGTGTACCTTGGATACCAGCGTGCTCGTGCTGAGAGCTGGTATCCAAGGTACACAGCGGGTAACTAAGCGCTGCACTCACTTAGTTACCCGATATTTACCTTGGATACCAGCTCCCAGCGTCTGCAGCGATGCGTGCTGGCCAGCGGGAGACCAATGATCAAAAAATGGCCCAGGACATTCCTGCACGATCAGCGATAGCTGGTGGGGGGCCGGTCACTGATGAGTGCCACACACAGCGAGATCACTGGCGAGATCGCTGATGCATCACAAAATCAGCCATCTCGCTATGTGTGATGGGCCCTTTAGCCACAGGCCTACCAACCTGGCAGCTGTGGAGGCTTTTAGCAGGCTGCCATGGCAAATTATCAGCTCCCCAAGATGGCCTTCCTCTCCTCAAATGCCTCCACTAGAATTAGACAGAGGCATTTAAGTTGTCAACAGCAGAGATTGGAGCGTAGCCCCGATCGCTGCTGTTACAGGCAGATATTGGCTGTATAACACAGTTGGCATCTGATATGTGTCTAAGAACCTACTAAATGTTTCATGGGACGTAGTGTACACAGACGGTGGACTGGTCATTCATCTTGTGACCTTCTGAGATAGATCATAGTGGCAAGAATTAGAAAGTAGAAAAAAAGAAAGATGACATCACTTAGGACATTATTTAAACATGTGCTAACCATTCACAGCTTAATGTTAGTGGAAATTATGACTCCACGGCCTAATTAAATTTTTGGCCAGGATGGAGCGGACTAATGCCCTGTCATGACACACTGTCAACGAACCAAAAATTTATTCCAGAAAATCAACTCTGTCTTAATGCTTCAAATCATGATGTATCATTCTGGTCAGTTCGGCATACTTCCCTTAAGTAATAATACATGATGTAATGAGCTGCCACATATACATGTTGTTGGTTAAAAACCCTTTCATATCCCAGTATCCCAGTGAGGTGCCATGTATGTTTAATAATACATTCGATAGCACCATAGGAACAGGCCTGTAGTGAGAGGAAGACAGAGCGGCTGTCATAAAAATCTTACTAATGGATCATTTTTAAAATGATTATTTTAAATATTAAATGTTTTGCCAAAATATAAAAACTTTATTCAACCTCTTCCATAATTATGAATTTACACTGTTTTTGAATGATAGATTTGGCTTTTTTATGCAGCATTAACCAAAATGAATTTTTTTGTCCCTCTCCAATTGAGGCAACAAGGTTTTTCTTCTATAAGCCAAGCCGCTGCATACAAGCCTTACATTACCAAGCACAATAAAAAACGTCGGGTGGAGTGGTGTAAAGGTGCTGCTATCACTGGACATTGGCGAAATGGAAACATGTTTTTGTGCAGTGACAGATGACCCTTCTCTATCTGACATGCGATGGACGAGTCTGGGTTTTGTGATTTCCAGAAGAACGTTACTACCCTCCTTGTTGCATTGTACCAAATGTAAAGTTTGGTGTAAGAGGGATAATGCCATGGGATTATTTTTCAGGAGTCGGCTATGAAGCATACAAGATATGTTGGACAGTTGTAGCTTCCAAATTTGGTGCAACAGTTTGGGGAAGACCCTTTCCTGCTCCTTATGACCATGCCCAATGGCCATAGCAAGGTCCATAAAGGCACTGTTGGGAAGTTTGGTATGGAAGAACTTAACTGGATGCACTGAACCTTGACCTCAGCCCCATCTAACACCTTTAAGATGGACTAGAACAGAGATTGTGAGCCTAGAACTCCTGTCCAACATCAGTGTCCGATATCACAAAAGCTCTTCTGAATGATGGAGGAAAATCTTACACTGATACCCTCCCAAATCTTACAGAAATCCTTCTCAGAAGAGTGGAAGCTGCTATAGCTGTAAAGACTAGGCTAGCCCATCTTCATTTTTATGAGTATTGATTTTGCCCATATTGTGTATATACTTAGTAATGTGCTCATGGGTGGTAAAAATGTGACTCGTGGAGCTTTCTGTGTCTGTACTGTTAGGCTAAGTGCACACGTACCGGAACTCTCGCGGAAATTACCGCGAGAATTCCGGAATTTCATTCTGCGGGAAAATCGCATTTTAAATTCCCGTGATTTTCCCGCGGAAAAACTAGCATTTTGCAAGCGTATTTAGCTTGCAAAATGCTAGCGTTCTCCAAGCGATCTGTAGCATCGCTTGGAGAACTGATTGACAGGTTGGTCACACTCGTCAAACATAGTGTTTGACGAGTGTGACCAACTTTTTACTACTGAGGCCGCCTATGCGGCATCAGTAGTAAAAGATAAAATGTAAAAAAAAATAAAAAACGGTGTTATTCTTACCCTCCGACGTCCCGCGCATCCGTTCCCAGTAATCCTTTGCGAAAATGCCCGCGATGGCGTCCGTTCTCGCGGGATCGCGATGTCTCGCGGTAATTCGCGATGACGTCGCGCGAATGACCGCGATACTTCGCGATCCCGCGAGAACGGACGCCATCGCGGGCATTTTCGCAAAGGATTACTGGGACCGGAGCGTGGAGAGAGGAGGGAAGCCTGCGCGGGACGCCGGAAGGTAAGAATAACAATATTTTTTATTTTAAATTCTATTTTTTACAGGGATATGGTACCCAAAGCCCGGACGACAGTCTCCTCTCCTCCGGACTGTGGGTACCATCCGCAAATGTTCTGCTTACTTTCCGCATGGTGGGCACAGCCACATGCGGGAAGTAAGCGGAACAATGCATTCCTATGGGTGCGGGATCGCCGCGATTCCGCAAATTAATGAGCATGCTGCGGTTTTTACCGCGAAGCGATTCCGCCGCGGTAAAAACCGCAGCATTAGCACAGCATTGCGGAATCCCATAGGAATGCATGGGATGCTTATTTTTTGCGTTTTCGCGGCAAAATCGTGCGGTTAAAACTGCCGCGGAAACGCGAAAAAAACGCCACGTGTGAACTCAGCCTGACACACTTAGCATTATGGCTGGTCCATACAATCAGGGCAACTGTTACCACCCACCTTTCGTGTCTCCCCTTTTTTTTCCCTCATAGACTGTAACCTTGCGAGCAGGGCCCTCATTCCTCTTGGTATCTGTTATGATCTATGTGATTATTGTTATGCTGTAATGTCTATTGTCTGTACAAGTCCCCTCTGAAATGTAAAGTGCTGCGGAATATGTCGGCGCTATAGAAATAAAATGTATTATTATTATATTATGATCGGCTATGGTTTTTTGTTTTGGATGCAGGTTCAGTGCACACCTGGTCTGAGCATACAGAAATAGAGGCAAATATGTCGGCACGATGTAACTACAGTATAAGGTTTCTCATAACATCACCTAAACTAATATTTACCTGTGCATTCTATTTACTATTATTTCATAGGAATGCATGCATTCTCTTTTTTTTACTGTTTGTTATAGTATAGGCACTTGGCAGCCCAAACATTCAGCATGTGAAAAAATAGACGTCACAGAGTCAAATTCCATTGAAAACAAGCTATACGCCATTTTGTCTTCTGCAAGACGTAGGCCCATCCATGTAGGGTTTCAAGTAATTACACAAGGAATTTATTTATTTATTTAAACAGAGAAGTGTACAAGCACATGGAAATCAAGTGTGGCCCTACAAGGCAGGGGTGGACATATCATTGGTACCGCCACACAGGGGCCCAAGAGGTAAGGGGGCCGCCCACATCCACCTCCAAAGCAGGTGGAATTGTTCATTATGATGGACTTGAAAGGGCTCATATATTGCTCTTGCACAGGGGCCCTCTTCTGTTCTTGTCCGTCAGTAGTACGAGGTTAATATCTCAGGCCTATCTGTACACCATGCGCCACTTTACAGTGCTCTAATTGACTTTCAGGGAAAATCCTTCTACAGGAGCCTACAGTACAAGTGCATAGCAGGCTAGAGGGCTCATACAAAAAGGATCTTGTAAGGCCTTCATGTTTTGTACAATGCTCCCTTAATGGGGTTGGCTCATGAAGAAAACAATCAAGCGATCATTACACGTCAAGCTTCTGAATCCCCTGATTTTTCTAATTAAATCAATGATGCAACTGCATAGGTCCTTGAACAATAAAAACTATATGTTTTGCATTAATCTGATGAGCCAGCGCTGAGAAATCAAGCTTTTAAGGCACATGAAAATTAGCCTGGAAGTGCATTGAAGGCATGTTGGAGGGCAGTGTCTCTCGTTAGGACTCCCCACCCAATGCCAATGATTGACAGACACCTTCCATTTCTGCATTGTCAGGCTTGTGTCTAGCAAAATCCCTGCAGATCTGCCATTATTCTCTGGGGGGCTACATGTGTAGTTCTTTCCCCCGTGTCAACAACTGCATTGTTGTCATAACATAATGGCAGTAATGGTGCATGAGTAATATTTCATTTGGATAAACCTTTTGATGGGAGGAGAAGGAGTCAATCAAGGAGAAGTAAGTGGAGCTGGATGTAGAAGGATGACGAGGGAGTCCATAGACGGACCCCCAATAAACTTCCAGTCGAATTTGCATGTGTCCTCAAAGCTTGATTTCTCAGGCATCGTTTCTATTGTTGGAGTAAGAACTAAGCAGTATGCCACTAGTTTAGTAGAAAATATTCCTGATTGATTCCCACTTAATAGCTGAACAAGGAAGAGATTGTAATGCTGGATCTGATAAAATTGGACTGTCTCTTACTTAGCAGCTCTATGTTCCAGCTCATATAGCATCGACCTTAATGACATCCATATGTGCTTAAAAACTATAAGGACAGGAGTGGTCTTTCAACTACATTCCTGGTTAAGGCTACTTTCACACATCAGGTTTTCGGCGTCAGGCGCGATCCGGCGTCGTGCCGGAACGCCGGATCCGGCAAATGTTTAGTAAAACCGGATGTGACGGATCCGGTTTTCTGCCGGATCCGTCTTTTCCTTGACAGACAAAACCGGATCCGTCTCATCCGGTTCATCCGTTTTTCGACGGATTACGCCGGATCCGGTTTTTAAAATTGACCCTTGTGGCCTTCCGAACGGGATTGGCTACTGGAAAACTAGATATAGCATGTTCCTACAGCCCTTCTTTGACAGGTTGTAGAGAAGAAAGTGCAGGTTGGAGAGAAGAGCAAGTTACTGGCGAAGATGGATGTTGTCATTGGAAATATTACCACTAGAAGTTCTGTGACGGTTTCAGGGACAATTTTCCACTATACTTTATGTCACCTCAAGGCAGAGTACACTGGGATGACAGAGTGTGAGAGATTTTTGCCCTAAACTTGTGTACCTTCTGGACCAACAGTATATACCTTTGCCAACCAAAGTTGGCTATCTTGTCATGGTCTTACTATTTTTACCTTTAGGCCACAGGTGTGTACCTGGTTGTGTTTTATGCAAAGTATTTCACCTTTTAACAAAAGTTGTGTACATTGGTAGGAAATCACCAACAATAAACACAACTTTTTAAGTGAAATACTTTGCTTCAAACACAACCAGGAACACAACTGTGGCAAAAAGCTAAAATTTACCCACAGTTATACCTGGTTTTGAATACCTTTTTACCTTTGAAATACCCTGTATTTAACCTTTTTTTAAAACATAGTTCGCCGCAGAAAGAAATGACAGACAACCATTGTGAAACGATAATTTAACTTTTATTTAAATTTTTTTTTTTTTTGTAGAATGTTTTTAAAGTGCAAAAAAACTTTTTTAGAAAGGTTTTAAACCCAATGGGCATTTTTATTACAAAAAACACACATTACAATTCTGTGTACTGTGGGGTGGAAATACTGCTGGAGGGGCTGCGGGACACTTCGACACTGGGTGTGTGGAGAGAGGACTGGGATCTTGGTGGGGAAGGAACAGTTAGAGGTGAAGGTGTGGAAAAAACTACAGAATGGGTGGACATGTGGGAAGCAGAAGAGGTGGTGGGTGGTGGAGTGGAGGGTTGGGCAGGGACTGTAGGAGCAGATGATGTTGATGGAAAGTTGTATGGGGAAGGAGTTTGGTACGGGGAAGGAGTTTGGTACGGGGAAGGAGTTTGGTACGGGGCAGGTTGCTGGAAGTGGGGAGATGACTGGTACTGGGGAGGTTGCTGGTACTGGGGAGGTTGCTGGTACTGGGGAGGTTGCTGGTATGTAGTAGGAGGGGGAGGATGAAAAGTGGCTGGAGGGGGTGCAGATGTAATAGGAGGGGGAGGATGGAAAGTGGCTGGAGGGGGTGCAGGTGGAGGAACTACAGTGGTGGGAGGTGGAGGTTGGGAGGTAACTGCTGTAGAGCACCGTGGCACGAATGCATTACATGCATCTTCTGGGCAGGAGAGAGCGTTTCCATGCGCTCCACAACAGACCTGAAAAAGGTGTGGTTTGGCGAAGATCTTGCTTCTGAATGCATGGTTTGCAGAAGTGTCTTCACCTCCAGAATGCTGGAGTTGATCTGCTGAAAGCCTGCGGAGATTTGCTCTGACAAGACTTTGAGACAGTTCTGGAAAGATGCATTCAGATGCAATAACTCTTGCGCATAACTCTTTTCCTGACCCCTCTGCCGCTGTCGCCCAGTACCCGCAGGTGTACTAGAGGCGGCAGGGGCAGAAGGGTGGGGTAAAGGGAAAGCGATCTCCTCACCAGCAGCTTCATGTAATGTAGGCGGCCACGATGCTCCTGTGCTGGTGGATGGGACAGATGGGTCGAATGTGTGGGAAGGCAGGGAAGGTGCAGATGTACCGGGGCGGTCGAAGTGTCCCTCGGTGCCTGTCTCCTCAGGGATCGCCTCAGAAGGGTCCAATCGTGCAGGCTCCCGAGTGCTGCTCACCGTGCTGTGGAATAAAGAGAAAAAAAAACAATTAAAATACTGACATGGTATGGCCCTGGCTGAAAAAAAAAAGTTACATCTAACATTTTTTTCACATGTGGTGTGTAATATTTACCTTCTGGTGAGCATTGTTTCCCGGAGGAACGACAGGGCTTCTGCGTACTTGTACTTGCTCCTGCGTCCTCCAGATCCACTCGGGGCCCGCATCTCTTTATTGAACTCCTTCTTGAAACGATCCCTCACAGACCGCCACCGATTCACAATTCTGTTCCCTGAAACGAGAAAGGAGTGGTTAGTATACAACATCAGTGTTTCACAAACTCCAGTCCTCATTGTCCCCAGGGGTCATGTTTTCAGGATTTCAATAGTAAATAGAAATCCTGAACACATGATCCGTGGGGACCACGAGGACTGGAGTTCGGGAAACACTGGTTTACATCAAGCAACCGTTACTGTATATACTTACGCTCTTTAATCTGGTCCCGAGCTTCGAGGTCCTCCCAGCGGCCCACAAGGAGAGAACAGATTTCCTCCCAGAGTCGTCGGGTAATGATCAGGTCAGCGTGGCGGCGGTCAGCCATATTCCAGAGCGGCTCCCTTTCTCTGACGAGATCGATGAGGCGGTCCACATCAATCCCTCCATCCTCACCGTCAGAGTCGGGAGCACGCTGTGAAGGCTGTTAAAGAAAAAGACAAAAATAACATAATTAGCCTCCACAAAAGAAATGAAATAAAAAGTGCAAAAAAACAAAGCAAAAATATTTATACTTACACGCTGGTGACCGCCGCGTTGCTGTCGCCGACGACCCTGGGAGGCACTGCGAGGACCTCTTGGCCGAGCACCAGATTGGGAAGACTAGAGAAGAAAACAAAAAATGTTATGAGTTTGGATGTAGGCATTTGTTTGCTGTGTGTGGTCTGCAGAACATTGTTTTCTATGTGTTGTGTGTAGTGTGATGTTGTGTTTCTGTGTTTGATGCAAAAAACTTACGAATTGTGAGCCCACTCCAAGCGTCTGTCCACCCCTTCCTTCTTCTTCTGGGAGCTCCTCTTCCTCTTGTGATTCCTGTTTTGAAATAAAAGGCAATGAATAGACATATATTACAGAGATGATGGATTTTGGAAATAAAAACTTACCGCAAACGCTGACGATGCGAGGGAGGGCTCCCAGAAGAAGATGTGCTGTCCTGTTGATGGCCAGACTCCATGGCTGTGGGTATTGCTGCTGCCAGTGATGCCATTTCTGCTGCTGCTGCTGCTGCATCTCTTTGGCGGCTGTTGAATAAAGAGAAACAAAGGGCCAATGAATATCTTGATATTCCATGGCCCTAGTTTGGAGGAATGAGGGATTTGATAATTACCGTCTCTCATCTGCTTCTGGACTCCCCTCCCGTTCAGCATGCTGCTCCATTTGGGGTGGTGCCGATGGTGCTGCTGCTGCATCTCTTTGGCGGCTGTTGAATAAAGAGAAACAAAGGGCCAATGAATATCTTGATATTCCATGGCCCTAGTTTGGAGGAATGGGGGATTTGATAATTACCGTCTCTCATCTGCTGCTGGCCTCCCCTCCTCAGCATGTTCTATTTGCTGCTCCATTTGGGGTGGTGGTGGTGCTGATGGTGCTGCAGTGGTCTCCTGCCTTCTCCTGCTTTGCTTGGTTGCTTTCTTGGGTGGCATGTTGGGTGTGGCTGTGGGTCCCACTGTCTTGCTTTTATATATGTCTTGTGGGCAGAGCTACTGAGCATGCTCAGACCAAAAAACCGGATCCGGCGCATTGCGGCGCTCATAGGCTTTCATTGTGTGAAAAAGCCGGACGCGCCGGATCCGGCGTGTCCGGCTTTTTCGCCGGAGACAAAAAACGTTACAGTAGACGTTTTTTCCAGACGCCGGATCGCGACACATTGCCGGATCCGGCGAAAACCGGATGAAACGCATGGCCATCCGGCGCGATCCGGCGCAAATGCAAGTCAATGGGGGTGAAACCGGATCCGGCATTGCATTTCGCCGGATCCGGTTTCTGTCAAAAGCGCCGGATCGCGCCTGACGGCGAAAACCTGATGTGTGAAAGAGGCCTAAGAGAAAAAAATAATACAAAGCACCAAACTGTGCTGTCTATGGTAGGCTCATGGTCAAAAGTATATAAAAAAACTACTCACCATGATAGGCCAAAACCCTATAAATATTGAAGAACTGTGGAGAAGGAAAAATTGTAAGAGAACGTGAACATTAAAGGGGTTGTGTCACGAACAAAAGTATAGTTTAATCAACAGATCTTGGAATAATAATAATTTCCACAATTGGATGTGTTTAAATAAAATGTTCCTGTGCTGAGATAATCTTATAAATGTGCCCCTGCTGTGTACTGTGTAATGGCTGTGTCTCACCGTACAGGAACATGGTCTGATCATACCACTGCTCCTGGGCAGGGGAGGACCCAAAATAAAGTATACAGACAGGACAGCATGGGATCATATTCTTTTTGTGAGTAAAACATTTCACTGTCTGTTTTTAAATAATATTTTACATCAAAGAAAGAATCAGCAGTGATCCCCTGCTGTAATGTCTTTATCGTCTCTTTTGCTTCCTCCCCTGCCCAGGAGCTGTGGTATGATCAGACCATGTTCCTGTACGGTCAGACACAGCCATTACACAGTACACAGCAGGGGCACATTTATAAGATTATCTCAGCACAGGAACATTTTATTTAAACGCATCCAATTGTGGAAATTATTATTATTCCAAGATCTATTGTTTAAAATATACTTTTGTTTGCTGGACAACCCCTTTAAATGAACACTGTAGCAATAGTATCAAATTCTATGGACTTGGTGAACCCAAATTCTAATCTTTCAATCTGAGGGATAAACACTTTTTCCTCACTGTCGGAGGATATTGAAGTTCATTATTATTATTATTATTATTATTATTATTACATCTAGTAATAATGATGAACATAGTGTCAAAGGAAAGTCACAAAGGAACATGACTTGTGTTCATCACCTGTGCAGTGAATCATTCTTGTGCTATGTTTGGAGAGAACAGTGGTTATGACCAGATACGTATATCTCTATAAGTTCATGAATGTGTGAAGCAAATATATTTGTGTTTCTAAGGTCAGTGGTTTTTATTTCCTATAACAAATAATGAAAGTTGCCACCATCAAATTTGCAAAGTTCCCTTTGTAGTTGACCTATTCTTATGATAGTGTCACTCAAATTTGCATCTATTAAGGAAAATGGAGAAATTGGAAAGATCACAAAGAAGACAACCGAATCCGAATCCCAGTATCCTAATTAGACTTTCCACAGTCCAAGACCAGTTAAAGAAAGCATCACACAGAAATCTCAAAGACACTTTGATCACATTTTCAGTAATCAATACGAACGTTCTAACACACGCGGCAAATGCCTAATTTGGCCCAGAGAGTCGTTCTTTTACATCCCATTTTTACACCACACTAGGGTTAAAGAGTATTATAACCCTAGTTTGATTTCTAAACAGTTTATGGGTCGCCAGCCAGGGCAGTGGGGTACTCGGTACCGGGCCGGTATCTCAGAGGGAAGTGTCACAGTAGCGGTGACCCGGTCCGTGGCCCTGGGCGCCCATATAAAAGGGATTAAGTGATGGAATAAAGTTTATGAGTGAATGATTTGTGACGCCACCTGTGGTGTTCAGCAATGAAGATGTTAAGCTGACGCTGCGGACAGATCCTCTGGGACAGATGGTGGGGTGCAGCAATGATGGTGTAGCCCTCCACAGGCAAGGCTGTAGTCCCAGGGCAGAGTAGATGAAGAGGGTAGGTGTTGAGGAAGAGGGTGTAGTGTTTGGCACAGAGATGTAGCAGTGCTGGAGAGTTTGCAGGAAGAATGCAATGACACAACAGGGTGCAGTTTCTTTACCTTTACTTTGCTTGGCAAATGCAGTCCAGGGTCCAGATTACAGATGGCAAAGGAGCTGGCAAGCCTGGAAGCAACTTAGGAATCTCTCTAGGCAGATGGGTTGTCTAGTCTTCTTCCTAGCGCTTAGTTTTAGGGACTTGCAGTAGTGTGTTACACTGAAGTTCCACTTGCTTATTCTCTTTAGAACTCCCTCGTTTGGCAGACAGCTGTAGCCTTCTTCTTCTGGCTCACACGTCGCTGTTGTGCCTCCGAGTCTTATGTGGGAATAGAGCATTTACAGCTTCCTATTCCTCCGTTTTTTTGTTGCAGGACCATCAGTGTCCGCTCAGCCTTGGAGACCGGGCTCCAGATCATGCCCTATAGCTGGGAATGAGCCTGAACACTCTGCTCAATCTCCCAGCTCTTCTCCTCCACGTCCACACACGTTGCCCACCTCACAGGAACTCCTCATTTTCCCTTCCTGGACCCCAGAGAGCAGCTCTTCCCCCAGATTTTGGGTTCAGAGCTCCCTCTGCTGGCCTGGAGTGGGAACTGTGTTGTGTGTTGTGGTTAACTGCCAGAGAGATCCCCTATTGCTTCCAAGCATGACACCACACTCCCTAGGAGGAAGGCAATGGCAATGTGGCGACCATACTCCTGGGGGCGCCACATTTAGAGATTATTATAAATCTCTTTACAATATGAGAAGGACATTATGATTTGTCCAAACCTGATCTAGTTGCAAAAATTGAAAGCTACATTGAAGAAACAACACTAGGAACAATTGACAACAAAAACAAGAATCTATCTAGAATCTCAGTCGTCGGAGGTTGAGGTACAGGAGTTGATTTTGACACTAAAGGGGGAAGAACCCAAGACCAAATGGATTCCCTACTACATTTTCTAAGGTATTTAAATCTTCCCTTGTCTCCATTTGACCGCATTTATCTTAAATGACCATTTCTAAACCTGGTTCCCAAATATGAAGAAGGGGTTCCGTATACATGGGCAGAGCCACTGAACTCATTGATTGGCTGCAGAATCTAATTCCAGACACCAGGAGCAACGCCAGAGCGTCGCTGGTGGACCCAGATAAGGTGAGTACCAGTAGCGTAGCTACCGGGGGGTAGAGGGGCGGCCCACCCAGAGCTACACTACTGTAACGGTATTGGCTTGCACAGCGCGGCCATGTAGTTACATTCTGCAGCAGAGCAGGGATAATTGATCTCTCTGCTCTGCCACCCAGCCGCTATGGGGCCCCCGAAGGCCAATACAGTTGTCCGCATTGATGAGATGAATGCTCCCTCTTCCAGCATCCCCCTCTCATCATCTGAGATTTTGATTGGGAGATCCACCATCTCAGGCATTGTATGTTCTACTTGTAAAGAAATATGGTCCCGCCTTCATAACTATGTAATGTCTGAGCCCAAAAAAGACTTGCTGTGGATTGATTACCCGTGGTTTGAGGACACGTGCCAGTTCCCCAACTGCATGGGATCCCTGGATGGGAAGCCCATCCGTGTTCGTAAGCCACCAAACAAAGGGTCCCAATATTACAATTACAAACAATTTTTTTCTGTAGTGCTGTTGGCCCTGGTCGACAGCACATACAGGTTTATAATTGTTGATATTGGGGCCTATGGAAGAATTGGAGACTCCAGAGTCTTCAATTCTTCCATAATGGGTCGGAGGCTGCAAAGTAATGATTTGGACATCCCACCCCCATATCTCCTATCGGGGTCAAGTTTGAAACTGGTTCCTTATGTCATGGTCGGTGATTAGGCCTTTCAATTGAACTGCAATGTCATGAGGCCATATCTACAGAGAGCCCTGGAACACCCGCGCAGAAAATTTAATTATCGGCTATCCCACCCACGCACGACGATTGGTGGAGTGCGCCTTAGGAATCCTCTGTGCAAAATGGCGGGTCCTGATAAAAGCCATACATCTAAGTAAAAAAAATGTAAATGGTGTAATTGAAGTCTGTGTCTTCTTTCACACCTTCACAAGGATCCATGTCTGTCCATCAAATGATGATGATGATGGAGTGGATGGTAATAATGGCATGGCTATAACACATGTTCGTATTACACGCCATCAGCCCTCTGGCCTTAAAGTGCAAGATGTGTTTACTAATTATTTTGTTCCACCAGAGGGATATTCTCCATGGCAAGACAATGCTGTGTCTATGTTATGATAGACTTTGTTTTTTTTATTTTAATTAAACTTGTGTTTGTCAATGAACTGTGTGATGTTATTTTGTTTTTAAAAAACTTAAAAAAAGGTAATCATACACATCAACTATATGTTGTGTAAAACATAAACCACACATTGAAATAACAGTTTAATTTCCTTCCAGTGTTTTTTGCACAAAAAAAACATTCAACACATATGACAACTTAGGTTACTATTACAGGGCAACATGAAACTTGAAAACAAAAACTTTAGCCATTATGAGACACTTTTTTTTTACAAATTCTGGTATGAGGGTGGAGGTGATGGCGGGAAGCCAGCATGAGTGGTTTGTGGATTTTGAGGTCCTACCTGATTGGGTCCCTGAGAGGTGAATGAGGCTGGATTCCGGACCAAGGGAGGGCCCTGTTGTGGTACATGGTACTGCCCACTTGGGTAATGATATCCATACTCATGTGGATTTGTGTTTGCCATTTGGGTAAACCCCCCAGAAATGCCATGTCGAACCTACCCATGTTGTGACCACTCTCCTACAGTGGGTATGTGTAAGTGGCCATATTGAGCAGGTGCAGCAGGATTTGAGAATTGCGCATGTTGTGGGCGGTGTTGATATGGGATTGATGTGGCTGTGGTGATGTGATCCATGTGGAGGTGGTCCTGGGAGTGCTATAGTCTGCACATCCTCGTTTCCAGGAATGTGTAGGTGGTTGTCGATGGACATCTACCATCTTTCTAGGAAGTTGAACATTAGACTTGGATTATTAGGTTCGGTGCATGAATCAATCACAATTTGTACAGAACGTCTGGCACGCAGCTTCACCTCACAGAGAATTGTGTGCATATACCATGCAAGACTACGACCATATGCCTCCACATCATCATCGTTAACACTGCGTGAACGATAGTCCAAAACACCTAGCTCTGCTTGGCACCTGTTACCAGAGGTGGGTAGCTCCCTCCTGTGCTGGCCCCAGTATGAGATGGCCACAACCTGTGTTGAGGTATCCAGGGGTAGTGTAGAACTACTACTATGTCCACGTTCAACTTCTTCTCAATTGTTCTCATGTCCTGCAGAAGGTCATGGTGGTGGTTGGTTTGTTGCTGATGATGCAGAAGAAGGTACAGCCACATCTTCAACTTCGCCAACAGGTTCCAAGTTGACCTCGGAATCAGATGCTGTTTCTCGTTCTGTAATGTTGGAGTCATTTCTGATATTTGTCAAAGTTAAATTAAAAATACAAATTAATTGATGTCTTAAATTTTCTGTCAAGCATGAACTCATGAACTTAGATCCAGAATGGGAGTAAGGAAATTCAATCGGTCATAATATATATATTTATTATTATTATTGTTTATTATTCCATGGCGCTTTACATGTGAGGAGGGGTATACATAATACATACAAGTACAGTAATCTTAAACAATACAAGTCACGACTGGTAAAGGATGAGAGAGGACCTTGCCCGCGAGGGCTCACAATCTACAAGGAATGGGTGAGGATACAGTAGGCAAGGGTAGAGCTGGTTGTGCAGCGGTTTGGAGGATCGGTGGTAACTGCAGGTTGTAGGCTTGTCGGAAGAGGTAGTTCTTCAGGTTCTTTGTGAAGGTTTCCATGGTAGGCGAGAGTCTGATATGTTGTGGTAGAGAGTTCCAGAGTAGGGGGGATGCGCGGGAGAAGTCTTGTATGTGATTGTGGGAAGAGGAGATAAGAGGGGAGTACAGAAGGAGATCTTGTGAGGATCTGCGGTTTTGTGCAGGTAAGTACCGGGAGACGAGGTCACAGATGTATGGAGGACTCAGGTTGTGGATGGATTTGTATCTCATGGTTAGGGTTTTGAACTGGAGTCTTTGGGTAATGGGGAGCCAGTGCAGGGATTGACAGAGGGGAGAGGCCGGGGAATAGTGGGGAGGACAGCTGGATTAGTCGGGCAGCAGAGTATAGAATAGATTTGAGGGGTGCGAGAGTGTTAGAGGGGAGGCTACAGAGCAGGAGGTTGCAGTTGTCAAGGTGGGAGATGATGAGGGCATGGACTAGGGTTTTTTCAGGTTCTTGGTTGAGGAATGTACGGATCCGTGAAATATTTTTGAGTTGAAGTCGGCAGGAAGTGTAAAGGGCTTGGATATGTGGTTTGAAGGAGAGATCAGTGTCAAGGATAACCCCAAGCCAACGAGCTTGTGGGAGTGTAGAGAGTGGGCAGCCGTTTACTTTAAAGGATAGGTCCATTGGGGGGGGGTCACATGAGATGGGGGAAAGATGATTAATTCTGTTTTGTCCATATTAAGTTTTAGAAATCTAGCGGAGAAGGATAAAATAGCAGACAGACATTGAGGGATTCTGGTTAGTAGGGAGGTGATATCTGGTCCAGAGATGTAGATCTGTGTGTCATCAGCATAGAGGTGATACTGAAAGAAATGAGATTCTATGAGCTGTCCAAGGCCGAAGGTGTAAATGGAGAAGAGCAGGGGCCCTAGGACTGAACCTTGCGGGACTCCGACGGATAGGGGACACGGTGAGGAGGTGGTGTGAGAGTGGGAGACACTGAATGTCCAGTCTGTTAGGTATGACGCAATCCAAGATAGGGCCAAGTCTATGATACCAAGAGATGAGAGGGTCTGTAGTAATAGGGAATGGTCCACTGTGTCAAAGGCAGAGGATAGGTCCAGGAGGAGGAGGACAGAGTAGTGTCACTTGGCCTTGGCGGCTAGTAGGTCATTGGTGACCTTAGTTAGGGCAGTTTCAGTGGAGTGGTGTGGCCGGAAGCCAGATTGTAATCGGTCAAGGAGGGAGCAAGAAGAGAGGTGGAAGGACAGTTCAAGATGGACGTGTTGTTCCAGTAGTTTTGAGGCATAGGGGAGAAGTGATATAGGGCGATAGCTAGATACAGAGGATGGGTCAAGAGAGGGCTTTTTGAGGATAGGTGTGATTGAGGCATGTTTAAAGCTTGAGGGGAAAACACCAGTTGTTAGTGATAAGTTGAAGAGGTGGGTTAGGGTTGGGATGAAGACTGTGGTGAGGTTTGGGATGAAGTGGGATGGGATCGGGTCAAGTGCACAGGTACTGAGATGTGATCTTGAGAATAGAGTAGAGTCGAACTTCTGTAATAGTGGAGAAGTTGGTTTTGGAGGAGGAGGGCAGGGCAGTTAGGAGGAAGGGCACTGGGGGTTGTTGACCAAAACTGTCTCTGATGTTATCAATCTTCTCCTTGAAAAATGAGGCAAAGTCTTCAGCTGAGATGAGTGGGGAGGGAGGAGGTGCTGGGGGGGCGGAGGAGAGAATTGAAGGTGTTGAATAACTGTTTAGGGTTGTGAGACAGGGAGGATATGAGAGATGAGAAGTAGGTTTTTTTGCTGCAGCGAGTGTGGCCTTGAAAGTAGTGAGGGACTGTTTGAATGAGATGAAGTCCTCATTGGAGTGGGATCTTTTCCATCTCCGCTCAGCAGCCTTGGAAGCCCGCCTCAGTTCTTTGGACAGACTGGTGTGCCAGGGCTGTCTGTTGATTTTGCGAGCTTTGGTATGTGTGAGAGGGGCAACTGATTCCAAAGCTACAGCTATTGTGGTGCTATATAGAGCAGCAGCGGCATCCGCATTGTGTAGGGAACTTATGTCTGTAAAAGGGAAGAGGGATTCAGGCAATGAGTGTAGATCGAGGTGTTGAAGATTTCTGCGAGGGTGTGTAAGTTTTTGAGGTGGGGATTGTGCACCTTCGGAGGATGCGAAACGTGTCTACAGGAAAAGGAAGCAGGTCACATTAAAGGGGTTTTCCCATGAACTAAAGTTTATTTTAAAAATTGTCTGTGTTTGACCGTGTATGAAGCATACCACATTTCCTGGGCAGGGGAGGAAGCAAAAGACAATACTGACATTACAGCAGGGGATCACAGAGAATTCATTTTGTGAAGTAAAATATTTCACTGTTTTTGAACAATATTTTACCTCACAAAATGTATCCTCTGCGATCTCCTTCTGTAATGTCAGTATTGTACTTTGCTACCTCCCCTGCCCAGGAGCTGTGGTATGTTCTGTACACAGTCAGACACAGGGGTGAGAGAGACAGAGCACAGGGGGGAGACAGCTCAAACAGGACAGCACGAGGGGAGAACACAGCACAGGAAGGAAAAAGACAGCAGACAAGGGGGATAGCACATGGGGTAGACAGGTCTAAGAAGAGAGCACAGATGAGAGAAGTCAGCACATGGGGAGGAAAGAGAGAGTGGGTGAGCACATGGGGGGGAGAGACTCCCAACGCTGCAAAGCCTGCCCCCATCGTGACCTTACCGCCCTCCCGATGCGATAGCATCCGGCCTCCATCTAGTTGATACATAATCAAAAAATGAAATAAAATGAAGGTTAGTGTTAAAGTAATACTCCGAGTGATAACAATGAATAGCGGCATGAGACCGCCCTCTGGACTCCTAAGCCCAGAGCAATCGGGAATTTAAACCTATAGGTTTCAACCATATATCAATGTGCTCATTTCTTCCTAGCAGGGCTGTGAAGTCGGTAAGCCAAACCTGCGACTCCGACTCCTCAATTTCCCTTACACCGACTCCAACTCCGACTCCGACTCCCACATATATTGCTCATATTTAAGTGAAAAATTTATTGTAGTACAATGGGAACATCAGACAATTAATCATTTTTATGATGCAATAATCAAGATATTTAGATAGAACATAATATATATTTATTGGAATACAACTTTAGAACCCAAAAAACTATAATAAATTGTAAATATGTAATACACTATGTAATATCGATTACATATACTGTATATATAGTGTGCATATATATATATACGTATATATAACATTATGTAATAAACTATGTAAGTGGCAAAAAACAGTTTTCAACAAAAACATACTAAATAACATTTGTGCAGTCTATGAATTTGTTCTGAGAAATAGAATCGCCTCCATCAGATCCTCCTTCATAGATGACCTCAAATCTGACCTAATAATTTTAAGGCTAGAGAGCAACCTCTCTACACTAACTTGGGTTGGAGGCAAAGCCGTAACCACATGGGAACATCTCTAACAATTTCCGGGTATAAAGGAATTGCCTCATGCACAGTCAGTTTTGATGAATGGTTGAATTTTTCTATTTTTTTGAGAGCAAGTGAAACATTTTGCTGAAATATGGTCAATCTGCTTGCTATAGGACTCGGAGTGAAATCTTTTTCCTTGCTACAATGCTTTGCCTTCTCCATGTCATCCAAATACTTGTCAAAGTCAAACTCCTCATCTGATGAGGTTGAAGATATGGCAGCAGTAGCACTGTCAGGACCTAAGTGTTCTTGCACCTGGCAGTCCTCCTGTAGGCCACTCATCCTAACTGCTACCTCAGTCAGAGCTTCTTTTCCTTTAGGAAGCTGTTGATCATCAAGCAGTATACGATGACTTGGGTCCACATAAACAGCTGCCAGAAAAATTTTATTTTCCAATAGCTGTGTCTCTCTCCGCTTCATTGAAGCAGAAATGCCATCTGCGATTAAACCTCCTCTTTGGGACAGGCAAAATAGCAAGTTCTTCCACTCCCTTATGAAAATGCCAGGAGTTAAATCCTCAGCTTGAAGCTTTTTAGTCACGGTAAATGGGTGATTAAGCAATTCCTTCAATTCAGCCACCTGTGTCCATTGACCTTCATTTAGGGTTACCTGAGGGTTCACCATATCTATAAGAAACGGTTTTAGTTCAAGCAATCGCTCAATCATTAAATAAGTGCTGCCCCACCGAGTGGCTTGATCAACAATTGCCACTTTCCCAGCATGTCTCCTCAAGATGGAATCAATTTTAGGGGTTCCGGCGGCAATAACCAGTTTCTTCATTTTTCCAATCAGATTTCCAGCATGTCCCTCTTGCAGACTCTTTTATTGCCAGCTGCAGCGTATGCACATCTTTCTCACTTTCTCCAGCTCGGGGCCCGGAATCAGATCCTGTGCAGGGCAGGCAACCCTCCCCCTCCTCTCTCTGGTGAAGACGGCAGAAGACAGGACAGAGGAGGGGAGATTGCCCCCTGTAGTCTGGAGCCGGTGCAGGACGGGAGCACTGCAGCATACATGTGAGTTTTGATAGGTGCGTGCCTCTGCTTCTAGGGAGGGGCAGCTGCCCCCCTGCCCCTCGATGACTACGGCCATGATTCACACAGCATTTTTGCGGATCCGTTTTTTTGCAGTAAAATGCAGTGACTCTGGGCATCCCAGCAAAGTCAATGGGTTTCAAGATATGACATTCAGACACATCGTTTTGTTAGGATCTGTTTTTGGGCTGAATGAGCATGTCAGTTTGTGCAGCGTTTTTCTAATCTTCTTTTGCTATTGAAAACATTATCTATGAGCTCAAAAACCTTTCAGGTGATGTGGTTTTTTTAAAAAGCTGATCTACTTTTGCAGCTGAAAAACGTATCCTCAAAAAACGCAGCAAAAACGCTGAGTGCGAGTGTAGCCTTAGATCAGGAATAGAACAGCCATTTATAGGACATTTCATATCATAACTTTCCCAAATTCCTATGAAAAAATATTCAGCACATTCTGTAGAATGTAAGTCCGAAAGGGCAGGGTCCTCTCTCCTCTGTATCAGTCTGTGATTGTTAGTTTGTTTATTGTAAGTGATATCTGTAATTTGTATGTAACCCCCCCTTCTCATGTACAGGACCATGGAATCAATGGCGCTATATAAATAAATAATAATTCTGCATTGAAATACTGTACCCAATTTATTATATATTTTAGGAGTCGGAGTCGGTCCATTTTATACCGACTCCGACTCCAACTCCACCAAAATGAGCACCGACTCCGACTCCATGACTCCGACTCCACAGCCCTGCTTCCTAGGCCACTTATTGCCTTTATATTGGATTTCCTACAAGTTTAAATAAATGAGTTTCAACTATATATCTGACTATATGTTAGGACATGTACAGGAAATGTAAGTAAAAGTGTGTCCGTCAGCTGGGATATCATATGGGAGCGGGAATTATGCATTTTAAGGGATAAAGTATCCTAAATGTCTTTTTGAACTAAGTCCCTTGTCCAAAAATTTCCCTTGTTTCCTGCTGTTTTCCATCTCTATAGATCCACACATTCTCAATTATAATTCCTCTCTCAATATCAGGTCAGCCGTAAAGGGGGAGTTATCTCTCTAATGCAATGATGTCCTGATTGATGGCAAAATAGAACATGACCTTGGTGAAAATCTTAATTAATGTTCTTCCTTTTCATAGTGTTGGGAACGCCTCCCTTTTCCTCATTTGGTCTGTCAGGGATTTATTGCATGGCCTTATTATGCAGGACACTCTAATAGACTATACAAGCCTCAACTCAAAGTAGTCACATCCTCCAATGCTATGAACATAAATGGCACCATTTGGGTCCACTCACTGCCTTAATTGCACACATGATGAGACAATGCTTACAGTTACATGCTTCCCATATATTCTGTTTGCTGTACACATGTATTGGCAGCATACCTTGCCATAGATATTGGTTATACTACTTCTCTATCAAATTCATCTAAAAAATATATTGCTTGACTGAAGGGTTTTTTTGGCAACAGATTCTTCCATCAGTTACCATTAGGGTTGTCAATCTCAGTACTAGAGTTGAACACACACTCGATGGACAAAAATATTAAGACCCTTACACAAGTTTTTATATCCATGGGTATGGAGTCGGTCCCCTCTTTGCAGCTATAACAGCTTCCACTCGTCTGGGAAGTTCTTCAAAATGTAAATGGAGGCGTCTCCAGGAATTTTTGTCCCTTCATCCAGATGACCATTTGTGAGGTCAAACACGGACATTGAGGAGAGGCCGGGCTCACAATCTCCTTCAATTCCAAAGGTGTTGGACGATGGCCAGGCTCTGTGTTTTTGATCATGTTCTTCCACACCAAACTCACTCAACCAAGTCTTTATGGACCATGTGCATAGGTGACAGTCATTGAAATAGAAAAGGTGTTTCCCAAAACTGTTCCCACAAAGTTGGAAGCAAAAAAATTGCCCAAAATGTCTTGTGCTGAAGCATTAAGATTTCCCTGCAACAAAACTAACTGGCCTAGGCCAACACCTGAAAACAATCCCATAGCATTATCCCTGCTCAACCAAAATTTACAGGTGGCACAATGCAGTCATGCGGGTAAGGTTCTCCTGGAATTCACCAAACCCAGACTCATCTGTCACATGCCAGACAGAGAAGTGTGATCCGTCACTCCTCTGAAGATGTTTCCACTGCTCCATAGTCCAGTGGTGGCTGTTTAACATCACTCCATGTGACGCTTGGCGTTGTGCTAGGTGATGTAAGGCTGCATGAGGCTGCTTGGCCATGAAGCCCCCTGCGGGGGCACAGTGTTTGTGCTCATGTTAATCTCAGAAGAGGTATGGACTCTGCAATTATGAGCAGAGATCTCCTGACTTTTCTGCCCGCTGCTCATCAGCTCTCTGTGTCACCGCTTTGTAACTTTACATGATCTCCACTTGATGGCTGAGTTTCAGCAGTTCCTTCCACTTCTCAATATTACAGCTAACATGTAATGGTGGAAAAGGAGGGAAGACATTTCATGAACTGACTTGCTATACTAAAGGCTCCTATTACAGAATCGAACTGTAATCGGGGACTTCTTTAGAACAAACCATTCTTTTACAAGTGTTAGGCTGGATGGTATACACAGGGGGCGAGGGGCTGGATGTTATATACTTGGGTGGGAGCTGGATGTTATACACTGGGGCGGGGGCAGGAAGTTATATAGTTGGGGTGGGTGGCTGGACCTGAATTCAGAGATTAAGACGTGTGTCCCAATACATTTTTTTCCACTATAATCTGTATGGGGTAGCTGCTACCCATTTTCTCATATGAGATGGTGGTTAGTAGATATTTTTGCAATTTAACAGAAGTCTACATCACCGGAGGTAGATGAGTACACAGAGAAGGGCGCCATGGCAAAGATTAAAATCTGGCTCTTTTCTGGAGCTGTGTAGCATCACCATTTAGTATATGATTTCATGGTGTTTTCATTTCCATGACTTTGGCTAATACTTGCACAGTAAGACTTTACGGCCTGTATGAAGGGGATAACTGCACAACTAAAATCATCTATTAAAATAAAGGATGCCAACGTGGACTGATTCCCCACTTTCTCGGGGATCCATTGCAGCTGCATGGACTAATGATGTGTATACCTTTGGGGTGAGGGTCTTCATTTTACACCCTTTTATAAAAGGCAAAATATAAAATCCCAAATCAACTCCCTAGGATTACTTCTGAGCAAGCAACACTCTTTGTAATAATTAATGACAAAGGTTTTCTCATCAGGGTAATAATGTGCATTTTTCTACAGCTTATTAAACATCTTTGCCAAATTTCACAACTTTTTTTGATATGTGAATAAGCCAAAGCATCACAATAAATAGTCCCCACAGAGTTCTTACAGGACGAAACAAAAGTTCTTGGTCGAGGAGAAGTTTCCCATTGGCAGGAAAATGCAGTGTTCTTGGAAATGTCATTTCCCAATAAACTTGTTAAGCATCTGCATAAATGAAAAGGGCGTGATGAGAATCCTTATTGATAAACATTTCCTGTTAAAACATGAAGTGATCACATTGGGATGTAGGGTTATTAGGGATCACTTCTTTCAAATCGCCGTTTTGTGACCTGTGACATACTAATTTCGAGCACAACCAAGTCCTAAAATACAGGATGAGCGTAATAAATGATTTTTCAATAATCGTCATTTAAGGCTTATTCCCAAAGTAGTAAGTTATTCTTTATCCATTGAACTTGGAAAAACGTACTGATCGGTGGGGGTTCGACCACTGAGACTTCCAGCGATCCCCAAAATGGGGCTTTGGACTCCTGCAGAGCACTGTCTTAAATGAAGAGGAGGTGAACATTCTCAATATCCTAAGTGCAATGAAGGATCATCAGCACCATTCAAGATGGAACTCTGCAGAGCCTGGTTCCTAGGTCCCAGAACCTTTGATATTGGAATCCCTGGGTGGGTCTCTCCAGTCAGACACCCCCACACACATAACCTCCCCATCCACAATCAGCAAGGTATTGCCTTTCCTCTGGATAGAGTAAAACTTACTATTTGGAGAAAAATCCTTTAATACACTGTAAATATAAATATTCTCCCTGTAGCCGTAGAGCTTCCAGTCATTGGGGTGGTGCAGGGAGTGTTAGGAACGGCGGAACGCACTAAATAAAAATAAATAATAAAGTGCGTTCGCCGCTCGGGGTCCACCGTGCAGTAGATGTTACACCGCTGCTAGGTAATGACAGACGAGCAATATGGCGGTATAATGCGCACGGGTTATACTTCACCCGAAGTGCGCAAAGCGGGCTCTATTCACACACAGAGGAGCTGCAACATAAACATACAAAAACTCTGAGCCTGTTAGAGTCACAGGCCTCAGGGAAATGCACACACGGTATCTGGTCACAGGAGCAGGACCTAAGGCAGAGGAGCTGCGTCCGTCTAGACCTACTGTGTGTGCGGCGGCACTACTGCGGACGCCAAGGAGGGCTGCAACTGCAGCGCGGCTGTCAGGAACACCGCACTGAACTTGCTCTCTGAGCCAGTGCGCGTGTCCTGAGTAAAGCGAACTGTGCTCAAAGATACCTGTGGAGCGGGCAGCAGCCGAGTAGGTGCGTACTTCAGAACAGCAGGACCTGAAGCACGTGACTGCTGGGGGCGTGGCCTAAACTCCAGAGAGCTAGGAGCTGCAAGAGAACTCCTAGCAGGGTAACTGCGAGACAAAGTTACCAAGGGGCATAGACACGGAGGATAGTCAGGACGTAGCCAATGAGTCATACACAGAGATAGCTGCAAGGTACAAGAGGGGCGAGCAGAGAGTAGTCAGATCACAGGCAATGAGTCATACACAGAGAGGGTAGTGCAGTACAGAATCAACAGGCAAACTCACAACGGGGAACAGAACCGGGTCAGAACCATATAAACAAGTTTTAACAACGAACAGGCACAGGCACACAGAGGTCACCACACTCGGCCAAAGGCAAAAGTATAACTGACAGGGATTGGAGCTTCCCAGGGGTTTAAGAAGCTCTCCCAGAACCAAAGAGAGGCCACAATCATTAACCCCAGGTGTGCAAGTCAAAACCTGCACTGAGTTCCAGACATCAACCCCTGACATGCATCTCAACAACCTGCACTGGGATCATGACAGCGGCGAAGGGCACGGCCGCTAGTCGACAAAGCTAGGACGCTAGAGTAGAGGTGCGGAGTGCACAGTGGCCTAAGGCTTGCCACTGACTGGCGGTGACTGCTGCACTAATTCCCTATCCACATGCGTAATATCAGAGGGAAGGGGTTTCAAATGAGTCAGTCACCAGAGTCATACATCCGTCACCATTCACACATTTAGCTTGAAAAGTCTATACTAGCGCATGGCCGAACGGTCATGCGCGCTTTTTATAGCCGTGCAGGACCTTCCAGATCTCCGAGATGGACCAATGAGATCTGGAGCAGGACCTGGGCACATGACTCCCGATCTCCAATGGGAGATCGTCTCGTGAGCATGCCCAGTAGGAGCACAGAGGGACTTAGTCTCTGGAGCGGACTGCTGCAAAGTAATCTTCTCTGCAGTAGATAGACAGCAGGAGCCCGCAGAATGTGAGGCTCTGGATTTCTGCAGAGCAGACACAGAAACCAGATGCCTAACAGGGAGAGAGCGCACTGTAATGAATATCCGCCATATTGATTGATAGCCTGCTCTATGCAAAAACACACTCTGCAGGGAGAGAGACTACTGCGCTCTCACTGTGTAGTGGGCGGCTCCTATAACGACTCCCTGCACCGCCTTGAGGACTGTAAGCGAATGGCTACAGGGAGAATATAACAGAATTTTCTACCTGTACCCGCAACTCTAGTTATACAGGTAGATATGATAGAAATACTATTTGCTTGCAAATTACCGCTAGGTATGCAGATACATAGCGTGTTTGGTGGGGACATGTTTCCTTAAGGGCCGGAGGTAAGGCGAATGACAAAGGATCTCCTAATACCACCCCTGACAGGAGTTGAAAGGAAGACAGCTGCCTCCCCAGGCCTCTCAAACCACCAAAATACATTTATTTCTACTGTTATAATACTTTTCATAATAAGCCTATTTTATTGTCTAATTGATGAACGAACATGCTCGGATAAGGTGTGCTAATAGAGTACCGTATTTTATGGATTATAAGATGCTCCAGATTATAAGACGCATCCCAAATTTTGAGGAGAAAAATAGGAAATTTTTTATTTAGTATAATGGTGCTGCTTCTTATAATCCATTGCTTACCAGGGGTGGTGGCTGCAGTGAAACAGGGTCCCAGGGTCACTGCTGGAGGAGGCAGGGGTGGGGTGATGCTGCAGGCTGCAGTGAGGGATTGGGGGGTGTTCCGATGTCCAGTATTTGCAGCACCGGACCCAGCGCAGCAACACCGGACACCCGCAGCAGCACGCTGATAAGGTATATCTGCATTATAAGACACACCCCCATTTTCCCCCCCAAATTTGGGCTAAAAAAAGTGCGTCTTATAATCTGAAAAATACAGTATCTTTGGCATGCTCGAATGCTATGTTCGATTCCTCGCTTAATACATGTGGGAATTCCCTAACAAACAGGCATTCTACACATGTATTCAAGCTGTCTAGCAGTCGCCAATCATGCAGCTGAGACGACGAAAACTAAATCTCCGAGCACGCCAAAATACTCAGAAGACACCCGAGCATGCTTGGGAAAACCCGAGCAACGAGTATACTCGCTCATCACTACTCGCGACTGCATGTCTCGCAGCTGTTCGTCAGCCACCACACATGAAGGGATTGCCTGTTTGTTATGTGCTGAGGCTGTTGAATAGCTGGGAGACATGCAGCTGCAGGGACTCGAACATAGTATTCGAGCACCCTCGGTTAGCTCCAGAGCATGCTTGGACAACACCTTATCTAAGCATGTTCAATCATCACTAATTAAGGCATAAGTCAAAAAAATATTTTATGACTGCCATGGTGATATGTTAATTAGTGGGTGGCTAGTCATTGATTTCCCCAGACCGGTCATCCCACTAATGCTCTGAGGCCCCAGTAGGTGTGAGTAACATGATTTGCAACAGTGGTTTCACCAACAGCTCTACATCCTGACAATGCGTAGTAAGTCAGGTGTATATACTGTACCACGACTTCATGCGTATTGCCCAGGCGTTTCCGTTACCGCTGGCTCTGCAAATCCCGTGGCTGACTGTGTCATATATCACATCTTCCACCATGAGCACCAATGAAGCCAGTGAGCGTAAACCTGTCTTAATGCACAATTTCAGGGAGTCAGAGATTCACGGTGAACGGTGACGTTCCTATTAAGACTGAATTTGCCATAGGCCATTGTTACACAGACTACAGCCCGGTGATTTTTGTCTAGCTCATTGTCAGTGTGTCAGTCATTTGACCTCTATGACTGCGAGTTCCTTTGATGTGAGGCTTAACTATCACTATTTGCATTGTGACGCCATTCAGTGCCATCGCTTTCCAGTCTCCTCAAGAGCTCCAGCCAAGATGGAGTACACCATCTTAGAGGATCTGCTAACATCTCTAGTCTGAGTATAAATGACATTAAGAGAAATGTGCTCCAGACAGAAAAGTACATATTAGGAGACGACTTTCACATTGACTAATAATTAACCATATTTGTAGATTTTTTTCCTCTGATTGGCAAAGTACTCTTAGGTTTTGATAATTTGTAAAGCATTTGTCATGGAGTAAATCAAAATTTCAGATCAAACCATATTGGTTCTTTAAGAAAGGTCTCGGTTATTTATGTAACCTTACTGTAATCCCATAACCTTATTGTCTGAGATTCCTGCTATTGGCGCACACACAGATTAATAATAATCTTTATTTTAGTTTTAATAATAATCTTTATTATTATACAGCGCTAACATATTCCGCAGCGCTTTACAGTTTGCACACACTGCCATTGCTGTCCCTGATGGGGTTCACAATCTAAATTCCCTATCAATATGTCTTTGGAGTGTGGGAGGAACACAGGAAGTAACCGGAGGAAACCCACACAAACACGGAGAGAACATACAAACTCCTTGCAGACGTGGTCCTTGGTGGGATTTGAACCCAGGACTCCAGCTCTGCAAGACTGCAGTGTTAACCACTGAGCCATCGTGCTGCCCACAATTAAAGAAATGGCATGTTAAGGTTTGAGCGCCCCTGATAAAAATTATTGTTATTGTGAACATTTAAGCAGGTTGAAAATGAAATTACCGTATTTTCCGGCATATACAGTAAGACGACTGGGTGTATAAGACGACCCACAACTTTTCCATTTAAAATATAGAGTTTGGGATATACTCGCCGTATAAGTCGGGGGTCATCTTATACGCCGGGTGTCGTCTTATATGGCGGGTGAGGAGCTCTGGGAAGGTGTCAGTGAATCAAGGTGCAGGTGTCTGTGACGCCGGGGTTATGGAGAAAAGAGAGCGGCGCTGTACCTAGAGAAACACGCCTCGCTGATGAGCTACTCCACCAGGCTGGGTGCAGTGTGCGGTGACGGCAACCCGGTTGCTGCGGCACCCGCAGGCTTCTCCTGCAGTAGACTCTCGGCTGGTCCAGGTATCGGTTCGCCGCTTTGTTCCGGGAGCAGTGACCCAGGGAGACATCTCCAGGCCACATCATCCTCTCTGGGTGGTTCAGGCTCCGGGCTGAATGCAGAACGTTGGCGGCTGTAACTTCTCCGCGGAGCTCTGCCCTCCAGCGATCGCTGAACTCTTCCAGGGAAGCGTCCATCGCCATGGTGACTATCAGCCTCACTCTGTCATGTTCGGGAAGTGGAGAGCAAGGAAGCTTCGTTGCCAGGGTGCAGTCTGGAGAGTCTTCTGGCCTGGAACTGTGACATAAACATTGATTCCTACCCTGACGCTCTGATCTAGTTAGCGCTTGTACTGTCCGGCCTCACCAGTAATGGCGCTGACTGCTCCATGGCTCTATATGCGGCGACCACAGAACTCCGCACTTGGCGTATAAGACGACACCTGGCATGTAAGACGACCCCCGACTTTTTAGAAGATAGGGGTTAAAAAGTCATCTTATACGTCGGAAAATACGGTATCTCTAAAAGGTCTAAAGTTAAAGATGACACATTTCCTTTGTATTTTAGGCAAAAATTTTTTTTTTTTTTCATCTTTTACATTTTAAAAATTACAAAAATGAAAATGAGTCAATGCAAAAGATTGGGTGCCATTCATGGTTAGTACCTAGTAGCACCCCCTTTTGAACGTATCACAGTTTGTAAACGATTCTTGCAGCCAGCCAAGAGTCTTTCAATTCTTGTTTGAGGGATTTTCTTCCATTATTCCATAAAAAATTCTTCCAGTTCTGTGAGATTTCTGGGTCGTCTTGCATGCACTCTTATTTTGAGGTCTAGTCACAGATTTTTAATGATGTTCAGATCAGGGGACTGTGATGGCCATTGTAAAACCTTCAGTTTATGACTTTTGAGGTCATCTATTGTGGATTTTGACGTGAGATTAGGATCACATCCATATGTAGAAGCCATCTTCTTTTCAGCTTCAGCTTTTTTACAGATGGTGTTATGTTTGCATAAAGAATTTGTTGAAATTTCATTGCACCCATTCTTCCCTCTATCCGTAAAAGTTCCCAGTGCCATTGGCTGCAACACGACCCCAAAGCCTGATTGATCCACCCCCATGCAAGATGTTCTTTTCCTGAAATTCTGTGCCCTTTTTTTCTCCACAGACATCTTTGAGCATTGTGGCCAAAGAGTTCTATTTTAACCTCATCGGTACACAGGCCTTGTTTCCAAAATGCATCAGGCTTGTTTAGATGTTCTTGTGCATACTTCTGAGGCTGAATTTTATGGTGAGGATACAGGAAAGGTATTCTTCTAATTACTCTTCCATGAAGGCCATATTTGTGCAGGTGTATCTGAACAGTAGAAAAATGCATCACAACTCCAGAGTCTGCTAAATCTTTCTAAAGGTATTTTTCAGTCAAGCATCACTAAAATTTTCCTTGGTCTTCCAGACTTTATATTGACCTCCACATTCCTGTCAACTTAATTACATTTTGAACTGAAGAAATGGCACCTTGAAAACACTTTGCTATCTTCTTATAACCTTCTCCTGCTTTATGGGCCTCTACCATTTTGATTTTCAGAGTGCTAGGCAGCTACTTAGAAGAACCCATGACTGTTGTTTTTTGACATAAGGTTGTAATTTTCCTTTTTATAATTTTTAAAATGAAAAAAAAAATGGCAATTTTTTTTTGCCTTTTGACTTAGTTAAAATGTGTTTTGATAAAAAAAATGCAAATGCCATCCCACCATTTCACATCAATATAGTGTCTGGTGCGAACATGCATTTACACGCTGCATGCACACCATTTTATATCCCAGTTCATACCTTTGGGTTTTTTTTCATTCTGTTAGCATCATGTGCATATAAAGATGTGGCTGCCTTTCCTTGAGCTGGACATTATATTGATGTGGCCTCCCATTCATGTGTGTCCACTAGTTGGGCTCAGTCCTTCTCAGCTCTTATCCACATGCATGTCACTTGACACGGTAAGGTTTTTAATATTAGAGTTAGGACTGTCCCAATTTCGGTTGCCTTGATGAGGCCGGACGGCTTTCACTTTTTTTTAATCAAAAAACATGTTAACTAAGTACCGTATATTATTTTCATGCACTATGCTATTTATTTACAGTATTTACTGCAGGGTATTTAATCGTTATGTCTCTGTCTTTGTTTTTTTTCTGTTCAGTGGCCAGTGTGAACGTGCGCTTACACATTGCATGCACTGCAGTTTATATCCCAGTTCATACCTTTGAGTTCTCTTCCAGTAGGGCAGTCTGACCACTCAAAATCCCACATACATAGTCAACTGAACTATAGCTCAGCCAATCGTTTGTCCAGCAGCTTATCTCACCAAAAACAAAAGGATCGGCAGTCCGAAATCATACATGACAGATCCTTATCATCCGTTGGGGGAGAGTCAGGAGGTCCCCCATACACAGTAAAGTGTTGGCCTGGGCCCATCAATATCAGAGGGTTGGGCTTTATGTGTATGGGGGACCTAAACTGAAAAGAACCCTTTCCTATTTAGCTACCAGAATTGCATTTCCTCCAATCATAATGAATGTCTCCTGGCCCTTTGTAAGGTCCTTGGAAGGAATAAATCATGTGCTAATCCTTTGTATTGACCACACATGTATTTATTCATTGAAATGAGATCACTGCTTTATTCTAAGTTAAACAAGCCCAGCTTTTCTACCCTCCCATTGCAATCCCGTGTAATAATCTAACTGCCCACCTTCAAACTGACTCTAACTCTCCAATATGCTTTTTAGAACGTGAAGCCAAAAACTGGAACCCATATTCAAGAGATTTATAGAAAGAGTGATATTACACTGGAATCACAGAATTGTATCTCTTTTCTATATACTCTAAAATCGTATTTGCTTTTGGAGCTGCTGCTTGACATTGAGTACTGCTGCTGATCTTACATATTCAGAATACTCGCATGCTCGGCCAAGATGTATAGGAGGTCGGGTGTAATAGCTGTCAGTCAAACAAGGTATTGAGAGTATATGGTAACCTTAGCTGCACACTGGTTCCTTAGGGTCACACCTCCTTCCCTCCTGAACATGATAGAGGATGTCCTCTGCCCAGGACCTTTGTGTGTGTTGGAATATATTTGGTGCAACAACTCTATTCCTGTCTATGAGTGTTCAGTTGCTAGATTTGTATGCTGTTTATAAGGTTAAAAAAAAACTCCCAGAGGCTCACACAGGGAGAGCATTTTACTCTGTTTTCTATTCTTCCTGTGTCTGTGTATGAGAGAAGCAACCTGCTGTAGATGATGCACAGATAGAAACACACAAATATTTATCCCTGATCTATTAGGCTGTGTGCACACGCTGCGGATTAGGTGCGGATTCATCCGCGCGGATTTTGTAAAATCCGCAGGTGAAAGACCTGCGGTTTTACCTGCGGATTGCTCTGCGGTTTTGCCCTGCGGTTTTTCATCTCCTCAATGGAGGAGATGGCAAACCGCAGGAGAATCCGCAGAAAGAATTGACATGTCAATTCTTTCTGCGGATTGAAAACCGCAGATAATCCGCGTGGACAATTCCGCACCGTCTGCACTGCGGTTTTTGATTCCCATAGGGAATCATTGTACTGTACACCGCAGCAGAAACTGCTGCGGGTCCGCAGCGGCCAAAACCGCTGCGGAACCGCAGCAAAATCCGCAGCGTGTGCACACAGCCTTAAGCTTATCACATATTGTTCCTGATTGTTGCTGAATAAAGAAGCTCTGTTGTCACACGCTTGGAGAGTTTTCTGAATAAGTGAACACAGACATTGGTCAGAGGAAGATTGGAAAAAAGTGTTGTAGACAGACGAATCCAAGTTTGAGGTGTTTGGATCACACAGAAGAACATTTGTGAGACGCAGAACAACTGAAAAGATGCTGGAAGAGTGCCTGACACCATCTGTCAAGCATGGTGGAGGTAATGTGATGGTCTGGGGTTGCTTTGGTGCTGGTAAAGTGGGAGATTTGTACAAGGTAAAAGGCATTTTGAATAAGGAAGGCTATCACTCTATTTGCAACGCCATGCCATACCCTGTGGACAGCGCTTGATTGGAGCCAATTTCATCCTACCAAAGGACAATGACCCAAAGCACACCTCCAAATTATGCAATAACTATTTAGGGAAGAAGCAGCAGCTGGTATTCTAATGGAGTGGCCAACGCAATCACCAAATCTCAACCCCAATGAGCTGTTGTGGGAGCAGCTTGACCATATGGTACGCAAAAAGTGCCCATCAAGCCAAACCAACTTATGGGAGGGGCTTCTGGAAGCATGGGGTGAAATTTCTCCAGATTACCTCAGCAAATGAACTGCTAGAATGCCAAAGGTCTGCAATACTGTAATTGCTGCAAAGGGAGCATTCTTTGACGAAAGCAAAGTTTGAAGGAGAAAATTATTATTTCAAATAAAAATCTTTTTTTCCAACCTTGTCAATGTCTGGACTAGATTTTAAATTCATTTGGCAACTCATTTGATTAATAAAAGTATGAGTTTTCATGGAAAACACAAAATTGTCTGGGTGACCCCAAAATTTGGAACAGTAGTGTACACTGGAGGTGGTATGTTGTGATAGGAAAGAGAAAGAGGCTCCCCATTTTAATTTAGCTTCACATCTTCCTTAAAAAAAAACCCTAATAAATTGATATGAATCATTTACTTATCATATCGTAGAAGGGAGGATTGGGCTGCTGAAGTGCCGAACCGGGAACTGCTGGAGCCGCACCTCCTGTTGCTAGAGGGAATGAAATTGCAGCCGAAGTGAGCCAGTAACCTGAGTGAAGGCCACGGTCAGTAAGCTAAAAGGGGCTGCGTGGGAACAGAAGAGAGATTCCCGCCAGAACACTGAGCAGGTGCGAACCGCAGCCGCAGTGAGGAGAGCGATAAACCACAGCATACAGAAACAGGATGGCAGTGTGAGACTCACCCATAACGGCAGGTGCGCAGGGGAGAGTGCGACGGACAGAGCATCACAGTACGGGCGTCCAGGTGTTGGCTGATATCCAGGGAGATGCACGCCTGGCAGAGCAATGCAACGCAGCCATTCGAGTGACGGCTGCTACCCAGAGAGACACACACCGAGAGGAACCTTGCGGAGAGCTTGATCCTATTCCTCCGCAGTTACATGGACTAGGCAAAACCCGAGACTGTAGACCACCCGCTGCCGCCAAACGAGGACCATGTGTTGGACGGGGACGCCCGAAGATGTTGCAACGACCACCTTCGGCATTCTATTACCCACGGGACATTCAGAGAGTGACAGGCTGCAGAGCCACGATAAGTGAACTGTTATCAAAAGACTGTCTAGTTTAACAACCGTTATTCAGTTTAGTTTTTGTACCCCTTTTCCCCTGCTATCTCCCTGAGAGGAGTTTGTTGTTGCTGGATAATTATAGTTAACCCCATGCTCTGCAGCATTTTTGTTACTGCATCCCAGTACCTGCTTATTACAATATGACAACTATTAATCTACAAATTAGATATTACACAGTCCAGTCATCTGCTTATGACCACAGAATCTAACATGTAGTTTAATTTTTCAGCATTATCGCACTTCAATAAGACTTTGCATAACACAAATTAATTATGTTTTTCTCTTGTTGGCCGAGACCACAATGTATGCTATTGTGTTTGGGCAGTTAGGCCGACATAGAATTTGGCCAGTGGCTATGCGGTCCATCTGTCAGAGTTCATAGGAGCAATTTTGAGTTTGTAAGAGAACCAAACAATGCTATGCTGGAAATGAACCCAGAGAAGGGACTTTCCATTATGAATGAATTATCGATTTTATTGCATGAAAGCTACCGTAGACGAGGATGAATTCTCATAAGCACACAAACCACAGCGGTCATGAGTCTATTTTGAAAAGTGTCCTTTGGCCAGAATGACAAGCGTTCTGCTGATTTTGGAAGGATGGATGTATTGCAAGAGAATGACGAGGCAACGGACAGTGCAAACACTGGGATTAAGGCAAAGTTCATTCACAAAATGGGTTCTAAATAGAAATAAATGCGAATTTTATACTAAAAACTAAATTCTGAAACTAAATACTGAGGTGAAAATTACAACTTTTTGAAAAGTCCCAAATAATTAATCTGTCTTAAGGCTCTGTCACACTAAGCTAGCTAGCGAGATCGCTGATTTTGTGACACATCAGAGATCTCGTCAGCGAGATCGCTGTGTGTGACGGGGATCAGTGACCGGCCCCCCTGCCGGTTATCGCTGATCATGCTCGAGCGGCCTGGGCCGTTTTTCGATCGCTGGTCTCCCGCTGTCCAGCACGCATCGCTGCGTGTGGCAGCGAGAGACCAGCGACCAGCAACGCTGGTTGCTAATGTAAACATCGGGTATCCAGGAGCCGCGCGGCTCCTAGATACCCGATGTTTACCTTGGAAACCAGTGTGTACGCCGGTTTTCAAGGTAAACAGCGGGTATCCAGGAGTCGTGCAGCTCATGGATACCCGACGTTTACGTTAGAAACCAGCGTCCAGCGTCGCTGGTACTGATCGCTGGGGCTGTCTATGTGACAGCTCACCAGCGATCAGCCTAAGGATGTCCCAGCGATCCCATCATGTCGGATCGTTGGTGGGATAGATGGGACATCGTTTAGTGTGACGAGGCCTTTAGACTTCATTGTCTAGAGATAAGGGCCTTTCACACATAGCGATCTTGCTTTGTGTGACACGTACCTGCGACCGCCTCCCCCCCACTGGATATCGCTGATCGCGCTCGAATGGCCTGGGCCATTTTTTCCTCGTTGGCATCCCGCTGGCGCCGACTAGCGACACATGGACGCAGGCGGAAGTCGTCATCATCGCTGCGGTGTGACAGGTAACAGCGACCGCCGACGGATCGCTTATCACTGCTGCGTCGCTGGTGAGATCTGCCTGTTTGGCAGCTCACTAGCGACCATTTAGCGATGCACCAGCGATCCTGACCAGGTTGTATCGTTGTCGGGATCGCTGGTGCATCGCTAAATGTAACGGGACCCTTACTATCCTCACTTTACACCTAACTTTTTAAAAGTGGTGAATGCAACGCAAAAAATATTTGCACAAAAACAATATGCAACAAAATTTGAGACTTTTTTTACACTAGAAAAAAAATGGTTCAACTCCTTATCAAATACCCTGTTGAGTGTTTCTTTATCTAACAAATTTCAATCTATACTGAGGTTATATAATTACAAACCAGTGCTTTAAACCAGAGTAGAGCAGCTGACCCTTTGCTCCACAAGATCCGGCTGACCCATGGGATATACGGGTGATAAAAATGTCTTACTAAATTCACAGGACCCTGTAGTCGTTGGCCGCCGGTCTGGAGCCTTGTGAACTATCTCCTACCTGCTGGCATCCAGGTGTCTCATCTTATTTGTAGGCCCAGAGCAAAATTTCCATTGTAGCGTGATGTATGAATGATTTATCTGAAGCAGCGATGGTGATACCGGTAGGTGGTTGGCAGTTCGCAAGGCTCCCAACCAGCAGCCATTGATTCCTGAAGTGGCCACTGTGTGGTACTTGCAGGTATGCAGGATGCAGTGACGAGTTGCGAGACGGTTTGGTGCTTTTTATAATAATGTTCATAGGCCTAGAGGTAACTATCCTCAGTCACAGCCTGACCAACAAAAAGGGGTAACAAGGGTTGCCCTCGCAGGGGCTCTATACAAGCAAACACAAACGGAGTAGAACATGACTACGTCCGGCAATAGCCGGTCACCATAGGGCCGCGGTATGGCCGACTACGGGTCCTTAATCATATAGTCAACATAGCCGTCCAGATGTCCCTTGCCATTCGGGATGGTGGTCTTTCGGCGTAGCAGTCGCTGGACCCAGTTGCTGAAGTGTTGATGAAGTCTTCGAGCGCTCCGGCGCTCTGATGCCACTGGAGCACCACAGGCCCCGGCGGAGTCCTTGGACAGATGGGCTGCAGCCTCCGGACTGGGGCAAGCGGCAGCGATGTGGAGTGGCAAGGGGTAGGCCACCTGCACAGCTAACAGCTGCGACGGGGAATCCGCGGCAAGCAGAGGCTCGGCCCCTGCCACGGACCGGAGCGGGACAGTGGTGGCCGCTGACGGCACTGGACTTGCCGCAACCACCGGTGAGGGCAGAGCGGCTGTGGGCGGCGGGAGACAGGCCGCAGCCGCGGGCAGGAGCGAAGCGGCAACGGGCGCTGGTGACCGCAGGCAGGCCGCAGCCGTGGACAGGAGCGAGGCGGCAATGGCGGCTGGTGACCTCGGGCAGGCCACAGCCGCGGGCTGGAGGAAGGCAGCGGTGGCCGCTGGTCGTCGCGGGGCACCGGTTCTCGGACGGTCGTCTCGGTGCCGTCCCACTGATGTCCAGGGGAAGTATCTCTCCTGTCTCTGGCCTCCTTCCTGGCTCGGGTGAGTCGCTCTGGCTCTCAGTCGCTCCCATGATCTCCTGCTCCTTCTGTCTCATTCTGCTGACTCACTGTGACTCGCGTTCCCCGCCCCTTTTTGTATTGGCTCCACCCCCAGTCCACCTGTCAGTCTCCACGGTCCGTCCCTGAACTCTGTCCCCCGGAAACAGTTTCCTCCGGAACCCAGGTGATGGTCCCCTTGGTTCCGACCCGAACACTCGATGGGGACCCTCTCTCCCACACTCCCTCACCCTGTATGCTCACCAGTCCTTGAGCGAGGGCCTTAGTAGACTCGAGTTAGTCTTCGGATACAACAGTTCTTGTCGCCATACGAACTGGTCCTGTTCGCAACGTTCAGGGGGTTTGCCAGCTGTTAGGCTCGGAGCGCCTAAGTTCGACCAGGGTGGAGCTTTCCGGGGTGGTGGATGGTGGTGGGTTGGTCGATTCTAGCAGGCTAACTGGGTCTGCTGCAATGTCATTATTTGGCGGGCCCGCAGATGTGGCTGGGAAGTCCTCTTCGTCATCCAGGTCCCAGACTGTTGACGGGGGGTCGGGGACCTTAGTGATCAGCTCGGGTCGCATGGGATCAGTGGACGCACAGGGGCGCAACATATTTCGGTGCACAGTACGAGTGAGAGGTGCACCATCTCTTTCCGATTGTATTTCAGACACAGGCCCGTCGGGGCTTATCTGGCGCAACACTCGGTACGGGTTCTCCTTCCACCGTGGTTCTAACTTGTTTTGGGGGCGTTGATCTAGTAAGAGTACCCGGTCCCCAGCCTGGAAGTCAATTGGTGGGGGCACCGCTCCCCCCGGGTGTTCTAGATCCTGGAGCTTTGTATGGACGATTCGCTGGAGGGTCTGCAGCCGGTGCCGGTGGTTTCGGACCCACGAGGATACTCCGGTCCAGGGTAGAGGTTCCTCTGGGTTTAACTCCACTTCCGTGATTCCTTTACCTTCCCATCCAAACAGCAATGAGTAGGGGGTGTAACCAGTCACCCGGTGCACCCGGTTATTATATACCCACTGTTGTGAGTTCATTCTCTGGTTCACCAGTTGTGAGTTCTCCTTCCAGACTCCCTCTGGTGGTAACAGGAGGTAGTGAGGCTGATTGAGAATGAGGATAACGATTGGACCTCAGGAGTCTCAGATTGGATTTAAGACAGCCGACGCCCTATTCAGTTGCTGGTGATTCCTTCTGGCTTGTCAGCTCTTGGTTTTCAGCTCTGTTCCAGTCATCTAAAAGCTAAGTTTTTCAGCTAATGTTCACACTTGATTTTGCTGGTCTATTCAGTTTTTTGTGTGGTCAGCCAGCCCCGGCTGGGGGCTGTGCTGAATTTCCACTCTTATTTATCAGTATTTTGCCAATATGTTTTTTGTCCCTTACTAGTTCGGTCCCTTTTTGCTCTGTCTCAGAATATTTCAGGGTGCCGATATAGTGGGAGAAGTCTAGTGACTTTAGGGTTAATTTTGCTATCAGAAGTGTTGGACATTATTTTTGTAGGTTTTTTTGCAGATTGCAGACAGTGTCTTTCCTTTCCTTTCCTTTCTAGTTAGTTGGGCCCCATCGTTTGCTCAGCCTATTTTCCCGCCTGTGCTTGTGCCTTCATCTTGTTTCACCGACAATACATGTGTGGGGGCTATCTATTCCTTTGGGGTCTGCTCTGGGGCAGTTAGTTTTGCCCTTTTCATTCTTTAGGCTTATTTAGTCCTCCGGCTGTGACGAAGCGTCTAGGAACTTCGTAGGTCGGTGCTCATAGCAAGTGAGTAATTCTGATTATTGCCTGTATGTAGCAGAGCCGATGGGGTTATGGCAGCTTCTAGTCTCCCATGGAGACTACTGAAGCATGCTGCCAAAAGTAAAAAAAAGTTTAAAAAAAAAGAAAAAATATAAAAGTTCAAATCACCCCCCTTTCGCCCCATTCAAAATAAAACAATAATAAAAAAAATCAAACATACACATATTTGGTATCGCCGCAGTCAGAATCACCCGAACTATCAATAAAAAAGGACTAACCTGATCTGTAAACAGCGCAGCGAGAAAAAAAGTCAAAACGCCAGAATTACGTTTTTTTGATTGCCACGACATTGTATTAAAATGCAATAACAGGCGATCAAAATATCGCATCTGCATCAAAATGGTATCAAGAAAAATGTCAGCTCAGCGCACAAGTAAGAAGCTCTCACCTAACCCAAGATCACGAAAAATGGAGATGCTACGGGTCTCGGAAAATGGCGCAATTTTTATTTTTTTTTTACAAACTTGGATTTTTTTTCCACCACTTAAATAAAAAAGAACCTAGAAGTGTTTGGTGTCTATGAACTCGTAATGAACTGGAGAATCATAAAGATAGGTCAATTTTAACATTTGGTGAACATGGTTAAAAAAAAATTCCCCAAAACCGTTGTGGAATTGCACTTTTTTTGCAATTTTACCGCACTTGGAATTTTTTCCCATTTTTGAGTACATGATATGGTAAACCCAATGGTGTTGTTCAAAAGTACAACTCGTCCCGCAAAAAGCAAACCCTCACATGGCCATATTGATGGAAAAATAAAAAAGTTATGGCTCTGGGAAGAAGGGGAGCAAACAACAGAAACACAAAAACAAAAAAGAGCTTTGTCTCAAAGGGGTTAAAACACCACTCCAGCGATTTAGGTTTTTTTTCAGCGCTGGAGTGATGCCACTAATGTAAGTTTTCTGACACTAGTATCATACTCGCCAGCTGCCGTCTTCAGCTTTTCCTGGCGTTGCTCCCGTCCGAGTCCATCTTCTTGTGCCCTCAACTTCTGACTGACCGGAAGTCAGAGGTAATGGTCACAAAGGTCTCAATGAAAGTCTATTAGAGTCTCATTCTGGATCTCATCGACTTACATTGGATTGAAACTTCCAGTTGCCCCAACAAACATTGGAGCGATCTGGCAGGTCGCAAACTGCAGAAGACAACCGGAGTGACCCCGAGAACTGAACAAGATGGCGCCTTTGTGAGTATAATATTAAGGGTAGGGAACTTAGATTAGTGGCACCATTCCAGGGGTAAAATGAAAAAACTACTGGAGTTGTGCTTAAGCAAAACTTTTCAATAAGACAAAATCCTTTAATGCAAGAGAGAGAACAAAGGAAATTACATAAGCTCATAAATGCCATAGAGGCAGTCTCTACAACTGTTCAGAAGAAAGTAGATCACTGAGGCCTAATGGGTCTCATGTTGCACAAACAAAGCAATATTAGAAAAAACTGGAAACTAGTCAATGGTCTTGTCAATCGTGGGCTGCACAAGCATCATTACGGGTCCCATTGGATCTGTACTGTGGGGCCACTCTTACTTATGTGCATGTTGGACAGCATACGATGACTTGCTCCTTCTTAATAATTGTGTATGCAGTACTAAAAAGACAAGTTCAGATCGCTACGCTCATATCCTTAATGTGGTCCCATTGTGAACACAAAGAGGTCAATGGGTCATGCAATGACCTCCATGATTCCCAACACAACTCATTGACCTCTATATTTAAGCGAGGACACGCTCTCAATCATGAAATCTCACCCCCTCCTGTATTAGCGGACTGAGGAGAAGGAGGTGGAGAGGGGTGACAGGAAACAGAGACATGACCTTTGTCAAAATAGCACAAGAGCCACTCTGTTGGGCAACCTCGTCATAAATAAGACTACTTGTGTCCGCTCAAAACAGACATATCGAACAACGACTACAATAGAAAAATCTGATTATGCCGAAAATTCAAAATTATCAACACCTCAGTGGCTAGAATACATGGCCGCGGGTAACGTAAAGGGAACGCAGGATCCAAAAACTGACTTGAAGATAACAAGATTTTAGACTAAGCGGACATCTTGAACGTTACATAAGTTTTGATGACATACATTTTATGTTAAGACGTATTAAACAATGTCTGGTATTAATAAGATGTTCTGTTTTCGGGATAGGAAAGAGGACCTTTGATTCCTAAATATCACAAACAAAAGAAACTAATACATGACAGTAACCTGACCCAGACATGCTATAGCAGAGTATACAGTATTCTACAACTTTATGGAAAGCTACTTCCACCATATATAGAAAATAGACAAATTCCCACTATTTATGAGATACAATTTGGATTATTCTTGCTTTTCTTTCAACAAAGAAAACCATACCATTTGGATGTCAAGCGGCCAGGCAGACAATCATCCGATACAAAAACAAGGCACTCATTCATCAGGTGAAATGATTTTTAAGCTTGCCTTAAAAATTGTTGTTCTTGGTAACACAACATCCTTTGTGCTGCCGAGAACAAAGGCAGTCTATGAGCACAGACTGATCATGTTGGCGATCGTTCTGTGCACCTAAAAGTGCCATCAACCTGTATAAACAGGCTATTAAACAACCACCAATCGTACTAGTAACCTAAATAATGCTTTGGATGATTGGCCAACAGGCATCTCAGCCGACTCTTTCATACATTGGTGCGCTCGTTCGATCTGTACTCTCTATGAGAACCACCAGTTGGCACATCTCTAGGAGAACAATGTGATTGACAGTCCCAAATCCCAAAAATAGACATGCCAATCGATATTTCCCCCCAATGAACAGTTGACTGGCACCCCCATACACATTAGATTGGTGGCGGTTTCAGTCGAAAATAGTCTAATGTGTATGGGGGTCTTAAGTGGTCCTAGCTCAGCAGATAATCATTCGATCAGTGATTGTTAAAGAAAAAGTAGTTTAGTAGTAGAGTGAAAAGTGGTTGCTTCTTGGGAAAGATTATTAGTAGATCAACACACATCAAAAGGCTTCTACAACTATGGGAGACGCACACGGGTTTCCTGGGGCCTAAAGCTTGCCATACACGTATGAAGAAAAGCATTCATCAGACAGGTATCGCTCCCAACTCTCTGACACACATATCAACCTCCCGTTCAGTTGAACATCCATGTTTTTTCAATGGTGAGAGAGGAGAGAGGAGAAAGCCTCTGCCAGACAGCTAAAGCGGCCACTTACCTCACTAGCAATAAATGAATCGAGTGTTTAAATTCAAACTGCCCGATACTCTTCTACCGAAAATCATCTGTTCGGGGAGAACTGTGAGGCCCCAATATAAGTATCTGCAGGTTCAGCCAACTTTAATCTAATGTGTATAGAGGCTTTAGATCAAAGTTGGTTGAACCTGCCTGTTTCTCTGTGACCAGCTGGTTAAAGAGGTGGTTCACTACAGGACAACCCCTTCTTAACAACTCCGCTGTCCAACATAAAGAAGCTGTTACACTTCAGTCTGGCACTCTACCGCAGATTGCCTCACTGGGTCCCCCAACAGGCACGTGACGTTTTTTCATATGACGGGTGCAGCCAAACAGCAGTAGTTGCTGATTGGCTGCATCCGTGGAAGACCCACTCTGTTGCAATGGTAAACGGTAGAGCAAAAATTGGGGAATCACCTGGATATTGGAATATTGCAAAAACGAGCAGTGATTTCAGGATCCTGTGGATTGAGTTAGGTTGTTCACATAGTACGGTGCGTGTATGCAGCTCATTGAGGTCAAGCTGACTTTATATAACACATCTCACTATCTAGACTATATGGAATACTGTAAATGTAACGATACTCATGAGTGACCTTCAGAAGATCAACTCACTTCTTGTGATGTATTATACTTTTCTTTTTCTCGTTCATCATATATCAGATATAGGCACAATAGTTGCTTTGTTGGTGTCCAGTAAAACACTGTAACCTACTGTAATTTAATGTGAACTTTTACTGGATCTTTCAGTAAACAAAACCCTAACTATTTGTGAAAAGATCATGAGACGACTACATGCTATCTAAGAGTAAATGTCAGGATTTTTTATTCGGTGATATTTACCGGAATTCTGGCTCAAGTTAAAGAGATTGTCCCCTTCCAAAGATTATCATTGTGGATAGTAAACATGGACACACAGACCATACAGTAATGACATACACGGATGTAAACATGGACACACGGACCAAACACTGATGACCCACACTGGTGGTAAACATGGACACACATAGACCATACACTGATTACCACACTGATGGCAAACACGTACACACATGGCCAATACAATGATGACGACACTGATGGCAAACAAGGATACACATGGACCATACACTGATGACCCATACTGGTAGTAAACACAGACACACATGGACCATACACTGATGAGCATGTAGTACGTGTGCCGACTGGGGGGGGTGTCCCTTCTTACGCACGAAAAGACTGGAGTCAGACACAGAAGCACGCTCAATCAGGTCTTCTTTATTGGTTCTGTTCTCCGACAGTAACACGACAGCTCCTGCACGCTGGCCTGGGTACCTGTCACCTCCCCCTTCCTCTGTCTATGATGGCCCTCTAGGTTCTTTCACTGTGGCTGCTGTTAGGTCCATGGCCACAGCGCTTCTCCGGTTGAGTCCGTGCATCCACTGCAACACTTACTACCGCTTCAGTGTCCAGCTGTTCGGTACCCCAGGCGTCCTCTGTCTGCAGCTGCCCTGTTAGGGATGCCCCCCCCCCCACCACTGTCCTGTCCTTCTGGAACTCTCCTTCCTTTTATTCACCTCTCACTGGAAGTCCTCTTCTCAGTTCCATAACTCCGCCTACCATGACTCTGCGCTTCCTAGCTTCAGCTGCTGTTATGTCCTTTACTCACTATCCTATGTCTCCATCTAGTGGCCAAAACCCAGAACTACAACGTCTCTCTCTACTGCTAGCTGTTTCCCTACACATATATACAAATTACAATAAAGCATTGTACACTGCACGTTTTTACATTTTATCTCTCTACTTCAGACAGGCCCACATATCAGTCCACCCTCCTACAACCACACTGATGGCAAACACGGACACACATGGACCATACACTGATGACCACACTGATAGCAAACACGGACACACATGGACCACACACTGATGATCCACACTGATTGGACCAGTACCATTTTTTAATCTACGTGTTTAAACATAAAAGTGTGAAGGAGGCCTAAAGCTCACTAATAAATGTGGACCTGTCACATACAGCACTAATATTTCAGCTTATACAGATACCACACTCCCACATGGAGATGGTGATTTCTTTACCTCCCTCTCAGAAAAAAACTTAGGTTTTGTACATTTTTCTACAAGAACTTTTTGCCGCCCCCTGTAAGCCACTACCCTTGGCCCTGGACCTCACATCACTAGTGACAAAGGAAGACCCTGAATACATGGTAAAGAAAATGAATTGTTAATTCATCACTTGAAGATAATGGCCCCTAGCGATAAACATTGATGAAAGAAAAGAACGCTGGACACGATGTTTCTTAGAATAGATGCAAACAGATCTTGGGAGATGTAAAAAGGACATAATAAGCGTTGGATAAAGGCATGGACTAGTAGCCTTGGGGTTCAAAAATATATGGACTTCCTTCTCTCCTTCACACTTATTCGCTCCTCAACCAACCGCCTCCAAGACTTCTCCCCAATAGCCCCCATCCTCTGGAATTCCCTGCCCCAACATGTCCGTCTATCAACCACATTCGAATCCTTCAGACGAAACCTGAAAATCCACCTCTTCAAGAAAGCCTACAGCCTGCAATGACCCCGCTACCTCCTCACCACCACTGGAGCTACCGCCTTAACCAACACCAGAGCTGCTGCAACCCCCCAACCTACTGTCTCCTTCCCCACCATCCTGTAGCATGTAAGCCCGAAAGGGCAGGGTCCTCTCTCCCCTCTGTATCAGTCTGTGATTGTTAGTTTGTTTACTGTAAGTGATATCTGTAATTTCTAAGTAAAGGTACTGTCACACTTAGCGATGTACCAGCGATCCCGACCAGCGATATGACGCGGTCAGGATCGCTGGTGCATCGCTAAGTGGTCGCTAGTGAGCTGCCACACAGGCAGATCTCACCAGCGACATCGCTGGGGACGGGGATCGCTACTTACCTGTCAGACCAGGCGATCCTGCGTCCTCCCGCCCGCGTCCACACGTCGCTCGTCTTCACAGCAGGAAGCGCCGCAGGAAGCTGACGACGAGAAACAGTCCTGAACGTTCTCGCGCGATCAGCAATAACCAGCGGGGGAGCTGGTCGTAGGCAAGTATCAGACACAGCGATATCGCTAGCAATATCGCTATAACGTCACTAGTTATAGCGATATTGCTAGCGATATCTTTTAGTGTGACTGGCCCTTAACCCCTTCTCATGTACAGCACCATGGAATCAATGGTGCTATATAAATAAATAATAATAATAATAATAATAATATGGAAAGGTACTGAAGAGAGATGGCCAAAAATGGGTTCTCCTGATTCGCTGGATATATGGACACTGAGAAAGGTTTATATTTGATGAATTGCCATAGGGACAATGGTGAAAAGTTCTATCTAAGCACAGTCTGGATGTGGTAACTATGATTATATATATATATATATATATATATATATATATATATATATATATATATATATATATATATATATATATTTTGGTGAAATATCACTTTTTTGTAATCTTGCAATAAATGTTTTAAGTACAAATTGAAGAAAAAGTGTGATATGTGTACTTTTTTCCCAATAGTCTTGTGACATGACCATTCAAGGACATTGAAAATTTCATCTCAAACAACCTGAGTGTTCTTCGTACAGTATTTTGCCCGTGGGCCACAGAGAACTGGATCTGGCCATGGCAGGAGAGCAGCATGAGAGATGAAGATGTGGATGTAGAATACAGAACAGTTAACCTGGTATATGAAACTCTATTGCACAAGTAAATCATTCCTTGTGCTTACGTGCTTGCTTTTTATTGTGAAATCAACATGAGTAACAGAGATAAGACATTGCGTCATGGTTCACTATAAATGTAATCACTTGCAAAGATATTGCTCAATTTTCAAACTTTCAACAGTCAGCACAAATGTGACCATCAATTGGGTTTAGAATAAAATCCATGACTGAAAGTTTGTAAAGTAGGAAGACCACTAAAAAGTGATCTGCCACCATCGCATCCAGTTCAAATTACTAATACTGACCTACAAGGCCATCTATAACCTGTCTCCCCCATATGTCTCTGAACTAATCTCCCGATATCTTCCCTCACGTAATCTCCGGTCCTCCCAAGACCTCCTTCTCTCCTTCACACTTATTCGCTCCTCACCCAACTGCCTCCAAGACTTCTCCCGAATTGCCCCTATTCTCTGGAATTCTTTGCCCCAACAAGTCCGACTATGAACCACATTTGGATCCTTCAAACGGAACCTTAAAACCCACCTCTTCAAGAAAGCATACCGCCTGAAATGACCCCGCTGCCTCCTTCTCTCTCACCACTACCGGTGATATCACCTCAACCAACACCGGAACTGCTGCAACCCACCAACCTACTGTCTCCTTCCCCACCATCCTGTAGCAGGTAAGCCCAAAAGGGCAGGGTCCTCTCTCCCCTCTGTATCAGTCTGTCATTAGTTTGTTTACTGTAAGTGATATCTGTAATTTGTACGTAACCCCCTTCTCATGTACAGCACCATGGAATCAATGGTGCTATATAAATAAATAATAATAATAATGGATACGTGGTAGAACATTACGAACATTAAATAGGTGGAATTTTCAACATCCACCAATTTCCAGACTAATAGGAGACACAAATAGCACTGTTTAGTAGAGACTAACAAAAAAATTCACAAGTCCAGTAGTCAGGTCCTTATTTCGTGGACCCGTGAAAGCGCTTGTAGTGTGAAACAGCAGTAGTCCTACGCTGTCTCCACCTCCTCTCCCACACCGCAATGTTATTACCTGCTTGTGAATAAAGAATCAATGCCCGGAACGGTGAGTGCTGCCTCCTTTCTTTTTGGACATGTACATTAATTAATTGACCAATCTACACAAAAATGATGGGCTCAGTCAGCTTAATACATGCAGATGGAAAGCAACAGCAAAAGATCTTATTCATCTCTTCTGAACTAAAACTTCACCTGTTTTTTTTGGTTTTTGCCTGTTTGCTTTGTAACTTTCTAGTTTTGTCAGTGGGATTGAAAGGATTTGTGTTATGAGTTCATTTTCTCCTTCACCTCTGATGTCTGATGAACTCCCTCTGCTGGTGAAAGGAGGTAGTGAAATTGATCTGGATGGGAAGAACCTGTCATCTGAACAGGTGGAGTGTGATTGGACATCCGGAATTTCTGAGTGGATATAAGGCAGCCGACGCCCTGCAGGGTTGCTGGTGATCCTTTCTGCTCTGAGCTCTGGCATCCAGTTTAGTTCCTGTCTACTAAACGCTAAGTTTTTGCTCTGCTATTTTTCCATGAGATTTTGTCTGTTTACTTAGTGTTTGTGTTCAGCCTGCCCTGGTTGGGACGGGCTGAACTCCATTTTTGTCTCTGATCAGTTGATCTCTTTGCTGTGTCTTCAGAATATACCTGAGTGCTGATATAGTGATTTTGAAGTCTAGTGACTTCAGGGCCTTTTCTATCAGACGTGTTGGACATTATTTTTGGCAGGGTTTTTTGCGTGATTGCAGCCAGCATCTTTTCTGTCCTTTCCTATCTAGTTAGTTGGGCCCCATCATTTGCTCAGCCTGTCTTTCTGTCTGTGTTTGTGTTTTCATCTGTTTTTCACCCACAATACATGTTGGGGGCTGTCTATTGCTTTGGGGTCTGCTCTGGGGCAGTTTAGATTTCCCCTTTCTTTCTTTAGGCTTATTTAGCTCTCCGGCTGTGACGAGGGGTCTAGGGCACCGTAGGAACCCCCCACGGCTATTGTTAGTTGTGGTGAATAGGATCAGGGGTCTGCAATCCGCTAGCTACCAACCTCTCCGGTTCTCTGGACTTAGCTTGTGTTTTTGTTTTTTCCTCCTCCGGTGACTCATTCATAACAGAATCACCAGCCATACCGCAGATTCTAGGGTACTCAATTGCAGGAAAGAATTGTAGAAAAAAAAAAGTGTCAGAATTTTTTCTTGTGTATATTTTTTCCTCTATTTCTCTGAGGCCATAGGGGGATTTTTTTTCTCAATGGAGATTAAGCAATTGTCTGATCGTGTGGAGCAGCTCACTGCTGAAGTGTGGGGAATTTCTGCCTATCTTGCTCATTCACATGCTGCTGAACCAAAGATCCCTACTCCTGATGTGTTTTTTGGGGATTGGTCTAAATTTTTGAATTTTAAGAATAATTGTAAATTATTTTTTGCCTTGAAGCCTAACTCATCGGGGAGCTCCGCGCAGCAGGTTAAAATTGTCATCTCTTTGCTGCGCGGCGATCCCCAGGATTGGGCGTTTTCTTTAAAACCTGATGATCCTATTCTAACTAATGTGAACGCATTCTTTCAAGCCTTGGGGTTGTTGTATGATGAACCTAATGCTATTGATCAGGCTGAAAAGGCCCTGTTGGCATTGAGCCAGGGTCAGGATTCTGCAGAGTTGTACTGTCAAAAATTCCGAAAGTGGGCGGTCCTTACTACCTGGAATGATGGTGCCTTGGCAGCTCTCTTTCGGGAGGGTTTGTCAGAAACCGTAAAAGATACTATGGTGGGATTTCCTGTTCCCTCTGGTCTTGACGATTCTATGTCATTAGCCATTCAGGTTGATCGGCGTTTGCGTGAACGCAAAACTGCACGAGAGGTGTTGCCACCTGTTGTACAAATGTCTGAACCTATGCAATGTGATAGAGTTTTGTCTAGGGCGCAACGTCAGGAGTTCAGAAGGCGTAATAAGCTGTGTTTTTTTTGTGGAGATGCCTCTCATATTATTTCGGTCTGCCCTAAATGAGAGAAACGTTTTGCACACACATTTGCTGTGGGTGGTGTTCAACCTAAGTTTCTTCTGGCAATTACTCTGTCCACATTTTACGCTAAGGCTTTTGTGGATTCGGGAGCAGCTCTGAACCTGATGGACTTGGATTTTGCTAAACATTGTGGGTTTCCTATGACACCTCTGCGGACGCCTATCCCTTTGAGGGGTATTGATGCTACTCCTTTGGCGAAGAATAAACCTCAGTTTTGGACCCAGGTGGTAATGCGCGTCGCCCCAGACCATCAAGAAAATTGCAGATTTTTGGTGTTGCATAATTTGCATGATACCATTGTTCTGGGGTTTCCTTTGTTGCAAATCCATAATCCAGTTTTGGATTGGAAATCTTTGTCTGTGGTGAGTTGGGGTTGTCGGTGTGCCCTTAGTGACGCTCCTGTTTTCTCCACCTCTCCCCAGTCGCATGATGTTCCTGACTATTTGGCTGATTTTTATGATGTATTTAGTGAGAATGAGTCTGCGTCTTTGCCTCCTCATAGGAGTTATGACTGTGCAATTGAGCTGAGCCCTGGGTGTAAATTTCCCATGGGTCGACTTTTCAATTTATCTGTACCCGAGCACGAGGCTATGCGATCTTATATTAAGGAGTCGTTGGAGAAGGGTCATATTAGACCATCCTCTTCACCCTTAGGTGCTGGGGTTTTTTTCGTGGCCAAGAAAGATGGTTCATTAAGGCCTTGTATTGACTATCGTTCCCTCAACAAAATTACTGTTAAATATCAGTGTCCGTTACCCCTGATTTCTGATCTATTCTCCAGAGTTAAAGGTGCTTGCTGGTTTACCAAGCTTGACCTCAGGGGGGTGTATAATCTTATTCGCATTAAGCATGGGGATGAATGGAAGACAGCGTTTAATACTCTGGAGGGACATTTTGAGTACCTGGTGATGCCTTTTGGGCTCCCTAATGCCCCTTCTGTCTTCCAGTGCTTCATGAATGATATTTTCCGAGACTTTGTGGATACATTTTTGATCATCTATCTGGATGATATTTTGATCTTTTCCAGGGATTGGGACTCTCATGTGGAACATGTTCGGACTGTTTTGAGGGAGAATTCCCTGCATGTCAAGGGATCGAAATGCCTTTTTGGGGTACAGAGGATTTCATTTTTGGTATTTATTTTGTCTCCGTCAACTATTGAAATGGACCCGGCCAAGGTACAGGCCATTTATGATTGGGTTCAGCCCACTTCTTTGATGGCCCTCCAGAAGTTCTTGGGTTTTGCTAATTTTTATCGTAAATTTATAGCTAATTTTTCTGGTATTGCCAAACCATTGACTGATTTGACTAAGAAGGGTGCTGATGTGCTGAATTGGTCTCCGGAGGCTGTTTCTTTCAGGAGCTGAAGCGAAGGTTCACTTCTGCTCCGGTCTTGCGGCAACCTGATGTCTCACTCCCGTTTCAGGTAGAGGTGGACGCTTCTGAGATTGGTGCAGGAGCGGTTTTGTCCCAAAAAGATCCTGTAACATCTAAAATGAATCCCTGTGCTTTCTTTTCCCGAAAGTTCTCCCCATCCGAACGTAACTATGATGTGGGGAATCGGGAACTGTTAGCTATGAAATGGGCATTTGAGGAGTGGAGACATTGGTTGGAGGTAGCTAAACATCAAGTCGTGGTCCTTACTGACCACAAGAATTTGATTTACCTGGAGTCGGCCAAACGCTTGAATCCTAGACAGGCTAGGTGGGCCTTGTTTTTCACACGTTTTGATTTTGTGGTCTCTTTTCTTCCGGGCACTAAGAATGTCAAGGCAGACGCCCTCTCTAGGAGTTTCTTTGCTGATTCTCCTATTGTGTCCAAGCCTGCTACCATCTTAGGTGAGGGGGTAGTTGTTTCTGCCATCTCGCCTGATTTGAGACGTGCTCTGGAAGAGTTTCAGGAGGACAAACCTGAGCATTGTCCCATTGGAAAATTGTATGTTCCTGACCAGTGGAGGTAGAGAGTAATGTCTGAAGTTCATTGCTCCACATTGGCTGGTCATCCAGGTATTTTTGGTACTAGAGGTTTGGTGAGTCGGTCTTTTTGGTGGCCCGCCTTGTCTCGTGATGTCAGGAATTTTGTGCAGTCCTGTGGGACTTGCTTCCGGTCTAAACCCTGTTCTCTCTCTAGTGGGTTGTTGATGCCTTTGCCGGTGCCCAGGAGGCCATGGACCCATATTTAAATGGATTTTATCTCTGATATGCCTTTCTCTCAGAGAATGACTGTTATTTGGGTGATTTTTTGATAGATTCTCTAAGATGGTCCATCTTGTACCACTCCCTAAGTTGCCATCTTCCTCAGAGTTGGTGCCCTTGTTTTTGCAACAGGTGGTTTGCTTGCACGGGATTCCTGAGAACATTGTATCTGACAAAGGAGTTCAGTTTGTTTCTAGAGTTTGGAGGACTTTCTGTTCCAAGCTGGGAATTCAGTTGTCCTTCTCCTCTGCGTTTCACCCTCAGACCAATGGGCAGACGGAGAGAACAAACCAGACTTTGGAGTCACATTTGAGATGTTTTATTTCTGCTGATCAGGATGATTGGGTTTCATTTTTGCCCTTGGCCGAATTTGCTTTAAATAATAGAGCTAGTTCTGCCACTTTGATGTCACCTTTTTTTTGGAACTTTGGGTTTCATCCTCGATTCTCTTCGGGCAGGTGGAGTCTTCTGCCTGCCCAGGTGTTGACACTGTGGTGGAGAGAATGCACCAGATCTGGGACCAGGTGGTGGATAAGCTGTCTCTCTCCCAGGAAAAGGCCCAGCGGTTTTCCAACTGGCATAGGACCATTGGTCCTCGGTTTAAGGTGGGTGATATGGTTTGGTTGTCATCAAAGAATATCTCTATGAAGGTGGCTTCTCCAAAGTTTAAACCTAGATTTATTGGACCTTACAAGATTTTGGAGATTCTTAATCCAGTCTCGTTTCGATTGGCTCTTCCTGTTACATTCAAGATCCATAACGTGTTTCATAAGTCTCTGTTAAAGAGGTTTGTTGAGCCAGTAGTTCCTATGGTGGCACCTCCTGACCCTGTATTGGTTAAAGGTAATGTGGAATATGAGGTTGAGAAGATACTCGACTCTCGTCTGGCTAGACGGAGACTCCAGTATTTGGTTAAATGGAAGAGTTATGGCCAGGAGGATAATTCTTGGGTCTCTGCATCCGATATTCATGCCGAAAGATTGGTTCGTGCTTTTCATCGGGCCCATCCTGATCGCCCTGGTGGCGTGGATGAGGGTTCGGTGACCCCTCCTCAAGGGGGAGGTACTGTTATGAGTTCATTTTCTCCTTCACCTCTGATGTCTGATAAACTCCCTCTGCTGGTGAAAGGAGGTAGTGAAATTGATCTGGATGGGAAGAACCTGTCATCTGAACAGGTGGAGTGTGATTGGACATCCAGAATTTCTGAGTGGATATAAGGCAGCCGACGCCCTGCAGGGTTGCTGGTGATCCTTTCTGCTCTGAGCTCTGGCATCCAGTTTAGTTCCTGTCTACTAAACGCTAAGTTTTTGCTCTGCTATTTTTCCATGAGATTTTGTCTGTTTACTTAGTGTTTGTGTTCAGCCTGCCCTGGTTGGGACAGGCTGAACTCCATTTTTGTCTCTGATCAGTTGATCTCTTTGCTCTGTCTTCAGAATATACCTGAGTGCTGATATAGTGATTTTGAAGTCTAGTGACTTCAGGGCCTTTTCTATCAGACGTGTTGGACATTATTTTTGGCAGGGTTTTTTGCGTGATTGCAGCCAGCATCTTTTCTGTCCTTTCATATCTAGTTAGTTGGGCCCCATCATTTGCTCAGCCTGTCTTTCTGTCTGTGTTTGTGTTTTCATCTGTTTTTCACCGACAATACATGTTGGGGGCTGTCTATTGCTTTGGGGTCTGCTCTGGGGCAGTTTAGATTTCCCCTTTCTTTCTTTAGGCTTATTTAGCTCTCCAGCTGTGATGAGAGGTCTAGGGCACCGTAGGAACCCCCCGCGGCTATTGTTAGTTGTGGTGAATAGGATCAGGGGTCTGCAATCCGCTAGCTACCAACCTCTCCGGTTTTCTGGACTTAGCTTGTGTTTTTGTTTTTTCCTCCTCCGGTGACTCATTCATAACAGATTTGTATGAAATTTAGTAATCCAATCAGGTTCATGGTGCCTAAAGACACCAGTATTTAAAATAGTAGATGGTGATGGGGAGAAGTAAAGATAGAGAGACAGAGACAGTGCTGCTGATTTCTACTGTGCATTATCGTACCCCAAGTGTTGGATTCACAGCCACACTGCTCAGTAATGCTGTATAATCTTCTCCAAGCTGCTGCTGCCACTTCTGAACATGAGCTAAATTGTGATAGGAGAACAATAATCCCTCTTGTCTTTGTGTGCTGTGTATGGGACACATCATAGCAGCTAATCACCACCCACTAGCTCAGAGACAACTTTAAATTAGAAAGGACAACTGTGGGAAAATGCAGCATAAAAGTCATATAATGGCTAGAAATAGTGTTATTGAACATGTACACACACAGGAAAGTGTACTCTGAAAAGAAACCAGGATTCTTTCCAGAAGCAGCAATTGACTTGTAATATCATTGATTGAGCAGGACATTTCCCCATGTAAATAAACCTTTTTGAAAAATCTAAGAGAAAGGACACGGGGTTTGACTACTCTGTAGGGAGATAGAGTCAATTCTTTCTGCGGATTGAAAACCGCAGATAATCCGCGCGGAAAATTCCGCACCGTCTGCACTGCGGTTTTTGATTCCCATAGGGAATCATGGTACTGTACACTGCAGCAAAAACTGCTGCGGGTCCGCAGCGGCCAAGACCGCTGCGGAACCGCAGCAAAATCCGCAGCGTGTGCACACAGCCTAAAAGGGAACCTGTCATCAGGTTTTCCCAATATAAACTGTAACCCCAAAGTCTTCAAACTCATCTGCATAGCCCTAAAACGATCTTTTCTAATCCCCCCATATGCCGTGGTCTGATCCAATGGGCATCTCTAATCTTGCTTCGCTGCCTCCTCTCTCATCGTTTCTCCATCCTGCTTGCTTCATGTCGATCACACATCTTACATCATCCACACAGTATCTCCAATTGCGCTCCTGCACTGGCGTATTTCGCTATGCCCTGCTAATAGCAGAGCAAACTACTGTAATATGCATGTGCCGGCTTCACTTCTGGGTCAACGGCGCTTTTTGGCTTCTCTTGGTGCATGCTCATTGCAGTACTTTGCTCTGCCGTAAGCAGGGCAGAGCAAAGTGCGCCTGCACAGGAGCTCGATGGAAGATACTGTATGGATAACGTCAGGGCCGTTTTTAGAGAAAGTGGAGCCCTGGGCAAAAGTTTAAAGTGGGGCCCCAAATGCTCACATATCCCACATCACACAAACATTTCGGTTGTATTTACAGGTGCAGATTTCAGGCCATTAAACGAGTGTGATCGACAGCATTGAAGTCGTTTGACGCTTGTTCCCGAATTTCTTTACACCGGCTGAGGAAGAATAACGGACACAGATAGTCCTCAATACAGTATAATGCAGGTCCCATATGTTACATATAGTATAATGCACTCCCCATGTTCCTTGATAGAGTATAATGCAGCCCCCCTCAGAGTATACTGCAGCCACACACAGTATAATGCAGCCCCCAACACACAGTATAGCACAGCTCCCCAAAAAAAAACAGTACAGTGGAGCTCCTTCCAACACACGGTACAGTACATCTCCCCCAACACACATTACAGTGCAGCTCCCCTTACAGACAGAATACTGCAGTTCCCCCAACACACAGTATAGTGCAGCTCCCCCAACACAGTAGAGTGCAGTGTCCCCCAAACACATAGTACAGTGCAGCTACCCAACACACAGTATAGTGCAGCTTCCCCCACACATAGTACAGTACAGAACCCTCCCAACACACAGTATAGTGCAGCTCCCCCAGCACATAGTACAGTGCAGCTTCCCAACACACAGTATAATGAAGTTCCCCCAACACAGTAGAGTGCAGTGTCCCCCAAACACATAGTACAGTGCAGCTACCCAACACACAGTATAGTGCAGCTCCCCCCACACACAGTACAGCTCCAACAACACACAGTACAGAACCCTCCCAACACACAGTATAGTGCAGCTCCCCAACACAGTAGAGTACAGTGTCCCCCAAACACATAGTACAGTGCAGCTACCCAACACATAGTACAGTACAGAACCCTCCCAACACACAGAATAGTGCAGCTCCCCCAACACATAGTACAGTGCAGCTTCCCAACACACAGTATAATGAAGTTCCCCCAACACAGTAGAGTGCAGTGTCCCCCAAACACATAGTACAGTGCAGCTACCCAACACATAGTACAGTACAGAACCCTCCCAACACACAGAATAGTGCAGCTCCCCCAACACATAGTACAGTGCAGCTTCCCAACACACAGTATAATGAAGTTCCCCCAACACAGTAGAGTGCAGTGTCCCCCAAACACATAGTACAGCTCCCACAACACATAGTACAGTACAGAACCCTCCCAACACACAGTATAGTGCAGCTCCCCCAACACATAGTACAGTGCAGCTTCCCAACACACAGTATAATGAAGTTCCCCCAACACAGTAGAGTGCAGTGTCCCCCAAACACATAGTACAGTGCAGCTACCCAACACACAGTATAGTGCAGCTCCCCCCACACACAGTACAGTACAGCTCCCACAACACACAGTACAGAACCCTCCCAACACACAGTATAGTGCAGCTCCCCCAAAACATAGTACAGTGCAGCTCCCTAACACACAGTATAGTGAAGCTCCCCCAACACAGTAGAGTGCAGTGTCCCCCAAACACATAGTACAGTGCAGCTACCCAACACACAGTATAGTGCAGCTCCCCCCACACACAGTACAGCTCCAACAACACACAGTATAGTACAGAACCCTCCCAACACACAGTATAGTGCAGCACCCCCCAAACACATAGTAGAGTGCAGCTCCCCAACACACAATAGTACAGTGCAGCTCCCCAACACACAGTATAGTGCAGCTCCCCCAATGCACAGTACAGTGCAGCTCCCCCAAACACATAGTACTGTGCACTAAGTTCAGCTCCCCCAACACACAGTATATTGCATAAACGCGCACTCTTACACTCTCTCACACACACTCAAACAATAATGCATACACACACACTCACACAAACCTCCATCACTGCTTTCAACTGTATCTGCGTCTATGATGCCGATAAGTGGAATGAGCGATGGGGGGGGGGCACGGGGCTGCTCTTACGGGCCCCATAGCGACAGCATGGTGTGCCGCTATTAGCGTATGCCATTAGCTCAGCTGGGAACCCCTGGAGGAGCGAGGGCACTAGGCAGCTGCCTGATCTGCTGGCCCTAACGCTGGTCCTGGATAACGTAGAAAGCGTCATCCACATGAAGCAAGAAGGAGGATGGGATAGATAGGTGAGCCAGATTATGGGTGCATAAATATATGCTAACAAGGCATACAATTACATTAATGAAGATTTAAAGGACATTAAAAAATGAGAACACATCAGAATTTCCCAGATATTATCTCATCTGAGCACATTAAGCACCATTATACTTCCTTTGCTTTAACCAACTAAAAATTTAAATCTAATAAGTCTGGGTCTTTTATGCCATGGTTCTTTATGCGTCATAACAGTAACGAGATTTTATGCCTCGTTTTGTCAAGGAAGCAACAATAGCACATAAATAAAGAATGTTTTGAAGGTTCTCTGTGATAAGAAGGTTCTCGTGAGCTGCTTTTGACATCAGCCATCATAACCCTTTTTCTCCGTATGCTATTTTCATGGCAATTGACCAACTGACTAGCTTGCTCTCTGCCTTCTTTCTGGGTCCTTCCTTTCCCCCTCTTATGTACTCATCAACTGTCATGCAGAGAGTACTACCTTAATAGGTCTCATGCTAATTCAAAAAAAGTCGGTCAAACCCGCTGATTTCAGCAGGAGCAGCCACTATGAGATGTGTATGGGAGCTTCCCGACTGTCACCCGATAGATGATGGGATGAAGAATTGGGCAGTTGAAACTTCAATGTCCTACCTCTTTGTTTTCAGTGGAGATAAATCACAGTTATAGGTGTCCAGGACAAATCATAAATACTCGGCCCAGCACTATTTGTATCAGGAAGTCAGGAGAACGAGCTTTCTTCCAACCGAACGCTTGGCTGACGCCTGTGTCTGGTGCATGGCCAGGTTAAAGCTCGACATACTCCTTAAATACAGCCAATCGTTCAGCTGGCAGCCAACATGGTCATCTCTCCCATACCCGCTCATTAAGGCCAAGTGCTGCTGTGCTCTCTATGAGAACATCTGGCAGCAGCTATTTCTCGGTATTGGCAATTCGAAATCAGACAAACCAGATCCCTAAGTCCCTCATCAAACAATTGTCCGAGGATCCCATACATTTTAGACTTGTACTTGAACCTGTTAATATCAGCAGATTTGGCTGACATTACTGTAATATTTATTTGTGGACTTTATAGTCACAAACAAAGACCTGGATAGAAAAGATTACATTTAGTTGGGAAAGTTAGAGATTTTCCACCCCCATAAAAATTATCTGGCATATCCACTAAATATATGATGAGGTATAAATGTCAAATTAATGAAGATTGATGTTACGGGACCCTCAAAAATCCCAGTCCATGCAACTTCTGAGATCCCTCAGACAAAGTAAGTGCACTCCTCTGTTTCCATATCTACCATATATCTACTACTAGAATAGGTAATGGTATTCCTGTTCTTGACATGAAGCAAGCAGAAGGATGGCGATTGCGGGGAGAGAGAAGGCCAGAGATGGCCATCAGACTGGACCGCGCCCTGCATACTGTGTAGGGGAGCTTCTGGAATACTGGAAGCCATGCATACAATGTGGGGGGCTAGTGGGGGTCCTGCATACAGTGTGCAGGACTACTGTGGGGCCATGCATACAATGTGGGGGGCTACTGGGGGTCCTACATACAGTGTGGGGGGCTACTGGGGCCATGCATACAGTGGGGGGGACTACTGGGGGCCATTCTTACAGTGTTTGGGATTACTGGAGCCATGCATACAGTGTGGGGCACTATCGAGGGCCATGCATACAGTGTGGGGGACTACTGGAGACCATTCATACAGTGTGTGAGACTACTTTGGCAATGCATACAGTTGTGATGTCCGCCTGCGGGTCTGGGCTGCAGCCAGGCAACACCCCGAGAAACACTGATACCCTTTAGCCCTATACAGGGATCTGGATTTATAGCAGAGCCCAGGAGGCGCTGTCTGAATAGGAGCAGTGACCAGAGCAGGACGGTCGCCAGAAAGGTGTTCCAATACAGGACACAAACGTGGAGATATGCGAGTCTAAACCAGTCGGGCAGCAATGGTACAAAAACGGTAGACAGAAGCAGAGTCAGATTCAGGCCGAGAGTCATAAACCAGGAGAGTAGCAGAGGTACAGAATCGTTAGGCAGAAGCAGAGTCAGATTCAGGCCGAGAGTCATAAACCAGGAGAGTAGCAGAGGTACAGAATCGTTAGGCAGAAGCAGAGTCAGATTCAGGCCGAAAGTCATAAACCAGGAGAGTCGCAGAGGTACAGAATCGTTAGGCAGAAGGAGAGTCAGAAGTCCAGGCCAAAGTCAGTCAGTCAGAAAGCAATTCACACAGTAACACACAGGGGAACCAAGAATATATCCGGCGGCTTGCAAGACCAGTCCCAAGGTATTTCAGGGATCAGGTCACCCCTCATAGGTTCCTGGACTGATGTCATCAGTACCGCCCCCAGGACCAGGCCAGATGGAGATGCAGTAACCTCTTGATGACTGACAGAGGGGTGGAGCCTGCGTCCACCAGATGCCTGCGCAGGTGCCCTTACTCTGTCAGCACCATAACTCCCGGGCGAGCCATGGCGCCTCCTAGTGACCGCGACAGGAGCAGCAGACCCAGAATTTAACGGCGACGTGACAGACCGGCGCCTCCTAGAGGCTAAAGCCGGGACAGTAGGCTCTGAGCCTGACGTGACAGAACCACGGCCCTGTCCAGTGGCCGAGGCAGGAACAGCCGTCCCTGAGTCTGACTATAAAGTGGCGGTCCGGCGCCTCCTAGAGGCCGCGACCGGAACAGCAGGCCCTAAGTCTGGCGGAAACGTGACAGTACCCCCCCCTCCAAGAGGGGCCTCCGGACCCTCAAAACCCGGTTTATCAGGGTGAAGGAGGTGAAACCTTCTAATCAACCCCTTGGCATGAATGTCACTAGCGGGGACCCAGGACCTCTCCTCTGGGCCATAGCCTTTCCAATGAACTAAATATTGCACAGACTTTCTCACTAAACGGGAATCAAGGATGCCCTGGACTTCGTACTCCAAGGCACCCTTGACCAAAACTGGAGGAGGAGGGGACTGGACGGGATGAATTGGGGAGCGGTACACCTTGAGAAGGGATTTGTGGAAAACATTAGGAATTTTAAAAGACTGAGGGAGCCTTAAACGAAAGGCTACCGGGTTAATTACTTCTAATATCTCGTAGGGACCAATAAACCTGGGCCCCAGTTTGGCAGATGGCACCTTAAGCTTAATGTTTCTGGTAGACAGCCAAACTTTGTCCCCAACTCCTAGGTGCGGCCCCGTGGACCTCCGTTTATTTGCGGCCGAAGCCTGCCTGACCTGGGACCCTTTCAAGTTTGTGTTCACCTCCGACCAGATTGTCCTTAAGTGACGTATGGAATTCTCTACTCCCGGAAGCTCCGACATCTTGGCCGAAAATGAACCAAAACGTGGGTGCAAACCATGATTGCAGAAGAACGGGGTGGTTTTGATAGATTCCTGGTACTGGTTATTTAGAGCGAACTCAGCTAATGGGAGATGTTCCGCCCAATCAGACTGATGTTCCGAGACATAGCAGCGAAGATATTGCTCTAGAGCCTGGTTGGTACGCTCCGTTTGACCATTGGTCTCAGGGTGGTAAGCGGAGGAGAAGGATAATTCAATACCAATACGTTTGCAGAATGCTCTCCAGAATTTGGAAACAAACTGGGTACCTCGGTCGGACACGATATTCTCTGGAGCGCCATGCAGCCTTATTACATGAACAATAAACAACTTACTCAGAGTTTCTGAATTAGGTAATCCAGAGAGGGGAACGAAATGACATTGCTTACTGAACCTGTCCACCACCACCCAGATACATGTCTTCCCCTCTGAGGGTGGTAGGTCAGTAATGAAGTCCATGGAGATGTGGGTCCATGGACTCTCTGGAGCGGGCAAGGACTGGAGCCAGCCGGCAGGCCGATTGTGAGGGGACTTGGCGCGAGCACAGATTTCACAAGCTAGTACATAATCCTTGCAGTCCTTAACTACCGTTGGCCACCAAAAACTCCTAGTCACAAGCCTGGCGGTATTATTGACCCCAGGATGGCCTGCCAGGACGGAGTCGTGCGACTCCTTCAGAACTTGTAGGCGAAACGGCGCTTGAACAAACAATTTCTGGGGGGGCATCGAGTCAGGGGCTGGTTCTGGGGACCTACGGATCTCCTCCAGAAGGTCCAGAGACACAGCCGACACAACAATACCATTGGCCAGTATTGGAACTGGCTCCGAGTCCTCAGCCTGTGAGGGGCAGAAACTTCGAGAGAGAGCATCAGCCCTCACATTTTTGGTACCAGGACGAAAGGTTATTAAGAAATCAAACCTAGAGAAGAACAAGGCCCACCTCGCTTGTCTAGGATTTAATCTTTTAGCTGACTCCAGGTAAGTCAGATTCTTGTGATCTGTAATCACAGTGATCTTATGTTTGGCGCCTTCGAGGAAGTGGCGCCATTCCTCGAAGGCCCATTTGATCGCCAATAACTCCCGATTACCTATATCGTAATTCTTCTCAGTGGCAGAGAATTTGCGGGAGAAAAAGGCACATGGGCGAAGCTGAGTGAGTGATGCAGTGCCTTGCGACAGCACTGCTCCAACTCCAACCTCAGAGGCGTCCACCTCTACAATAAACGGGCGGTCCAGATCAGGCTGAACCAAAACTGGGTTGGCTACAAAGCACTCTTTTAACGTAGCAAAAGCCTGAATTGCCTCAGGGTTCCAATTGGTCACGTCTGCCCCTTTTCGGGTCAAATCCGTGAGTGGTTTAGCAATTTCGGAGAAACCCCTGATGAATTTTCGGTAATAATTTGCAAACCCTAAAAATCGCTGCAGCGCTTTTAGCGACTTGGGTTGCACCCAAGTTTTAATAGGTTGGATCTTGGCAGGATCCATACAGAAGCCTGTGCTTGAAACCACATATCCTAAAAATTGTACCTCCTCCGCAAAAAAAAACACATTTCTCCAGTTTAGCAAACAGGGAGTGTTCTCGCAGTCTCTGCAGTACAGAGCGAACGTGCTGAGCATGTGTCACAGGGTCAGCAGAATAAATCAAAATGTCATCTAAATACACGACGACATACACCCCACAAATGTCCCTGAAAATGTCATTTACAAAGTGCTGGAACACGGCAGGTGCGTTACTGAGTCCGAAGGGCATTACCAGGTACTCAAAGTGGCCAAGAGGGGTATTAAAGGCTGTTTTCCACTCATCCCCGTCTCTTATGCGGACTAGATTGTATGCCCCCCGGAGGTCCAGTTTAGTAAACCAACGGGCTCCCATTAGCTGATTAAAAAGATCAGGGATGAGTGGAAGCGGGTACTGGTTCTTTACAGTGATTGCATTCAATTCCCGGTAGTCAATGCAGGGTCTGAGACCACCATCTTTCTTTTCTACAAAGAAGAAGCCAGCTCCAACTGGTGAAATGGACGGTCTAATAAACCCCTTTTTTAAGCTATCAGTTATGTACTCGTTCATAGCCTGACGCTCTGGACCTGAGAGATTAAATATTCTCCCTTTTGGGAGACGGGCATCTGGAATCAGATCTATAGGGCAATCATACTTTCTGTGAGGGGGTAGCTTTTCAGATTTTGCAATAGAAAAGACATTCTCAAAATCTCTGAAGGCAAACGGTATGTGGAGGGGTTTAACTTTAACTTGGTTTACTGTTAGCGACATGCAGTTTTCCTGACAGTGTGAACTCCAGCGTATAACATCGCCTAGGTGCCAGTCGATGACTGGATTATGCTGGCGTAGCCATGGCATCCCCAAAATGACTGCAGCAGACAAATTATCCATCACAAAAAATGACATAACCTCGGTATGCAATGCTCCCACCGACATAGTGATTTTGTCAGTAACAAATTTAACCCCCTCCTGGACAATAGATGTGCCATTAATAGCCGTAGTTTTTATAGGGGCATTAAGTCTTAATAGGGGTACACCGAGACTTTTAGCAACCAAAGAATCCATAAAATTCCCTTCAGATCCACAATCCACATATGCGTTCACACACTGAGATTTCTGACCAAAAGAAAGGGCAATAGGCAATAAAACTTTAGCCGCATCTGCGGGCAATACCTGTGCCCCTGGGCAACCATAGCCAGAGTTGCCCAGAGGCCGATGTCTCAGTAGTATGGATCTCTGACGCTCAGCTCTCTCTCTGAAGGCTCCAGACTGCAGCATACTGGTGCAGGAAGATGAAAGTGCTCCTTCAGGCTGTGCACTGAACCAGGTGTTTAGGCCAGAAATCAGCTCAGTCAGAAGAAGGGAGAGAAAAAAAAAGTTCAGGGAGACTGCTTTTGTATATGCTGGATATATACACAAGAAGCAGTTTTTTTTTATATGGCCGGATATAATGTGACATCTGCCTGCGGGTCTGGGCTGCAGCCAGGCAACACCCCGAGAAACACTGATACCCTTTACCCCTATACAGGGATCTGGATTTATAGCAGAGCCCAGGAGGCGCTGTCTGAATAGGAGCAGTGACCAGAGCAGGACGGTCGCCAGAAAGGTGTTCCAATACGGGACACAAACGTGGAGATATGCAAGTCTAAACCAGTCGGACAGCAATGGTACAAAAACGGTAGACAGAAGCAGAGTCAGATTCAGGCCGAGAGTCATAAACCAGGAGAGTAGCAGAGGTACAGAATCGTTAGGCAGAAGCAGAGTCAGATTCAGGCCGAAAGTCATAAACCAGGAGAGTAGCAGAGGTACAGAATCGTTAGGCAGAAGGAGAGTCAGATTCAGGCCGAAAGTCATAAACCAGGAGAGTAGCAGAGGTACAGAATCGTTAGGCAGAAGGAGAGTCAGAAGTCCAGGCCAAAGTCAGTCAGTCAGAAAGCAATTCACACAGTAACACACAGGGGAACCAAGAATATATCCGGCGGCTTGCAAGACCAGTCCCAAGGTATTTCAGGGATCAGGTCACCCCTCATAGGTTCCTGGACTGATGATGTCATCAGTACCACCCCCAGGACCAGGCCAGATGGAGATGCAGTAACCTCTTGATGACTGACAGAGGGGTGGAGCCTGCGTCCACCAGATGCCTGCGCAGGTGCCCTTACTCTGTCAGCACCATAACTCCCGGGCGAGCCATGGCGCCTCCTAGTGACCGCGACAGGAGCAGCAGACCCAGAATTTAACGGCGACGTGACAGACCGGCGCCTCCTAGAGGCTAAAGCCGGGACAGTACTTGGGGATTTTACCCCTACCCAGCCTGGTATTATAACCAACTGATAAATGTCACCATCATAATACACTCTCTGGATGTTGCTATGCACAAAACCGCCGACCTCCACCTGCCCAATGCCTGCAGGTTAAACCTTAAAAATCATGCAACCATTGAGCAATCACAGGTGGATTTTAAAAAAGAAGTTTCTGTCTGTTACTTAAACCATAACCCTGCAACGCTACCCAGGAAGTGTGACAACCAAACATTATCCATATGGCAAATACCAAACATACCTGATTTACGGGATCGATGGACATAGTACAATGACCCTTTGCAACAAGTTCTAGACACGAACTGAATATGGTGGCTAATAGAATTGTGCTAAAAGATCTGCAAAACCCTAAAATAGTGGTCAATAGTCCATAGATACCAGACCAAAACACTACAAGTCTCCTACTACCCTTGACATTCCCAGCACCTCTTCTGAACAGTGGACCCCTCTACGTCATTATCTTGCGGTAAAATATATGAAATGTTTTGTGCGCACATGTACACGTGGGAACTAGTAGTAAGAATAGGTGCCACACATTAAGCGTCTTAAGAATCTTTTTTGCTCAACTAAAGTGATAAAGGTCATAGTTCGTTACTGTACACATTTGGGTTATGCTTTTCTTTACCTGGACCTAAGATTTAGTGACTTCAGATCAAAATACACACCAAAAAATCATAGCAGGAGGATCATAGTTGTACAAGTAGTTTTGTATGTACCCTTAATGCACTTTAACCCAGTTGAGTCATGGTTTGTTGGAGTGAAGGAATTTTTTTATTTCTTGTGAATTGGCTAAATCCGTGATGTTGTGAAGTAAATAGAGCGTATGAACACACAGTGGTTTTAGCCAACTTCTTAAGTACAGTACTGCATGGTACGGCGAGCAGAGACAGCACTTGATGCAGGGCGTAGCAAGCCACATCATGAGACTCTCTTTATTCATGTCATTTACATTATGGGTCATCTGTTTGGGAAATTGTAGCAGGCTCCGTGAGAATAATTGTGCTTCTCTTAATTAGACAGGGAGTGCTGCTCTATTTTTCAGGCCGGCCCTGCCCAATTAACATGTCTGCCAAATTATTGCAATCAATTCATAAAGGAGAAATTGTGTAGAACAACAGAACGGCAAATGTAATACTTGAAGCTATAGGGAACATTACAAGTCTTAGATATATATTTATAAGATATGGAGATATTGTTTTGGTTCACAAAGAAGACCGCTAAATGAAAGAATACCAAACATTTATAAGTACAGGTAACAAATAAAGCCAGGCATGTTGCGCGAAGCAAGGATCACCATGCTACAACTTGTCTTCTTTGGACAAATCATACAAAGAGAGAAATCACTGAAAAAAAGATATCATGCTCGGAAGAATAGAAGGAACATGACAAAGAGGGAGAGCAGCAACCCGATGGCTTCATACTATCAAGATAACGAGCAGAAAACCCTGATGGACCTATCTAGGATTGCACAAGATTGATCTTCCTACATATCAAGACATCTGGTTGCTGGTCTTCCTCTTCGCCTAGTTGTTTCTATTCTTCTGACCATGATGTTCTTCTCGAGTGATTTCTCTCCTCATATGATATGTCCAAAATACGCAAGTTGTAGCTTGGTGATCCTTGTTTCGAGTGACTTGTCTGGCTTGATTTATTCCAAATTAATTTATTTGCTCTTCCTTCTATCCATGGTATTGATACAGCACAACATCGAAGGCTTCGATTCTTCTCCCATTTTGCTTCTTTATCGTCCAGGTTATGCATCCATATGTTACCACAGAAAGTAGCAAACTATGTACAAGCCGTGCCTTCTTCGCCAGGGAAACGTTCTTCAATATGAAGACCTTGCCCAATGACTTCATTGTTGATTTGCCCATAGCTCTTCTCCTATTGACTTCCAGTGTCGTCGCTACATCTTGAGTGATCATTGATCCGAGTAGGTTGAAGTACTTTACAATGTCCAGTTTGTCGCTGTCCATCTCAAAATGTGTTCCTGTCATACCTGGCAGTAGTCAATATTTTTGTCTACTTTGTTTTGAGTGGCAGTCCCATGCTCGAGCTTTCCATATAGTTGTCTCAGTTTTGTCTCATACTTAGAAACCAGCAGGATGTGGATAGACAAAAATTAAAATGACAAATATATAAAACGAACTGCAAAAAAACACACCAAATAGCAACAAACAGACTGCAGCAAACAAATAGGAAAAACACATAGATACATGAGCCAGATCATAGGTGCATAAATATTTGCTAGCAAGACATATAATTACAGTAATGAAGACTTAAAGGACATAAAAAGTGAGCACACATCAGAATTTCCCAGCTATTATGTCATCTGAGCACAATAAGTACCATTATTTTTTTTTTTGCTGCAACCAACTAGAATTTTCAAACTAATAAGTCTGGGTCTTTTATGCCATGGTTCTTTATGCGTCATAGCAGTAACATGAGATTTTATGCCTATTGTTGCTTCTTTGACGAAACTATCACATAAATAAAGAACGTTTTGAAGGTTCTCTGTGATAAGAAGGTTCTCGTGAGCTGCTTTTGACATCAGCCATCATAAATCCAACTCTTTTCTCCGCACACTATTATCATGGTCAATAACCAATTGATTAGCTAATTCTCTTCGTTGTTTCTTGGTCCTTCATTTTCCCCTCCTGTGTACTCAAGTCACACAGAGAGCGCTACCCTAGAAGACCTCATATTATTTTGAAAAGGTTGGCCAAATTCGCCGATTTCTGCAGTAACTGCCGACCATGTGATGTGTAAGGGAAACCCCCGAATCTCACCTAATACATGATGGGATAAAGAATTAGGCAGTTGTAACGTCAATGTCCTACCTCTTTGTTTTCAGTGGAGATAAGCTGCTGTTATAAGTGTCCTGGAAAAACTTTTGGAAAAATCATAAACACTCGACCAAGCTCTCATTTGCATCAGGAAGTCAGGAGAACGAGCTGTCTGCCAACCAAATGTTTAACTGATGGCTATCTCTTGCGCATGGCCAGTTTAAAGCTCGCCATACACCTTAAATACACCTTTCGCCAATCACCAACGTGACCATCTCTTCCATACATAGTAGCGCTTGTTCAAGTGCTCCTGTGTTCTTTATGAGCACGTCTGGTGGAAGCTTATTTCTGGGAGAACAAGAGGATTGCCAGTCCGAAATCGGACAAGCCGGATCCCTAAGTCCCTCAACAATCAATTGTCTGGGGTCCCCATACACATTACACTATTATTTGAACCTGTCGATATCAGCAGGTTTGTCCCACATTACTCTAATATTTATAGGTGGGCTTTATAGTCACAACCAAAGATCTGGATAGAAAAGATTATACAGTACTTAGTTGGAAAAATTAAAGAGATTTTCCATGCCAAAACAATCTGGCATATCCACTAAACAGATGAGATGTGAAGGTCATATTGTTACGTTACTGCAGCACAGAATTAGGGTAGGAGGGGGGGAAACTGACCCTGCACTGCAACTAGTGGGCGACCCATTCCTTGTGAATAGACCCACCGACGATCCTAGATTAATCTCAATCCAAGACCTATAGATAGGGGGAAGAGGGTCCCTGAAAGATCTAAGGACTGGGTACAAAAACAAGTCACCTCCTAATAGAAAACAAAGAGATAGCTGGAGAAACAAACAGTAAACAGAAACTACGACTAGCAGAACCAGAGGTCCCAGCACTGCACTAATTAAACACACAGAAGGCAAAGCAAGGCTCCAAGCCAGACTTCAAGCAGATTAACACTGTTGTCCACCAAGGAATAGGAGACAGGTGCAGGTTAATAAAGGGTGATACAATCACCTGACCCAAGACAAACCCAGCACCAGGGGAAAAAGACCAGCAGCAAGAACACCACAAGAAAATGGTGGGTAGTCACAAAGTGAACAGATTCTAATACATATCAATCGAGATTTAAAGTATGAAACCCTCAACAATACCAACGGAGTCCTCAAAACCTCTGAGATCCCTCAAACAAAACAAGTGCTCTCCTGTTTCCACATCTACCATATGTCTACTAGAATGGGTAATGGTATCCCCAATCTCGACATTGGACATCCACAAATACAACTTTGGTGGAAAACTGTTTTAAGGTAAGGGACCAGGAGGTTGTCCTCTACTCTTTGCCCTTGTTGGGCCAGCACGAACCCATAGAGACATATGTTTTAAACTCCGCTACATGAGATTATGGTCCACACCTGTTCTGTTATACTGACGCCATCTCTAAAATCATACACATACTGTACCATTTACTACAAATACCGTAGATTAATTTAATCGTCGGTCATGGTAATGGCATAAGCAATCCTTGTATTTAAACTGAGCATTACCTAAACCCCAGAGAGATGTATACACCAAACTCTCCAGGCATGACATCATGACATCACTGAATTACATCACCGTACATGTTGACATAGAAACAGACACATTCTATTGATGGAATGTAAACACTGGACACATTTGATGAACATCTACAAGAATTGCTCCTCTCCTTCATTCAATTCTGAGATCAAATGTCAAAACACTCAAATTAAAATAGTAAAAAATGAAATTTGTGAATAAAGTAATTACAGTAATAAAACCCACAGGAGCCGGCATCCCGGCAGGATTTGTAATGGAGAATTTACCACAGAATTACAAGTTCTGTTAATTAAAATGATTCATGTTGAGCAGCCACCCAACAACGTAACCTCATGATCGTCCTGACACTCCCAGAATGCACTGGAGAAATGACAGCAGATTTATCTGTCTGGCTGCTGGTCATGTAATGATGATGTATCAGATGTATAGTAATCCTTACTTCGAGCAATCAGTGATGAAAATACGGGATTGGAATAAGGACAGGCCGAGAAGTCAGCTGCCTCAGGAGTATAGGATGTCTCCATCTGGAGAACAAGTGATACAACCAAGATATCTGACATTATTAGGAGAGGCATAACTAATTTTGACTACAATTATATAGTTAACAAAAGTGGTAACATTTCTTTGTGTAGGGTGACAAGCTAGGCCTGGCATGTCTGAGTGAGGAGACTTAGAGGCCATGCAATGCACCTCTGGAAAATGAAATATGCAAATTGTCTCTTCAGCAAGGAAGAGGACTAGAACACTAGTGCCACCTATGATCGCTATATTATTATTATTATTTATTTATATAGCACCATTGATTCCATGGTGCTGTACACGAGAAAGGGTTACATACAAATTACAGATATCACTTACAGTAAACAAACTAACAATGACAGACTGATACAGAGGGGAGAGAGGACCCAGCCCTTTTGGGCTTACATGCTACAGGATGGTGGGGAAGGAGACAGTAGGTTGGTGGGTTGCCACAGTTCCGGTGTTGGTTGAGGTGACATCACCGGTAGTGGTGAGAGAGAAGGAGGTAGCTGGGTCATTGCAGGCTGTAGGCTTTCTTGAAGAGGTGGGTTTTCAGGTTCCATCTGAAGGATCCAAATGTGGTTGATAGTCGGACTTGTTGGGGCAAAGAATTCCAGAGAATAGGGGCTATTCTGGAGAAGTCTTGGAGGTGGTTGGGTGAAGTGCGAATAAGTGTGGAGGAGAGAAGGAGGTCTTGGGAGAACCGGAGATTACATGAGGGAAGGTATCGGGAGATTAGTTCAGAGACATATGGGGCAGACAGGTTATAGATGGCCTTGTAGGTCAGTATTAGTAATTTGAACTGGATACGCTGAGGGAATGGGAGCCAGTGAAGAGATTTGCAGAGGGGAGAAGCGGAGGAGTAGCGAGGAGAGAGATTAATTAGTTGGGCGGCAGAGTTAAGGATGGACTGGAGAGGTGCGAGGGTGTAAGCAGGGAGACCACAGAAAAGGATGTTGCAGTAGTTGAGGTGGGAGATGATGTGGGCATGCACAAGCATTTTAGTAGATTGAGGGTTGAGGAAAGGACGGATTCTGGAAATATTTTTGAGCTGAAGGCGACAGGAGGTAGAAAGAGCTTGGATGTGCGGTTTGAAGGACAGGACAGAGTCAAAGGTTACTCCAAGGCAGCGGACTTCCGGTACTGGGGAAAGTGTGATGTCATTAATTGTTATAGCTAGGTCGGGTAAGGAAGATCTGTGAGATGGAGGAAAGATGATGAGTTCAGATTTGTCCACATTGAGCTTGAGGAAGCGAGGAGAAGAAGGAGGATATGTCTGATAGACACTCTGGGATTCTGGACAGCAGAGAGGTGACGTCTGGGCCAGAGAGGTAGATCTGAGTGTCATCAGCATAAAGGTGGTAGTGGAATCCGTGGGACTTTATGAGTTGCCCCAGACCAAGTGTATAGATTGAGAAGAGTAGGGGTCCTAAAACAGAGCCTTGGGGGACTCCAACAGAGAGAGGGTGGGATGAAGAGGTGGTGTGGGAGTGTGAGACGCTGAATGTGCGGTTGGAAAGGTATGAGGAGATCCAGGATAGGGCAAGGCCTTTGATGCCGAAGGAGGAGAGGATCTGTAGTAGGAGGCAGAGGTCAACTGTGTCGAATGCAGAGGACAGGCCTAGAAGCAGTATAGAGTATTGCCCATTTGATTTGGCTGTAAGTAGGTCGTTAGTAATTTTGGTCAGGGCTGTCTCAGTGGAGTGATCGGGGCGGAAACCAGATTGTAGATTGCTATAAAGACAAATATAACAGAAAATAACTTAACTTTGTGTAGCGCTAGAGTTTTTCCTCCCTGAAGAGACTATTTCCATAGGTCACGTATTGAAGGAATATTGATGTAGACTGCAATAACTTAGTTATCACATAACTACTACAGTGAAACTTTTGCTAAAAGACCACCTCTTTGAGAAGAACAATCCTTGCCAAGACCAAATTTCCTTTTGATAGATTTTCTGATCCTGCATATATTATGGCAATTGATCAACTTCTTGGACAAGACCGTCACCTCAGAAGACAACTTGTCAATGTAATTTTGCATGGTTATCTCAAAGAGGTTTCAACTTTATATTGCAAGTTAAAAAAAAATCAAAGGCAAAAGTTGTATTGATCCCTTATACTGCACATATTCAGTACACTACAGAGTATATTATATTTTAGATATATAGCATCATTAATTCTCCAGCACATTATCATCACTGTACCCATTGGGGGCTCACAATCTAGATTCCCTATAACGATGTCTTTTGAGTGTGGGAGGTAACCGGAGAACCCGGAGGAAACCCACGCAAACATGGGGAGAGATTACAAACTCCTTGGAGATGCTGTCCTTAGTGGGATTTGAACCCAGAACCCCAGCGCTACAAGACTGTAGTGCTAACCCCTGAGCTGCCATGCTGCCCTATACATAGTACAGTGCTAACCATGCTAACCACTGAGTTACCTATTATTTGTATTTGTTGGATATGATCAGGACAGGAATTAAGAGGTGCTATAAAGATAACTATAACAGAAAATAACTGAACTTTATGTAATGATTATCGTATTTAAAGATGGTAAATCCCTTTAATGTCTATGATCAGATGGTCACTAGCACAGCAGAATAGACAATGAGGCTGATTCATCAGTTTTCACCAGAATTTTGGTAGTTGATGAAAAATGTTGCAAATTGTTGGCTTTTTTTACCGCTAAACCAATTTTTTGAAAAGTAGGAAAATCTTAACCAGAAGGGGCACGCCTATACATTGCCAACAAATTGCTAATAACTTACACCACAAAGGTGGTGTGACTTACAACGGATGTGCGCCACTCCCTGACTGAAGTACATTTCTCGCGGTGGCTCATGGAGCTGAAAGTGAGTGGCCCCTCTTAATGAATTTGGTACAGATTACTCCAACTCACTGTTCATCAAAGCTGGTGTGCAAAATGCCAGTATGGATGAATCACCGTCAATAAATAGGAAGATTAAGAACATTAGCAATAACGACAGATAAGGAGTAAAATTAGATAACGCCTGCACAGAATTAGAGAACATTTTAAGACATTGAGGGGAGATCCCTTATTTTCTGGTCCATTGATTTTACTGTAATGAGGCACAGGAGCCGGCAGCCCATTCCCAACATAACTGCAGTTCTATCACCGGAAGAAACATTTTGCCTTAGGTAACTCACACCTTGTCTGGCTGAGAACTTGTACAATTAAGGAGATAATTAAAGCGCCTGTTCAAGAACAGATCTGGCCTCTTGACCTAAGACCAGATTGGCCGGATCCTTCACCAATTTGGTCAGGCGCTTAAGAGGCCAAATTAGACTGGTCCAGCTGGTCAGGCCAAATAGTTGGAGCCCATAGCCAACAATTAATGCAGTTCAGGGGATTAACTTCCATGATGCATGATCTGTAGCAGACCCTCTGCCCCTTCACTTTCTAGGGGCCATTGATAATACTGGTGTCTTTTATGAGACAGGGGGCCTTTGTGCACCATCTATAAGCAATGAAACTTGCAAACTGCGCCAACTCTGACTATCAAGCAACACAACCTGATCATTTAGGGATTAAGACTCATCAAACCTTAGGTCTTATTTGACATGATTGGCTAGAAAAACTATATGTAAAAGCACCGTACACTATAGCCACACTTTACCCACCATATTTCTTCATCAGTGTATTTAGATTGTCGTAGAAAAACAGGTAGAGGACAAAGATATTTGTCCCCAAGTCATCATTTGTGTTTTTTTGTTGTTGTTTTTATGTCTTGTCTTTTTTTGCACTCATGAAAATGGTCGCACAATACACGATGAGTTAAAAGATGCATACTTTTTGGATTTTTTTGCTTTTCTGCACTATTTTAGAGTACACAATTGCACAATCCTTTCAACTACCCAAAACAAGAAAACTTAGACAGACCTGTATTCCACTAGTGTACTGAAGTAAAACTGTGCAATATTTTTGTAACATTTCAAAAACTTGAAATGATGAATTAGACTAAAATATCTGTATGACCAAAACTGCACCCTTGGTGCTAAACCAAAAAAAGACAAGGCCAATTTAAAAAAGGCACAAATTAAAGAATGAATAAGGTACATACAGTTATGGCCGAAAGTGTTGGCATGTTTGAAATTGTTCCAGAAAATGAAGTATTTCTCCCAGAAAATTATTGCAATTACAGATGCTTTGTTATACACATATTTATTATCTTCAGGGCAAACTATCTGCTGACATTTGAATGAAATGAAACGCTATAGCAAAAAACCATGTGGTAAATCACATCATTCTACCGAGTGAGACGTACAAAGAAAAGAACACAATACCTACAGTCAAATATGGTGGAGGTTCAAATATGTTTTGGGGATGTTTTACTGCCTCTGGCACTGGGAGCCTTGACTGTGTGCAAGTCATCATGAAATTTGAAGATTACCATAGGATTTTGGGTCGCAATGAAGTGCCCAGTGTCAGAAAACTGGGTTTGTGTTCTAGGTCATGGGTCTTCCAGCAGGACAATAACTCAAAACATACTTAAAGAAGCACCCAGAAATGGATGGAAATAAAGTGCTGGAGAGTTCTGAAGTGACAGCAATGAGTCCGGATCTAAATCTCATTAAACATCTGTGGACAGACCTTAAAATTGCTGTTGGGAGAAGGCACCTTCAAATATAAGAGACTTGGAGCAGTTTACAAAAAAAGTGGTCCAAAATTCCAGTTCAGAGGTGTAAGAAGCTGGTTGATGGTTATAGGCAAAGATTGATTGCAGTTTGTTATTCTAAAGGGTGTGCAACCAAATATTAAGTTAAGGGTGCCAACAATTTTGTACGGTCCATTTTGGGTGTTTTGTGTGAAATCTCCTGCTGTTTCTTTCAACAATCCCCCTCCCTAATTAAATGGCGTGGACTCCCATATATTTTTCATAACCAGCAGAGGGAAAGCTGACAGCTGGTGGTTAAAATTAATAATCTGGGAAAGAGGCCATTAGCACTATATGTTCCCAGACCATTACTAACAGCTCACCACTGTTTGCTTAGCCTTTACTGGTTGGTTTACAGGGGGACCCCAGACTCCCAGAAAAAAATTGATGTAGGGTCCCCCCATAAATTCTAAACAGCGAAGGATAAAACAGACAGCTGTGAGAGGTTATTAATAGCCTGGGAACATTTAGGGCTAATGGCCCTTTCCCAGATTATTAACATCAGTCCCCTCCCTTCGTTTTCCCTCTGTTGGTTTAAAAAAAAGCAGGAGTTCACACAGTTTTTTTTATATAAATGTATTTATTCAATAAATTAAAGTACAGAGAAAAAAACACAATTCCTTTAATTGGCTGGTTTATAAAGCAACCTAGGCAAATTTCCTCTGCTTATACAGATTAAATCAATTTAACTATCATACTTTCAGGACAAAACATGGACATTGCACATGGACACACGGATGGCACATGGATACGGACATACGGACACATGTGTGGCACACAGACGTTGCACACGGACATATGTTCACACGGATAGCACATGGACACAGGAATCACCAGGACATGTGAAGGGGCCTAAGAGTCTTTTTAATTAGTGCTAGATTCTATTTGTCCATTACATTTGTCTGCTTATAGCCTGAGAGAGGCATGTTTGATAAGTATTAGGTTTAGGGTCTCATCAAGGAAAGATCGCCTTGCCGTGTTTGATGGGTTCACTTCTCATGAATTGGCCAATCTGAGCGCTAATTACCTTCATTTTTATTAGCATATTCGATAAAGCAGTAATGCAGTCCAAATTTCATATATTCAGTGTTTGCCTATATCTTAGCACTTACAGAGGCTGCTGAATTCTCTTGTTTGTAGATAGATAGATAGATAGATAGATAGATAGATAGATAGATAGATAGATAGTGGAGGGTCCTAATGGAAATCTACACATAGATAAAATTCAGCTCTGGAACATTCAGGTCTCTATCCTCCTTTTCTGGCATAGACTTAAAGGGTCTTTTGTTCCAAATATGAGAGGGTTCATACAATAATGTTCATCATTGATTGCATGTGAAGGCTGCTCGGGGACACTGGGTGAAGAAGCCACTTGTGAAGGGAGCTGTAGACGTCCTCATTCATTTATGACATTAATATAACATTTTATATACTAAACCGGACTTTGTTTCCTTATCAATAGACTTCCTGAGCAGTGAGGAGTGCTCTCGGGGAGACAGAAGGGCGCTCTATCTGTGCCAGTATTGAACTGCTTCAGGGAAAGTATGGAGTTACACTTCAATATTCATGGAAAATAATCCCAAGGCATTTCATGCTTCCTTGACATATATTAAATGTATTTTATATGCAAGAATTAAGATATTATAAACTTGCAGTTGTTCGTCTAAATATGTCATACCCCAAGACACAGGCAGCGGCCTAATTAACCCTGGTAACGCATTGCTGGCATACTTGTGCTCAGATCACATTACTCAGAATCCCACTATGTCTGAAAGGCAGAATTGCAGAATTCTTACAGAAGGATGACATCATCTGAGATTTCAAGTATTTTTAGATTTTTAGAATTAGATTTTTTATACGGTTTGATTTCTTGGCTTTACGTGATATCATATTATCATTCAAGCGGTCCTTCCTTATTTTAAGAGAGTGAATATTTTTCACAAATAGGTCATAAAGGAGCGCTGGGCCTGCTCTGATGCCTTGTGCGGTTTGGACAGGATGACGCTTATTGGGCCTCATTCATCAAAACTGAGCAGTGTAGACTTGAATGAAGCCAATCGTATCCTTCCCTGCCAGTCGAGTGCTTCTCTGCGGACGGCAGTGGTATGTGTCAGAGTTTCCAATATGGCGTATGGTGATAGTGAAGGCTGATGAACACATAGGATCATTCACAGAAACACATGACCGTTCTGATTGTCAATTTTCCAGGCCTTCCTGTTTTAGCAAAAAGCAGTTTACACAGTTTGGTGTGGAAGTGGCATAATACAGGATGCCAAAATAAATAGCCAGCCCATGTTTGTGGTACGCACATGCCCCCGTCTGGTCCCCAGTCATGTTCTGTATTTCCGGGGCCTACATAAAGGCTCCCTGGAGACACACCTGGGTCTTGGTATTGCTCAAAAACTTGTAGTCCACATTCCTCAGGACATCTCCTGCTTGTCTGTGGTTCCCAGATACTCAGCTACTTGTCTATAATTTCGAGGACCTCGCTACTTACCTGTCTGCGGTTTCCAGTATCGCTACCTACCCGCATACGGTTTCCAGGACATCTTTCTGGCAGTCTACAGCTTCCAATTCCAGTTATCTATCTACCTTTGGCTTCCAGTATTGCGACCTGCGCGTCTGCGATTTCCAATATCAACCTAACTGCAGTTTCCAGGACATCTTCCTGGCTGTCTGCGGCTTCCAAGATATTAGACTTTCTTATCACTCTGGAGTTTTGTCTGCTACCTATCCCCGGTATTTAAGACCTCTTCTACATGCCCTCCTGTTGTTTTCAAGACATCTTCCTGGCTGAATCTGGTTTCCAGGGGGTTAGACTTTCTTGGCACTCCAGAGTTTTGTCTGAGTCTCCATGATGCCTCCTGTTTGCCTACATTCTTCAGTAACTCTGCTATCTGTGGTTTCCAGAATTTTATTAAACTTCTAGTTTGCATGCTACGTGTCCATGTTCCATGTGATCCATCTAGCTGCTGCACTGATGCCTGTGGCCCTTGTTCCCACCTGGACCTTGGGCTCACTGTGTGAGCCCACTGTGTATAACAGTTTGGATACCAGTCATTGTTCCAGACATTCAGGAGAGGATTAGGAGAAGCCTGAGGAAATTTACATAAATGCTGCATTGTGTTTGTGGGATCTATGTACACCCAGGATTAGTTATGTCCCTGACACGGTATACGTCTGAAATCTCCCACAAAATGGTGTCCGGACCCAAGCACCAACGGGGCCATAGACTGATGGCAGAGCTCACGTTTGCTCTGCCGTACACTATTTTCGGGAGTGTACGCCTACTGTTGGTTTCTGGATTATATAAACTAGTCTGGATTATATGGTTATGGATCTGGATTAAATAGCTAGGATTAAGAGCATCCTGTGGGTACGAAATGCATGTTTCTGCTTTGGATTGTATTCTGGTTTATAAAGCTATAAGAATCTCCTGTAAGTGTGAAACGCATTGGACACATGTTTCTGGATTATATAGACTGTTTTGGATTATATAGCTAAATTTATGGTTTATACGTAAAGCTAAGTGAACCTCCTGTAGGTGCAAAACGCATAGGACATATTACATAGACTGTTTTGGATTGTATAGCTAAATTTCTGGTTTGTAAAGCTATGAGAACCTCCTGTAGGTGCGAAACGCGTAGGACACATGTTTCTGGATTATACAGACTGTTTTGGATTGTATAGCAATATTTCTGGATTTTATAGCTATGATTAGGAACCTCCTATAGGAGCGAAACGCATAAGACATGAGTTTCTCACTTTTATAGACTGTTCTTGCACGTGATTTTAAGTAACTTCATATAATAAGATGAGGTTTAAAAGATTTTTCCTTTGCGAACACAGTAACTTCTATATTTATCTCTTACCAATCTGACCACTTGGGGACCAGCCCAGAACTTGTCCGTGTTCCGCACCTGTGAACCACAGATTCAGGGACTGGCGAGCTGATGTTTTCCTTTGTTGACTACAATTTTTTTTTTACCGTCCATTCTTTTTTTTATTTTTTGAAGTGGTGAAAAGAGAAACTGACACATCCAGAGAAGTCTTTTGCAATATGGAGACAGATGACACAACACGCAAAGGAAAAAAATGTGGATAGAGTCATTGTCTTAACGAACCTACCATGTCATCCTATAGTTCATATCAATGCTCTCGGCGAAGGGATCTTTCGCCTGTCCATTGCTCTGTCAAGCACATAATGGAGGAGAGATGGAGATGAACACGCCTGCGCGCTCATAACCTGTGATGAATCATTACCACTTGAAACACACAACTCATCTTCCCTTGGTTGTAATTTAGGCAAGAGACAGCTGGATACAATCATTATAAATGGTTTCAGCCTTTATAACCTACAGGGATGGAGACATAAATACTCGCTCTGCTCCATTTACTGTCAGCAGCCTTTTCTGCAGCAACTAAGTCGCCGGTGTAGCCTTGGAATTACTCCTCAGACAGTTTTTCTTGGCATTTCTCCATCTTTGCACTTATAAGATAGGGCACTATCGTATCCAATGATGTCAAAATATTTGCTTACTTTGGAAAGTTCAAATAGAGGGAAATTTTTTTTTCTTTTTATTTTGTCATTTTGGTCGAAGAAGCTTAAAATCCAGAACATATCCATGAAATGAAAAGATTTTTTTGTTGTTGGGGGGAGTAATTTGTGTTTTATTGGAATTGGCCTTTAGAGACATTTTTTATCCATGTAGTAGACATTTGAGCCATTAAAACCGGTTCCTAATAAATGAGCGGTGGCAGCTCAAGCCAACATAACGCGGCATAATAAATATAAAAGAGGTCATTCTGTCCAAATGTGCCTGCGAGGGCATGTCAAAGGATGTCAGCGAGCTGGACATGCCGCTCATTGGATTTTTGGGTTTTCCGCAGAAAGTGTTCTTTCTCCCCCTTCCTTGCTTGTTAAAGGCCTTTTGAAAAAAAGTTCTTTTATATAGCTTTTAAATGGCTGACGAGAGAATAATAATTGTGGACGTTTATAGCTGTGCCAGACACACAGTGACATTCATCACACGGACATTGCAAATGACTGTGAACTTAAAGGTTTGTTGAGCCCAAAGAACAGTGAGAAAATAGGACGTGAGACAAAAATATACTCAATGAAATACCTTTATTTCTTGTAGGATAGATAACACTGTATACACTAAAAAAGACACAAAATATATATATATAAAAAATTACAGAGTAATTTATACCCAGTTACAACTTAGACCCATTGTGAATGGTTAATCCATTTAGCCCCAATATAATGTATAGTGCACAGGTATGGTATCAAAGAGATTGTAAAATTAACATAGAGCACCAAAAGAAAAAAATAATAAAAATAATAATAATAAAAAATGTGCAAAGTGCTAATTTAAATACCAAAAAAGCTGTATAGTAATTGTCATACAAAAGACAAATCACAGAAGTGATTTGAAGTACAAAAAAGAGCAAAAGGTGCAAAATGTTGCACCCTACTGACACAGTACCCAAAGGATTACAAGTGACCAGATAAAGAAGAAAATATATAGTGTTGCAATAAATACCTGCACAATGGGTTAAGGATGGCGATAGTTAAGGTGCCTAACGCGCCTCGATGTGCATTTCGGAAGTGCTCCTTCATCAGGGGGGATGATCCATTTTTGGTGTGTAGCATATGTTATTTTTTATTTGTTATTTTTTGTGTTAATAAGGTGCAGCAATTTGCACTTTTTTTGGCACAATTGTGATGCACATGCACACAGCACTTTAACTGTTTAGATTATATTTGGAGGATCATTTGCTTATATGCAGCATATGTCACTTTATATTTAGTTGATTAATTTTTTATTTAAATAATTTTTATCTGTGTCAGTAGGGTGCAACATTTTGCACCTTTTGCTCTTTTTTGTACTTCAAATCACTTCTGTGATTTGTCTTTTGTATGACAATTACTATACAGCTTTTTTGGTATTTAAATTAGCACTTTGCACTTTATATATGCACATTTTTTATTATTATTATTTTTATTATTTTTTTCTTTTGGTGTGCTATGTTAATTTTACAATCTCTTTGATACCATATCTGTGTACTATACATTATATTGGGGTTAAATCGATTAACCATTCACAATGGGTCTAAGTTGTAACTGGGTATAAATTACTCTGTAATTTGTTATATATATATAATTCAATGGGTCATTACTCCAGCTAAAAGTAGGCACTTTAGACCAATGTCAGTAGAATATATAGATTTAGGAAGCTAATGTGCATGGGTTGTTTTTTTGTCTACCCTTGTGGGAGGTGTTTCACGCAAAGAAGGATAGGGCATATTGGATTTTCTACGCCTGATCCTTTTTTTCTCAGGTAAGGTTATTATTACTAGTGATGGGCGAACATGCTCGGATTATGTCTTATCTGAGCACACGCAGGTGTTATCCATGTATCTTGGGGTGCTCGTATATTATGTTCAAGTCCTTGCAGCTGCATGATTTGCAGTTGTTAGACAGCCTGAACACTTGAAGGGATTGCCTGTTTGTTAGGGAATCTCCAGATGTGTTCAAGCTGTCTAACGGCCACAAATCATGCAGCCGCAGGGAATCGAACATAATATACGAACACCCCAAGATACTCGGTTAACACCCAAGCATGCTCAGATAAGACGTTATCCGAGCACGTTCGCCCATCACTAATTATTACACATTGATTATAACAACATGGAGGACAAACTAGTTCTTTTTAAAGAGTGGTTAAAGGGTCTAACATTGAGCTACGGGGTGTCCTTTGTTCTACGTTAGAACTAAGAGAACTGGGTTTGCTTGTCTCAGGCGGAACAAAGGCGACCTTATAGCTCAATATCCGACTCTTTAACGACACTGGTTTCTTTAAGGAGAATTAGTACTTCCCCAAGACTGCCTTAAGGTTATCACACTCAGCCAGACACTGGACTACATTGATGAAATGCAAGAAATCCCAGGTCATGTCACAAGACTTAAAGGGAACCCATAAGGCGATTCATACTGCCCAAACAATTATAGCCAGGTATATTATCCTCTGAAACACTCCAGCGTTTCAGAGAAAATATACTTTGAAGATCTGTTTGGGGACCATAGCTTGAGACTAAACTAGCCTAGAGCTGCCACCGATTGACTATTCTCAGCGCTGCTGAAGATGATTGACAGGTCTCTCCCTTGTGTGTAAATAGGGAGAAATCTGTTAATCACTTCTAGCAGCGCTGGGAAGAGAGAGCCAGATGAGTTTGGTGATGGACAAGTATTGTCTGAGGCTATGGTCCCTGGCTGGATCTTCAAAGTATATTTTCTCTGAATTACCAGAGAATATTAAATTTGCCCACCATCATGCAGGCAAGCTATGATTCATGCTACTTGCGGTTTGGGTATCATGGATCACCTAGCAAGCTTCCTTTAAAGAGTTGGACTTTGACCAATAATGTAGACATCTCTCTTAAGTGGCTACAAGAGATCTATTTTGTATACCTTAAACACATGCATACTCAGCTGATCTGAATGTACATGTCTATTGTGGAGGTCAAAATGAACCGCTGTTGGCGAAAGGAGCATGTAGCTGACAGCTATTGTAATTGTATGGCCAAGCTAAGTGGTCTATTTACACGGACTGACCATCTGCACTAAAGGACAAATCGTTAATAAGATCTAATGGGTTAATTGCGAGCATATTAATAAGAACTAGAATTAATAGTAAGTGATGAGCTCCAAAGTCAACTCCAAATGTTGTCTTCTCGTTGGTAGGAACGGCGGAACGCACTAAATAAAAATAATAATAAAGTGTGATCGCCGCTCGGGGTCCACCGTGCAGTAGATGATATGACTGCTGCTAAGTGGTGGCAGGCAAGCAATATGGCGGAAATGCGCACGTGGGTTAAACGTCACCCAGGTGCGCAGAGCAATCTCTGTTAATTCACAGAGGTGCCAACAAAGACAAATACAATAAGGCTGAGCCTGTTGGAGTCACAGTACTCAGAGTAAATGCACACACGGTATCAGGTCACAGGAGCGGAGCCAAAGACAGCGGAACTGCGTCCGTCTAGACCTACCGTGCGTGCGACGTCGCAACTGCGGATGCCAAGGAGGGCTGCAACTGCCGCTAGACGACAAAGCTATTACGCAAGTGCAATGTCGGACGCTAGCAACTGTAGATGATGTAGTAGTGGCGCGCTGGCGCTGACTCTAAGCTTAGTCCCTGTCCACATACGCAATATCAGAGGGAACGGGTTTCAAATTAATCATTCACCAGAATCATACATCCATCATCATTCACACAGTAGCAACTAGAGACTATACTAGCGCATGGCGGAACGGCCATGCGCGCTTTTTATAGCAGCCGGGACTTTCCGGAAGCTTCCAGATCTCCAAGATGGACCAATGAGATCTGGAGCAGGACCTGAGCACATGACTTCCGATCTCCAATGGGAAATCGTCTCATGAGCATGCTCAGTAGGAGGACAGAGGGACTTAGCCCCTGGAGAGATTTGCTGCAAGGCAATCTCCTCTGCGGTAGATAAACAGCAAGAGACCGCAGAATGTAAGGGTCTGGATTCCTGCAGAGCAGACGCAGAAACCTGACGCCTAACATTACCCCCCCTCCTAGGGCCCCCTCCTCCCTGAGCCTTCCGATCCACCACCTTGTGCCCATCAGGGGCATAGGCCTCAGACCCGTCCGAAGGCAAGTCTGATGTCCTGGGAGGTGACAAGGAAAACCCGGACACGTGGAAGGCATCAGAGGCAGCAAGGTCACCAGGTTTGAGAAGGGACGCGTGGGAGACAAGAGGGGAGGCAAGATCGCCAGGAGCATAAGCTAAAGTGGAACGCCGCAGTGTGTTGGCTGGCGTCTCCACTCTCTGTTTAAGGAAGCTATTCCGAGCACAAAAGTTGCAGGCCTGAATATACTTTTTAATGTCCTGAGCCCTGTACGGGCACCAATACGACCCCACCAGGAGTTTTGTGGTCTGCATGTAGCCACAGTGACTACCCCTCCTGGAGGCGTGTGCCCACGCGAGAACCCTCGGCCGAAGGCGGGGAGGGACAAAGGTCTTGCCCGGCGGCACAGAGTTTGGCCATTGCGGGGCACTGTGGTCCAGAGAAACAGCGTGTTGACAATTGTAACCGCAAATGGAGTTTTGTGCCGGACGCGCCTCGAGAACGGCGCAAGACACCTCCATGGGCTCTGGGAGTGGAGTCTCTGGCTCGGGTGGTTCCAGAGGCTCAAAAAAGTTGGGAGCCGAGGTAACCTTCCGTTTGGATTGAGCACGCTCAAGGCAGTGCTCCGAAAAACGGATATCAATGCGGGTGGAAATGGCAATCAGCTCTTCCAAACTTGCAGGAACCTCTCTGGTAGAGAGAGCATCCTTAACATGCTCCGCCAAACCTCTCCAAAACACAGGGATGAGGACTTTGTCAAACCACTCCAGTTCGGAAGCCAGTGTCCGAAAACGAACGGCATACTGACTAACCGAGAGGGATCCCTGAGTCAAAGCAAGTAGCTGAAGAGAGGTGTCGTGTGTGACCCGTGGTCCCAGGAAGACCTGCTTAATAGCTGTTAAAAACTGAGCAGCAGTCCGAACCTCTGGGTCACGACGCTCCCATACTGGCGTAGCCCACTCCAACGCCTTGCCCGACAGAAGGGAAACAATAAACCCCACCTTGGCCCGTTCCGTAGGGAATTGCGCAGCCAGTAACTCCAGCTGGATAGAGCACTGGCTGACGAAACCCCTACAGGAGGCGCCATCGCCAGAAAATTTATCGGGCAATGGGAGGCGGGTAACTGTCGGCACGTGGGATGACGTGGACATATGTGAAACCGCATCTGCGATTGCTTGTACAGCAGCTTCAGTGGATTTCGCAGCTGAGATAGCACTCTCAAGAGTAGCCAACCGGCCCTCCATCTGCCGAATATACTGTAAGAGTTGCTGCTGTTCTGCCATCACTAGCCAGACCCTGGCGCTAGTATAATGTTAGAAACGGCGGAACGCACTAAATAAAAATAATAATAAAGTGCGTTCACCGCTCAGGGTCCACCGTGCAGTAGATGATATGACTGCTGCTAAGTGGTGGCAGGCAAGCAATATGGCGGAAATGCACACGTGGGTTAAACGTCACCCAGGTGCGCAGAGCAATCTCTGTTAGGTCACAGAGGTGCCAACAAAGACAAATACAATAAGGCTGAGCCTGTAGGAGTCACAGTACTCAGAGTAAATGCACACACGGTATCAGGTCACAGGAGCGGAGCCAAAGACAGCGGAACTGCGTCCTTCTAGACCTACCGTGCGTGCGACGTCGCAACTGCGGATGCCAAGGAGGGCTGCAACTGCCGCTAGACGACAAACCTAGTACGCAAGTGCAATGTCGGACGCTAGCAATTGTAGATGATGTTGTAGTGGCGCGCTGGCGCTGACTCTAAGCTTAGTCCCTGTCCACATACGCAATATCAGAGGGAACGGGTTTCAAATGAATCATTCACCAGAATCATACATCCATCATCATTCACACAGTAGCAACTAGAGACTATACTAGCGCATGGCGGAACGGCCATGCGCGCTTTTTATAGCAGCCGGGACTTTCCGGAAGCTTCCAGATCTCCAAGATGGACCAATGAGATCTGGAGCAGGACCTGAGCACATGACTTCCGATCTCCAATGGGAAATCGTCTCATGAGCATGCTCAGTAGGAGGACAGAGGGACTTAGCCCCTGGAGAGATTTGCTGCAAGGCAATCTCCTCTGCGGTAGATAAACAGCAAGAGACCGCAGAATGTAAGGGTCTGGATTCCTGCAGAGCAGACGCAGAAACCTGACGCCTAACATTACCCCCCCTCCTAGGGCCCCCTCCTCCCTGAGCCTTCCGATCCACCACCTTGTGCCCATCAGGGGCATAAGCCTCAGACCCATCCGAAGGCAAGTCTGATGTCCTGGGAGGTGACAAGGAAAACCCGGACACGTGGAAGGCATCAGAGGCGGCAAGGTCACCAGGTTTGAGAAGGGACGTATGGGAGACAACAGGGGGCGGCAAGATCGCCAGGAGCATGAGCTAAAGTGGAACGCCGCAGTGTGTTGGCTGGCATCTCCACTCTCTGTTTAAGGAAGCTATTCCGAGCACAAAAGTTGCAGGCCCGAATATACTTTTTAATGTCCCGAGCCCTGTACGGGCACCAATACGACCCCACCAGGAGTTTTGTGGTCTGCATGTAGCCACAGTGACCACCCCTCCTGGAGGCGTGTGCCCACGCGAGAACCCTCGGCCGAAGGCGGGGAGGGACAAAGGTCTTGCCCGGCGGCACAGAGTTTGGCCATTGCGGGGCACTGTGGTCCAGAGAAACAGCATGTTGACAATTGTAACCGCAAATGGAGTTTTGTGCCGGACGCGCCTCGAGAACGGCGCAAGACACCTCCATGGGCTCTGGGAGTGGAGTCTCTGGCTCGGGTGGTTCCAGAGGCTCAAAAAAGTTGGGAGCCGAGGTAACCTTCCGTTTGGATTGAGCACGCTCAAGGCAGTGCTCCGAAAAACGGATATCAATGCGGGTGGAAATGGCAATCAGCTCTTCCAAACTTGCAGGAACCTCTCTGGTAGAGAGAGCATCCTTAACATGCTCCGCCAAACCTCTCCAAAACACAGGGATGAGGACTTTGTCAAACCACTCCAGTTCGGAAGCCAGTGTCCGAAAACGAACGGCATACTGACTAACCGAGAGGGATCCCTGAGTCAAAGCAAGTAGCTGAAGAGAGGTGTCGTGTGTGACCCGTGGTCCCAGGAAGACCTGCTTAATAGCTGTTAAAAACTGAGCAGCAGTCCGAACCTCTGGGTCACGACGCTCCCATACTGGCGTAGCCCACTCCAACGCCTTGCCCGACAGAAGGGAAACAATAAACCCCACCTTGGCCCGTTCCGTAGGGAATTGCACAGCCAGTAACTCCAGCTGGATAGAGCACTGGCTGACGAAACCCCTACAGGAGGCGCCATCGCCAGAAAATTTATCGGGCAATGGGAGGCGGGTAACTGTCGGCACGTGGGATGACGTGGACATATGTGAAACCGCATCTGCGATTGCTTGTACAGCAGCTTCAGTGGATTTCGCAGCTGAGATAGCACTCTCAAGAGTAGCCAACCGGCCCTCCAGCTGCCGAATATACTGTAAGAGTTGCTGCTGTTCTGCCATCACTAGCCAGACCCTGGCGCTAGTATAATGTTAGAAACGGCGGAACGCACTAAATAAAAATAATAATAAAGTGCGTTCACCGCTCAGGGTCCACCGTGCAGTAGATGATATGACTGCTGCTAAGTGGTGGCAGGCAAGCAATATGGCGGAAATGCACACGTGGGTTAAACGTCACCCAGGTGCGCAGAGCAATCTCTGTTAGGTCACAGAGGTGCCAACAAAGACAAATACAATAAGGCTGAGCCTGTAGGAGTCACAGTACTCAGAGTAAATGCACACACGGTATCAGGTCACAGGAGCGGAGCCAAAGACAGCGGAACTGCGTCCTTCTAGACCTACCGTGCGTGCGACGTCGCAACTGCGGATGCCAAGGAGGGCTGCAACTGCCGCTAGACGACAAACCTAGTACGCAAGTGCAATGTCGGACGCTAGCAATTGTAGATGATGTTGTAGTGGCGCGCTGGCGCTGACTCTAAGCTTAGTCCCTGTCCACATACGCAATATCAGAGGGAACGGGTTTCAAATGAATCATTCACCAGAATCATACATCCATCATCATTCACACAGTAGCAACTAGAGACTATACTAGCGCATGGCGGAACGGCCATGCGCGCTTTTTATAGCAGCCGGGACTTTCCGGAAGCTTCCAGATCTCCAAGATGGACCAATGAGATCTGGAGCAGGACCTGAGCACATGACTTCCGATCTCCAATGGGAAATCGTCTCATGAGCATGCTCAGTAGGAGGACAGAGGGACTTAGCCCCTGGAGAGATTTGCTGCAAGGCAATCTCCTCTGCGGTAGATAAACAGCAAGAGACCGCAGAATGTAAGGGTCTGGATTCCTGCAGAGCAGACGCAGAAACCTGACGCCTAACATTACCCCCCCTCCTAGGGCCCCCTCCTCCCTGAGCCTTCCGATCCACCACCTTGTGCCCATCAGGGGCATAAGCCTCAGACCCATCCGAAGGCAAGTCTGATGTCCTGGGAGGTGACAAGGAAAACCCGGACACGTGGAAGGCATCAGAGGCGGCAAGGTCACCAGGTTTGAGAAGGGACGTATGGGAGACAACAGGGGGCGGCAAGATCGCCAGGAGCATGAGCTAAAGTGGAACGCCGCAGTGTGTTGGCTGGCATCTCCACTCTCTGTTTAAGGAAGCTATTCCGAGCACAAAAGTTGCAGGCCCGAATATACTTTTTAATGTCCCGAGCCCTGTACGGGCACCAATACGACCCCACCAGGAGTTTTGTGGTCTGCATGTAGCCACAGTGACCACCCCTCCTGGAGGCGTGTGCCCACGCGAGAACCCTCGGCCGAAGGCGGGGAGGGACAAAGGTCTTGCCCGGCGGCACAGAGTTTGGCCATTGCGGGGCACTGTGGTCCAGAGAAACAGCATGTTGACAATTGTAACCGCAAATGGAGTTTTGTGCCGGACGCGCCTCGAGAACGGCGCAAGACACCTCCATGGGCTCTGGGAGTGGAGTCTCTGGCTCGGGTGGTTCCAGAGGCTCAAAAAAGTTGGGAGCCGAGGTAACCTTCCGTTTGGATTGAGCACGCTCAAGGCCGTGCTCCGAAAAACGGAGATCAATGCGGGTGGAAATGGCAATCAGCTCTTCCAAACTTGCAGGAACCTCTCTGGTAGAGAGAGTATCCTTAACATGCTCCGCCAAACCTCTCCAAAACAAAGGGATGACGACTTTGTCAAACCACTCCAGTTCGGAAGCCAGTGTCCGAAAACGAACGGCATACTGACTAACCGAGAGGGATCCCTGAGTCAAAGCAAGTAGCTGAAGAGAAGTGTCGTGTGTGACCCATGGTCCCAGGAAGACCTGCTTAATAGCTGTTAAAAACTGAGCAGCAGTCCGAACCTCTGGGTCACGACGCTCCCATACTGGCGTAGCCCACTCCAACTCCTTGCCCGACAGAAGGGAAACAATAAACCCCACCTTGGCCCGTTCCGTAGGGAATTGCGCAGCCAGTAACTCCAGCTGGATAGAGCACTGGCTGACGAAACCCCTACAGGAGGCGCCATCGCCAGAAAATTTATCGGGCAATGGGAGGCGGGTAACTGTCGGCACGTGGGATGACGTGGACATATGTGAAACCGCATCTGCGATTGCTTGTACAGCAGCTTCAGTGGATTTCGCAGCTGAGATAGCACTCTCAAGAGTAGCCAACCGGCCCTCCAGCTGCCGAATATACTGTAAGAGTTGCTGCTGTTCTGCCATCACTAGCCAGACCCTGGCGCTAGTATAATGTTAGAAACGGCGGAACGCACTAAATAAAAATAATAATAAAGTGCGTTCACCGCTCAGGGTCCACCGTGCAGTAGATGATATGACTGCTGCTAAGTGGTGGCAGGCAAGCAATATGGCGGAAATGCACACGTGGGTTAAACGTCACCCAGGTGCGCAGAGCAATCTCTGTTAGGTCACAGAGGTCCCAACAAAGACAAATACAATAAGGCTGAGCCTGTTGGAGTCACAGTACTCAGAGTAAATGCACATACGGTATCAGGTCACAGGAGCGGAGCCAAAGACAGCGGAACTGCGTCCGTCTAGACCTACCGTGCATGCGACGTCGCAACTGCGGACGCCAAGGAGGGCTGCAACTGCCGCTAGTCGACAAAGCTAGTACGCAAGCGCATTGGGCAGCACGGTGGCTCAGTGGTTAGCGCTGCAGCGCTGCAAGGTGGGTTTGAATCCCACCAAGGACAACATCTGCAAAGAGTTTGTATGTTCTCCCCGTGTTTGCGTGGGTTTCCTCCGGGCACTCCGGATTCCTCCCACACTCCAAAGACATACTGATAGGGAATTTAGATTGTGAGCCCCATCAGGGACAGTGATGAAAATATGTGCAAACTGTAAAGCGCTGCGGAATATGTTAGCGGTATATAAAAATAAAGATTATTATTATTAATGTCGGACGCTAGCAACTGTGGATGATGTAGTAGTGGCGTGCTGGCGCTGACTCTAAGCTTAGTCCCTGTCCACATACGTAATATCAGAGGGAAGGAGTTTCAAATGAGTCATTCACCAGAATCATGCATCCATCATCATTCACACAGTAGCAACTAGAGACTATACTAGCGCATGGAGGAAAGGCCATGCATGCTGTTTATAGCAGCCGGGACCTTCCGAAAGCTTCCAAAGCTCCGAGATGGACCAATGAGATCTGGAGCAGGACCTGAGCACATGACTTCCGATCTCCAATGGGAAATCGTCTCATGAGCATGCTCAGGAGGAGAACAGAGAGACTTAGCCCCTGGAGAGATTTGCTGCAAGGCAATCTCCTCTGCGGTAGATAAACAGCAAGAGACCGCAGAATGTAAGGGTCTGGATTCCTGCAGAGCAGATGCAGAAACCTGACACCTAACACTCGTGGACCATTGGAGCCATTATAGCGTCAGAGCTTGAGCCCATCGGAGGACCTCCTGGAATTCTAATAAACCAGGTAAAACATATCTGCCCTGATACCCAAATCAGATATCCCTTTTTGCATTTGGAACATATCTGGAAGGCATTCTTCCAATTGTAGAGCACACCAGAAATATGAAGGATCATAAATAGAGTTGAGCGATACCGTCCGATACTTCAAAGTATCGGATCGGAATGGATCGGCCGATCTTTAAAAAAAGTATCGGTATCGCCGATTCCGATACCGGAAGTCCCATTCAAGTCTATGGGACTTCCGGTATCGGAATAAGAAAAACCCTGTTTTTGCCTTGTACAGCCTCTCTGGGGTCTGTACGGGCCTTTCGGGGGGCTGTGCCGGCCTGCCAGGGGGTCTGTGCAGCCTCCGGTGGTCTGTGCCGGCCTGCCGGGGGGCTGTGCAGGCTCCGGGGGGCTGTGCCGGCCTGCCGGGGGGCTGTGCCGGCCTGCCGGTGGTCTGTGCAGGCTCCGGGGGGGCTGTGCCGGCCTGCCGGGGGGCTGTGCCGGCCTGCCGGTGGTCTGTGCAGGCTTCGGGGGTCTGTGCAGGCATCGTCCGATGGGACTACAAGTCCCATCGGGCGATGCCTGCTACCATGACAGTGATTGACACATTAGCCAATGATGGGACAGTAGTAGTCCCATCATCCGGCTAATGTGTTAAATGTTAAAAAAAAAAAAAAAAAAAAAAAATTACATGCTACATACATGCTACATACATACAACATGCATACTACATACATGCTACATTCATACTACATAAATACTACATGCAACATACATACTACATGCATGCTACATACATACTGCATGCTACATACATACTACATGCTACATACATACTACATGCATGCTACATACATACCACATACATACTACATACATACTACATACATACTACATGCATGCTACATGCATGCTACATGCTACATACATAACACATATATACTACATGCATGCTACATACATACTACATGCTACATACATACCACATACATACTACATGCATGCTACATACATACTACATGCATGCTACATACATACTACATGCTACATACTACATATATACTACATGCATGCTACATACATGCTACATACATACTACATATATACTACATGCATGCTACATACATACTACATGCTACATACATACTACATATATACTACATGCATGCTACATACATACTACATGCTACATACATACTACATATATACTACATGCATGCTACATACTACATGCTACATACATACTACATATATACTACATGCATGCTACATACTACATGCTACATACATACTACATATATACTACATGCATGCTACATACATACTACATACATACTACATGCATACTACATACATACTGCATGCTACATACATACCACATACATACTACATATATACTACATGCATGCTACATACATACTACATATATACTACATGCATGCTACATACATACTGCATGCTACATGCATGCTACATACATACTACATACATACTACATGCTACATACATACCACATATATACTACATACATACAATACATTCATACAATACATACATAGACATACAGTACATATAACATAGAGTAACATACTTACCAATACTTGTCACATTGTTCCCCGAAGCCATTGTCTTTTCCGGAATAAATATTAACATAACAAACCACAAAAATACTCACCCACGATCCGAAGCAGTCCACGAGTGTGTCCCACGACGATCTTGGGTAGAGAACGGCAGCATCAGCTGTTGCTGCCGTTCTCTACGGGCTGCAGGAATCCAATGACGGAAGGTAGGTATCCTTCCGCACTGTATTCCTCCGCCACTTAAAAAAAAAAAAAAAAGTCCCTAGTCTCACTTTATGCCATTGCTGTGTGGGAATTTCCCACGCAGCAATGGCATAAAGTGAGACTAGGGACTTTTTTTTTTTTAAGTGGCGGAGGAATACAGTGCGGAAGGATACCTACCTTCCGTCATTGGATTCCTGCAGCCCGTAGAGAATGGCAGCATCATCTGATGCTGCAGTTCTCTACCCAAGATCGTCGTGGGACACACTCGTGGACTGCTTCGGATCGTGGGTGAGTATTTTTGTGGTTTGTTATGTTAATATTTATTCCGGAAAAGACAATGGCTTCGGGGAACAATGTGACAAGTATTGGTAAGTATGTTACTCTATGTTATATGTACTGTATGTCTATGTATGTATTGTATGAATGTATTGTATGTATGTAGTATATATGTGGTATGTATGTAGCATGTAGTATGTATGTTGTATGTATGTAGCATGCATGTAGCATGCAGTATGTATGTAGCATGCATGTAGTATATATGTAGTATGTATGTAGCATGCATGTAGTATATATGTAGTATGTATGTAGCATGTAGCATGTATGTAGTATGTATGTGGTATGTATGTAGCATGTAGTATGTATGTAGCATGCATGTAGTATGTATGTAGTATGTATGTAGTATGTATGTGGTATGTATGTAGCATGTAGTATGTATGTAGCATGCATGTAGCATGCATGTAGTATGTATGTAGCATGCATGTAGTATTATTATTATTATTTATTGTTATAGCGCCATTTATTCCATGGCGCTTTACATGTGAGGGGGGTATACATAAAAACAAGTACAATAATGTTAAACAATACAAGTCATAACTGGTACAGGAGGAGAGAGGACCCTGCCCGCGAGGGCTCACAATCTTCAAGGGATGGGTGATAATACAGTAGGCGAGGGTAGAGCTGGTCGTGCAGCGGTTTGGTCGATCGGTGGTTACTGCAGGTTATAGGCTTGTCGGAAGAGGTGGGTCTTCAGGCTCTTTTTGAAGGTTTCGATGGTAGGTGAGAGTCTGATATGTTGTGGTAGAGAGTTCCAGAGTAGGGGTGATGCGCGAGAGAAATCTTGTATGCGATTGTGGGAAGAGGAGATAAGAGGGGAGTAGAGAAGGAGATCTTGTGAGGATCGGAGGTTGCGTGCAGGAAAGTACCGGGAGACGAGGTCACAGATGTATGGAGGAGACAAGTTGTGGATGGCTTTGTATGTCATGGTTAGGGTTTTGTAATGGAGTCTCTGGGCAATTGGGAGCCAGTGAAGGGATTGACAGAGGGGAGAAGCTGGGGAATAGCGGGGGGACAGGTGGATTAGTCGGGCAGCAGAGTTTAGAATAGATTGGAGGGGTGCGAGAGTGTTTGAGGGGAGGCCGCAGAGCATGAGGTTGCAGTAGTCAAGGCGAGAGATGATGAGGGCATGGACTAGGGTTTTTGCAGATTCTTGGGTGAGGAATGAACGGATGCGTGAAATATTTTTGAGTTGAAGTCGGCAGGAAGTGGAAAGGGTTTGGATATGTGGTTTGAAGGAGAGATCAGCATCAAGGATTACTCCGAGGCAGCGAGCTTGTGGGACTGGGGAGAGTGGGCAGTCATTTACTGTAATTGATAGGTTCGTAGGGGGGGTCACGTGAGATGGGGGAAAGATGATGAATTCTGTTTTGTCCATGTTGAGTTTCAGATATCTAGTGGAGAAGAAGGATGAAATAGTGGACAGACATTGAGGGATTCTGGTTAGTAGGGAGGTGATATCTGGTCCAGAGATGTAGATCTGTGTGTCATCAGCATAAAGATGATACTGAAAGCCATGAGATTCTATGAGCTGTCCCAGGCCAAAGGTGTAAATAGAGAACAGCAGGGGCCCTAGGACTGAACCTTGTGGGACTCCGACAGATAGGGGGCGAGGTGAGGAGGTGGTGTGTGAGTGGGAGACGCTGAATGTCCGGTCTGTTAGGTATGATGAGATCCAGGAGAGGGCCAAGTCTGTGATGCCGAGGGATGAGAGGGTCTGTAATAATAGGGAATGGTCCACTGTGTCAAAGGCAGCCGACAGGTCCAGGAGGAGGAGGACAGAGTAGTGTCGCTTGCTCTTGGCAGTTAAGAGGTCATTGGTGACCTTAGTAAGGGCAGTTTCAGTGGAGTGGTGTGACCGGAAGCCAGATTGTAAGCGGTCGAAGAGGGAGCAAGAAGAGAGATGGGAGGACAGTTCAAGGTAGACGTGTTGTTCCAGTAGCTTGGAGGCGTATGGGAGAAGTGATATAGGGCGATAGCTAGATACAGAGGATGGGTCAAGAGAGGGCTTTTTGAGGATAGGTGTGATGGAGGCATGTTTAAAGCTTGAGGGGAAAACACCAGTTGTTAGTGATAGGTTGAAGAGATGGGTTAGGGTTGGGATGAAGACTGTGGTGAGGTTTGGGATGAAGTGGGATGGGATCGGGTCGAGTGCACAGGTGGTGAGATGTGAGATGTATGTAGTATGTATGTAGTATGCATGTAGTATGTATGTAGTATGTATGTAGTATGTATGTAGTATATATGTAGTATGTATGTAGCATGTAGCATGTATGTAGTATGTATGTGGTATGTATGTAGCATGTAGTATGTATGTAGCATGCATGTAGTATATATGTAGTATGTATGTAGCATGTAGTATGTATGTAGTATGTATGTGGTATGTATGTAGCATGTAGTATGTATGTAGCATGCATGTAGCATGCATGTAGTATGTATGTAGCATGTAGTATGTATGTAGCATGCATGTAGCATGCATGTAGTATGTATGTAGCATGTAGTATGTATGTAGTATGCATGTAGTATGTATGTAGTATGTATGTAGTATGTATGTAGTATGCAGTATGTATGTAGCATGTATGTAGCATGTATGTAGTATATATGTAGTATGTATGTAGCATGTAGTATGTATGTAGCATGCATGTAGTATATATGTAGTATGTATGTAGTATGTATGTAGCATGCATGTAGTATATATGTAGTATGTATGTAGCATGTAGTATGTATGTAGCATGTAGTATGTATGTAGTATGTAGTATGTATGTAGCATGCATGTAGTATGTATGTAGTATGTATGTAGCATGTAGTATGTATGTAGCATGTAGTATGTATGTAGCATGTAGTATGTATGTAGTATGTATGTAGCATGCATGTAGTATATATGTAGTATGTATGTAGCATGTAGTATGTATGTAGTATGTAGTATGTATGTAGCATGCATGTAGTATATATGTAGTATGTATGTAGCATGTAGTATGTATGTAGTATGTAGTATGTATGTAGCATGCATGTAGTATATATGTAGTATGTATGTAGTATATATGTAGTATGTATGTAGTATGTAGTATGTATGTAGCATGCATGTAGTATATATGTAGTATGTATGTAGCATGTAGTATGTATGTAGCATGTAGTATGTATGTAGCATGCATGTAGTATGTATGTAGTATGTATGTAGTATTTTTTTTTTTTTTTTAACATTTAACACATTAGCCGGATGATGGGACTACTACTGTCCCATCATTGGCTAATGTGTCAATCACTGTCATGGTAGCAGGCATCGCCAGATGGGACTTGTAGTCCCATCGGACGATGCTTGCACAGACCCCTGGATATCAGCACAGCCCCCCGGCAGGCTGGCACAGCCCCCCGGCAGGCCGGTACAGACCCCCACAGGGTGCACACACCACCGGCAGGCCGGCACAGCCCCCCGGCAGGCCGGTACAGACCCCGGGCAGTCCACACAGCCCCCCGGCAGGCCGGCAGAGACCCCCGGAAGGCCCGAAATGACGGCGCATCATGATGCGCACACACCGCGCATCATGATGACGTCAGGCTGTCAATCATTTTGAACTTCCGATTCAGATGCCGAATTCCGATATTGAAAAAATATCGGAAGTCGGTATCGGAATTCCGATACAGCAAGTATCGGCCGATACCCGATACTTGCGGTATCGGAATGCTCAACACTAATCATAAATATTACGTTGGACTTAGGTCTTTTTCGACCTACGCAACTATGTAACTATGGTCTAGCTACCTCAAAACAGCATGTAGGGAGCATTTGTTAGCCTGTTTTCCTGAAATGAAATCGTTAATCCCTAGATATGCATTTAAGGATAGGTTGGACCTCATTATATATAATGGTTGACAGTTCCAGCATTAAAGTATGGAACAATGTTGGGATCGCGGCATTGCATAAGGTAGTTTTTTAATGCCATTGCTCAATCTGTTCTGTACCATTTCTACTGCAATGACTAATGTGATAGATTTTAGATATTTAGTGCATTATATCTGTGATTCCCAACATGAATCTTTCCAGGTGTTGCAAAACTTCAACTCCAAGCATGCCCTGACAGCCTTTGCATGCACAGCTGTAGTTTGCAATAGCTGGAGAGCCACAGAATGGGGAATCACTGCATGACAAAGTCAACATAGTTAAGTCAACGCTCTAAGGAAAAGTGTTAATGCTCCAGAGTCTATAGAATAATAATGATGTGTTAGGTCATTAAAATTTCACAATCGACAAGCTCTGACTGTAATATGACTGCAAACATTGCGTAACACAAGCCATTTATATTAAATATGTATTCCTCACTCTTCACACCAGCCAGCCAAGGAGAAGGCCGTAAAAAGTCTCAGTCTCCGAGCAGATGATTAAATCAGATTTAACAAAAAGCAGATCCCAATTAGGACAAAAAAAAGAAGGAAAGCTATGGGGGTGCCCTTAATTACACAGTTCATAAATTAGAGGAGCAAATCTAGTGGATTATGAGCTAGGCAACCATCTCCTGGTGGGTCTACTGCAGGTCAGAGGTCTCCAGGAGAGTGTTTAATAGGAGATGCCTTCAGCTAAGACATGCTTAACATACAACAGATCCCAGGCACGGATGAGCACCCATAATATGAAAGATATTATCAGTTGGAGAGTTTTAGTCATAAAGTGGTCACAATATGTGATTTCTTAGCACAGCTATTTCATGTACTTTTATCTATACAACTCCATATGCTCCTAGCGGCATGTCAGTGTGAAGATATGAGAGATCTCATTTCCACTGTAAGCTGTAGGTGGGCCGATTTTACACTGGCATCACGCTCACCTTAACATAAAGTACCAGGAATTGTCTGATTGCTTGTCTCTAACATTATGTCCCCCTATATCTGAAATTGAGTTTCCACAAAACTGAACTTCTCGTGTTTCATCCCTCTAGTAACCTACCTATACCCAATATTACAATTGCCTTGGGTGGTTCAACCATAACTCCCAAGCAACACGCTCGACGTCTTGGGTTAATATTTCAGTGCTGGCTCCAGATTTTTAGGGGCCCCGGGCGAAAGAGTCTTGCTGGCCCCTTTAACACATACCACGATTCATGATGCACAGATAAGACATATATGTATAGTACAATATGTATAGTACAATAGTGCAAAATATTTCAATTACTTCTTACATTATAAGAGTGACATCTATTGTACATTCTACAATAGCTCAGAAACTGGTGAATACTCGCAACACCCAGTACATATGCTGGGGAGAGTCAAAAGTCTGCAGTCACACAGAGTAACTGCAGACTTATCATTTTAGACTGGGTAGTATAGTCTTCCATAGTATTATGGGCACCACATAGTCCTCCATACAGTATTATGGGCACCAAATAGTCCTCCACACAGTATTATGGGCACCATATAGTCCTCCATACAGTATTATGGGCACCACATAGTCCTCCATACAGTAGTATGTGCACCACATAGTTCTCCATACAGTATTAGGGGCACCACACAGTCCTCTATACAGTTTTTTGGGCACCACACAGGCCTCTATACAGTATTAAGGGTACCACATAGGCCTCCATGCATTATTTTGGGCCCCACATAGCCCTCCATAGAATATTATGGGCATCACATAGTCCTCCATAGAGTATTATGAGCACCACATAGTCCTCCATACAGTATTATGACACCACATAGTTCTCCATACTGAATTATAGGCCCAACATAGTCCTTCATACAGTATAATGGACCCCACCATCTTCCATACAGTATAATGGGCCTCACATAGTGCTCCATACAGAAAATGTGCCCCATATATGACTCAATACAGTATAATGTGCCCCATACAGTTCAATGGCCCCACTTAATGCTCCATACAGTATAATAGGCCCCCTATATTGCTCCATACAGAATAATGGGCCCCATATAGTCCTCCATGCAGAAAAATTGGCCCCTATATTGTGCCATACAGCATAATGGGTCCCCTATATTGCTCCATACAGTATAATAGGCCCCATATAGTCCTTCCATACAGTATAATTGGCTTCCTATATTGCTCCATACAAATATTGCGTGCAAAATAGAGCTGGTGCAAATCATGATTACCAGGACGGCGGCCAGGTCTGTTATCTGTAGTCACTGGACTAGAGCCATCAGAACCTGCTTTTACCTCTCGGCATCTGAGGTTCTTCTCTCGATTCCACAGCCATCATTGAGGAGGTGTGACATCATGCCAGACAAGCTAATCAAAAGAAGAGCTGCTAGCAGGTAGAAGACTGGTCTCATGGCTCCTGTCCAGCGACCACAGACTACTGACCTAAACTGGGTCCTAAAAATCGCTTTGCACTAACTCTAGTCAGAAAACAAAATCTTTTTAGGTCCTAGAGAATTTTTTATTCTGCACACCAATGGCAGTCTTGAGCTCCTTAAGCCTACAACCTATGAAGAACATGTAGATGTCCAATTTTAATTTTATGATTATCTTTATTGCTGTGGTTGCAATCAGAGGACGTATCATTAGTAAAGTCTAATTGATATTTGTTAAAGAGGTTATCCCATGAAGATAGTCACTACTCTAATACAATTTTAGGGTATATTTATGACATAATGGGGGCTCCCATGGATACAAGATGATTTGTAAGAGCAGCTCCCACTTTGGTGGACTCATCACATCTTCGTAATACATAAATTCATCTATAATGTGTAGCCTCCCATAATAATAAAGTAGTATTTAAAGCTTGTATTTTGTAAGATCCAGCCATCTTTATAATAAATATTAGTATTCATGTAAAGCGGCAAGAAATGGTCACCAGCCAGTGTTTGTATATGTCTAGATATAAAGTGCTTCTGAGTGCATGCAGTGTGGAAACAGTTGATAGAAAGAACTATATTCTGCGGAAAGTATATGAAGGGAGAATTGAGAAAAGATAGATTGGTGAGGTGACGTGTTAGGTCTGTCTACAAAAATGTGTTTTTAGGGCATGCTTATAGACATTGGGAATTAACCTGATTGTCTGGGGTAGTGCATTCTAGAGAACTGGTGCAGCACGAGACTCACTCCATGAGTAAGGCTCTATGCCGGAACGCGTAGGATCATCTATATGCGACTAACTAATGTTTGCTCTGGCTGTCTGCACACTTGAATTTTTTAAAATGTGTTCAAAATAAAAAAAAAAATTCTGAAATTTTAAAATAAAGAAACACTTGCTTTTTCAAGCTTTGGATCCACCATTTTTTTATTCATATTCCTGCCTGGGCCTGGGCAGCTCCGTGCGCTGGGTGTGGACCCATAGGTTTTCCTCAGAAAAAGGCAAGTAATGAGCAAAGCTGGACGAAGTTGCATGGAGCATTTCCTTATATCTCTCAGGAATAAGATAATCCCAACTAAGCTACGCTGGGTTACAGTCCAATACGGTAGAAGCAGCCAGGAGACCATCTCTACACTAAGGGGACAACTCCAGGGTCTGCAGTATAACTGGCTTCCCTATCGAGGATTGCACAGAAGAGTTTTACAAGGATTAATCACGCTGTGATACCCATGCCGACCATCTGGTTTTCCAGCAGACTGCTCTGAAATATACAAGTTACCATAGAGGATCCTCTGAATGGGTGAACTGAAAAATACATATTTTTTTCCTTCTCTTTTGCTACATTCTAGAGAACTGGTGCAGCACGAGAAAAGTCTTGGAGACTCACTCATCCCTTCTAGATTGTGTGCCCTCGTGGGCAGGGTTCTCTCTCCTGTACCAGTCGTGACTTATTGTTTAAGATTATTGTACGGAGGATGATTATTTTAGGTCATTCAGTCATTAGCAGAACGGAGAGGACATGTAGGGTGGCAGACATGGCATTTCCCCAAATTGTCAGCCTTTTCCTCTGAGAATTTCTTGGGTAGCTCCTAACCTCACTAATCAAGCATCAACCAGCAACCAATGTCTACTGCTGAACCTTCAGAGATCTATTTTTATGCCTGTGCTTTTGCCCACCATAAGATCCTCCAGTACTTTGGTACCGCCATATATCTGGTAAAGCTAAAAGTAAAAATGTTGAGGGGCGGAGAGTTGTTTTTTGTGGCCTAGGGGTACTGAAAAATTGGGTTCCTATGAAAACTGCAATCCAGATTACTGGTAATTCTACGCTTCAGTTGAGAACTAGGGCAAGTTCTAGTTTATGTATACATAAACTAAAAGTTGGGTTAAATTATAGTGTGGGTTCTGGAGAGCTCTGTGCAAAAAAAGGCTCATCTACACCCTGTTATTATTTATTTTGCTCACCTTGCCGTTTCCTAACGTTATTAATTTAGGGTGCAAAAACGCAGCTAGTGACTTTGCTGCTAAAGGTAGATGGGTAACCACTGGGTTTGTAGAGGTTGTAGTCTCAGCCCCAGTGTCCCCCTGCTCACTCAGGGGGAAGGAATGGGATATGGTCTGGGATGTGGCTTTCAAAAAAGCACCTTCAGGGGGTAATAAATTTTGCATATAAAAGAGGTATAGCCTGCAAAAAATGGTTGTGTTTATGTTTTACAAAAAATTATCCTGGTAAAAAAAAGTCTAAAAGTTGAAAATGCATTTATGACATCCTGATACAAGATTAGTCTCCAGGCTATAGTACCGTAATTCTAGGAGACTCTTGGCCAGTCTGGAGGAATAAACATGTCTGCAGATTATAATTCCATGACTTATAATCATACTGATCTATATCATTATCGGTTATGTATGCTCTACTTATTACTGAAAAGGCCCTTTTTTGGGAATTTGGTTAGTGAAATAATTTGCAACTTGGATACTGTAAATGATATTGTTAATAACAAATGGCTTCCAAGTTATGACTAGGCCGTAATTACTAATACGTTCCAATGGCTGCCAATAAAATACCAGGCCTGGTGCTGACTGTGCCTGGAATGAGCTGTGTCAGTAATTTGACAGCTGCACAGTTTTCATCTTTCACAAGGAACTGCTCGAAGGCAAAGCCAGGAAGGGAATGACAATTTTTTTTAAATAATTATATACTCAAAAAATCAAGTACCAATATGTCATTAGTTATGTTTGACTTTATCATATGTAATTATGAGCCTAGAGATTCCAACTCATGATATGACATATATTGGCACTGTCTGAGCTTTGATTTGTGGTTAGATGAGCAATTGTTAAATCTAGTGATGAGAGGAGACATGTTTACTGAATGCCTGAGTGTGTAACACCTGAGCATCCAAGCGCTTTCCATCACATGGATGAGTCTCAGGAAATGATGTACAAAGAAATATATATGTATATATCTTAGAAATAAGTATTGAGGAACTCAGCCAAGATTAGAGCCGGAAACATATCTCTTTATAAAGTGTATGATATATACTCAGTATTCCACCAAACTAGAGTTAGAAAAGATCTAAAGAAAATAGGCAATGGTTTAGGATTGTTAAATTGAAAAAAAAGATGCCCCTTCCTGCCAAAAATATCTGTTTATCTGACTATTCTTGGACCCGGAGATGTAGATGAAGAAAAGGTGGTGGTACATGTGGCCCCATTGCCTGATCAGATCAAAACAAAGCACTCTGCTTTGGCCAGGATAGTTAGACTCAGGGCTACGGAACTGAACTGAATTTGCCCCGGGTGAACAGAGGCTTAACCGGAACCATTTCAGTTGATGGTGCATGATGGTGACACATTTTGGATGCTAAGGTCACCACCAGAAAATTAGGGCTATCTGAAGATACCTACTGAAAAGAAAGGCTTGACCGATATCATTTTAATGAAACCTAAGTACGGTAGGTAGGTCAATAATGGTCACTAGTAATAGTAGCATGGTAATGATATGGTCAGTGATAGTGGTCAAGGTGAGCAGATTCCATCTACTAATCCCTGCTTCTTATCACCAGGACTTCACCATGGAGCGCTCCTATTTTGTATTCCAGATAATGGTCATTAGTCATTTTAGGAATTTTTTTTAAACTTCTGTTTACAGTTGAAAACAAGAGCTCAAGCAAGATGACAGCCCAAGGTTAGACTCAGCCTCCTAAATACCAGAGCATCCTCTCTTGGGTCCAGATTCCATTACACCACTAAAATCTATTTCTTGTGGGTTGAACATAAACAACTTATTATATATTCTTGATCATATTTCCTATGTGTAGAGTGATAAAAAAAGAGTTCATGTACAAGTTCTGTTTTGATGGATTGTGAACCTTCAGAATAATTATCTCTGGTGGGCCTAAGTTACTGCAGCCCAACACTTCTTCCGCTCTTAAGTAAAATTTATTTTCACAAAATAGATTCAACGATTATCACTCTAACTATCTGTTGTTGGCCTGGATGGCTAAATTGTGCACATGACAAATCTATCATAGAATGGTCCTAATATTATTATAAAGCATGACTTACAAGTCTACTACATGAGGAAGACAGAAGGGTTAGCATGGTGGCTCAGTGGTTAGCACATTTCTTTACAGAACTGGGGTCTTGAGCTCACGTCCACCTGAAGACAATATCGGCATGACAATTCTGGTTTCCTCCACCGACACTCTTAAAACCAACTAATTTGGTCCTAATAGATATGCTTGATAAAAAATTAATGAGGCCTCCCAGGTCGTGTCTTTGCTGCTTGTAAACTATATTTTTGACAAAGACACTGTGGTCAAACTTGCTCCGTTGTGACAAGGAAGTGGTAGTAGCAATCTATAGTTTTCTGTGTTGCTGTTTTTGTAACTCACTATAAGGTTGCATTTCACTTAAAGAAATTCATGTTTTTGGTATGAGAATTTAACATCCTGTTTTTAGAGATGTTTTTGCATTTATACATAAGCACTTCCCGCGGTGACCTCCTAGAGTTGAGGAACAGGAAGCTGAAGGCCATCACCTGTGATGCACTGATAGCATTTCCCTTCCTGTGAAAGAAAAAAATACAGATCTTCAGTGTGTGATGGATAACACACGATATTAGCCAAAAATCTCAGAAATGTCATAAATTGTGCTTTCTAATGGTCAAAAATTAACGTGCTCCTGTTCATGTCATGTTCACTGAAGATCTTGGATACTAATATATTATATGCATATGTATGGAGGAAGACCAGGCTGCAGGTGCCTGCATCGTGCTGGGTCCGGAACTGCTGAGACTGCGTCCCATGTTGCCCAAGGGAAAGAATAGGGGAGAGGACATGCCCCATGACCCACAAAGACTGGGGTGACTAAGCCAAGAAGTGAGGGTTAAGCACGCAATAAAACAGTTTCCCGCCAGCAGCGAGTGCTGAGGCAGGCGTGCGGCGTGCTCTGCAGTATGAGAGAGAGCGTGGGGCAGAACTGCGGCAGAGCTTTCGCGTATGGGCCACTGAGCCAGTGAGAGCGCCCGGCTGAGCAGAGCGCAGCGCTCGCGCAGAGGAGCGAGGGCCCGGTGCAGAACCCTAAGGTGCGTCCCCCATTGCTGACAGACGCACAGCGGCATCCATGTGGGACAGAGACTACTGCAGCGATCCTCACTTCAGCTGGCACATAGAGTAGCGCGCGCCGAGCAGAGCCGTGCAGAGCAGCCATTCAGGTGAGGGCAGCTGCTCAGAGAGACACGTGCCACGAGGAACCTTGCGGAGAGTTTTAGTCTTTTGCTCCACAGCTTTGATGGCGCGGGCTTATGGACTAGGTTTGACAAAAAGGAGAGAAAGAAATAGACCATGAGCAGGAGATCACCCTGAATAGGACATAGCATATATTATACAAATTTTATTAAACACAGCAAACAGCAAAAATTCTTAAAAACATTAAAAATGGTCACAAATGTGACACCCCAGACGAAGCCACCTAGAGTGGCGACACGCGTCGGGTCTCTGGCTCTACCTGCCCCACTTCACTTCTCATGGGTTTTGTATTGTGCTGATTTGTATGTGTGGTTATCATTTGGGGTGGTTATGGAGATTTTCTCAGTCCACTTAGATCCTCTTTAGCCCCTAATGGTCTGGTTGATCTGGTCCTTGATGTTCCCTATGCCCGATCTTGGGCTGGGGTACCTCTACGCATATATGAGGTCTATTTAGTGTGCATTTCTATCTTTTTTGTACACCTCATAGTGATCAGCATCTTCTTGGGTTTACATTATCCCTTGTACTGTTTTTTGTAATTATTGGGTTGGAATTGCATCATTTTTTCATTGTATGTGTATATTATTGGTGTTTCAGACTTGTATGCTCTATATTACCTATGTGTGGGCTTACTAATTCTCCTATTGAGAATCCTGTTTACATGGACCTAGGGATATAGGCATCATTCTCAGTGAGGGTGATAGTTGGTATCAGGTGGGTTGCTCTATTATGAGCATTGTATTATTTGTGTATGTGTCACATTTGTGACCATTTTTAATGTTTTTAAGAATTTTTGCTGTTTGCTGTGTTTAATAAAATTTGTATTATTTATGCTATGTCCTATTCAGGGTGATCCCCTGCTCATGGCCTATTTCTTTCTCTCCTTTTTGTCAAACATATGTACTATTTAGGTCTAGGTTGGATCCCCTTAATTATCCTTTCGGTGGTGCCCCCATTTCTTTGCTTCTCATGGCTTATGGACTAGGGACTCAGCGGGCAAAACCAGTAACCACCCACTGCCGCCAGAAGATGGATTGTTAACTTTGTACTCCATCTGAGGACCCTACATCGGCCATTGCCGGTACTACTACTCACATCGGTCTGTAGACTAAGGACCCCATCAGGAGCTACGATAAGTGTTGTTTGAAACTTAGACTGTCACACTTAATTTGCTTATTTCCTTTAACCCTTCCAATAACTCTTTGCTACTGCCTACTAACTAAATGAATGTTATTACACAAAAATGTGTACATTAGCTCCACTCAGACAAGAAAAATCTAGAACCTTTCACCTTCCAAGATACAGAGTTACTTTTAATAATAAAAAAAAGTAATGTTTAGAATCCTTTCCCCTATGCTTTTTGAATTTTGATAGAATTTCACCAAAAATTTTTTTCAGAAGATAGCTTGATCTATTGTAGACTACTAAATCCCTTCCTTTCCTATGTAAGAGGGTGTGCCATGGAAGATGAGATTCCTCAGAGCTGTGTGCCATTTGTGTCCAGAGACTGCCGCCTACTGCACCAAAGAAACCCTGCGGAACCAATAAGAGGAGGGGGAGTGTTTCGAGTAGGACAAGTCTAGGTAGAGCACCATGTCTAGTGACATTTATGACGTAGTTTCCCTTTATAAAAGGCAGGAGTGACAAGGCGGGAGGTGATTTGGCACCAATGAGAGAGAGCAGCAGGACGTAAGTTTGGAGGGACGCGTGACTGAGATACTAGGACATACTAGGGGTACCAGACCAGTGGGCTGCTATGCACCAGCGAGATAGAGCCAGACTATGCCAGTCAAGGTCTGTGCACCAGACCATGCCGGTCAAGACCTGAGGTCCATCCCTGCGCCGGTCAAGATCCAGAGATCGGACCAGGCCTGGCAACACCCAAGGCCCAGCTCTCATCTGACCGGACCCGAACAGATGGTCATCACAGGTCAAGCACTGAATATCTGGTGAGGACCCCTATCCAGAAGTGAATGTCTGCAGCAGTGACCAAAAGGCGCAAGTGAACCAGGCCGTCACTTATGACATTGACGTATGGTACAAAGATTAGTCTGGAGTGGTGCAACAGATGGGGTGGGACTGGACAAAGTGTGGGAGGCCCAGAGAGCATTGACTGACTTTGTCAGAAAGACTTGCAGCCTAGCGGGAAGAACTTGAAACCCACGCTAGGGCCTGGAACATAAAGGAGATTGTTAAAGCGACACCCTTATTAGGCTACGGCCACATTATCAGTATTTAGTCAGTATTTCACATCAGTATTTGTAAGCCGAAACCCAGAGTGGGTCAAACATGTAGAATTGGTGCACTTGTTTCTATTATACCTTGTCCTCTGATTGTTCCTCACTTGGTTTTGGCTTCCAAATGCTGAGAAAAAATACTGAACAAATACTGATAGTGTGGCCGTAGCCTTAAGGCCCCGTCTCACATAGCGAGATCGCTAGCGAGATCGCTGATGTGTCACCGATTTTGTGACGCAACAGCAATCTCGCCAGTGATCTTGCTACATGTGACACGCAGCAGCGACCGGCCCCCCCGCTGGATATCGCTGATCATGTCCTGGGCCATTTTTTCATCCTCAGCATCCCGCTGGCCAGCATGCATTGCTGTGTTTGACGCCGAAGAGCGACCTCGTTGGCGACGCAGAACTCAGGGACGCAGGCTGGAATCGTTCAGAATAGCTGCTGTGTGACAACGCACCAGCGATCCTTACCAGGTCATATCGTTGTCGGGATCGTTGCTGCGTCATTGAAGAGATCTGCCTGTTTGACAGCTTACTAGCGACCATGTAGTGACGCACCAGCGATCCCTATCAGGTCGTATCGTTGTCGGGATCACTGGTGCGTCGCTATGTGAAACGGAACCCTTAGTGTGAACATTGCTCTCATTAGAAACTAGATATATAACATAGTGAATTCACGTTGCAAGAGTTATAGTTTGTTGATACCAACTTTGTGATTATTGCATACTGAATATTGTACTCTGCAAATACCCCGTACTTTCTGTTCAAAATACCCCCTTCCTATATTTACACCTGAAGAATAGTTGGTTACTTACTTCTGCGTGTTGCATCCAATGACTTGCATACACCTACATGCAGACCTTGAGTTAAAGTACACCTTACAGAGAAACATTTATGTCCACAATTTTTCTAAATACATACATCAAATTCTGTCTTTTAAGGGATCATTCATACTGCAGTGATTTTTTTTCACATGACAAAATCAGTCTGAATTTCACCAGTGTTTTCTATCAGAATTTCATCAGAGTTTGGTCAAAGTGTCAGTTTTTACCATCAGTGTTTGCTCAGAGTTTCATGAGTTTTTCTTGGGTGAAAAAAAAAATTAAGGATGACTCTCACGCTTTCCTATCAAACAGTCCATTAAAAACTTAGCGCTCTCCGATTTTTTCACAGATCCATAAACTTGCATCTGCAAGTCCGATCCAACACTCAGCTTAATATCAGACACGTCTCCGTGCTTCTGCATGGACCACTTAGTCCACGGAAAAAAAATTAAAAATCGTACACATAAACTACCACGTAGACTGTGGTAGGTATGAGTGTCGTCCGTGAAAAAACACAGATAGCATTCATATGAGAAAAACTAACATCTAAATGAATCCTTAAGCTTAGTTCACACGAGCATATAAAAACATCATCCGATTTTCATTCATAACAAAAACAAATGTCGTCCATATAGCATTTGTTTTTATACATCAACAATCAATAAAATACACAAGACCAAAGCTAGTTTCCCACGTTAATAATGGCAATGTATCCATAAAAACCCAATGCCATATGGTTGATCCATATGGGATCTGATTTCTTCGCTTACCATACCCAAAAACTTGTATAGGTAAGTCTCATCCGAAATATGGAAGAAACAAGTGCTTGGTGTGGTTTTTTTCATGTGCACATTTGGTCCATGTAAAAAAAAAAAACGATCATCTGAACAGCCCTATGTAGTAACATTACTTCTTCACGAACACCAAAGGGTTTATCCAGGACTATTTTTTGACTATGGGCCTAAATACTATACATTAGAGATGAGCAAAAATGTCAGTGTTCGGTTTGAATTACAATCGCTATATTTGCAATATTCACAGAACATAGCCGAACACCATAGGAGTGATTGGGGATACAGATGAGCGAATATGGCAAATTCGGATTCAGCAATCATTTTCCGAACATATTCTCTCATCTCTACTATACATATATCTTGGGCCCTTTAATGATGGCATGAGCATGAGCCCGTAGTACCCGGCACCGGTACAGAGTGGTCATTGACCGCTCCTGCTGGCAATTCAGTGGCTTCCGCTGAGGTCATGTTGACAGAGCAGTGTCTTCTCTTCCACTCTGCTCTGTTGATGGGGTGTGACTGCTGGGGAGCCGGCTGTCAGTCAGCAAAACGACGGCAGTAATGCCCCCTTGACAGAGCAGCCCAGAAGAGGAAGAGATGCTCTATTGACATTGAGCAGCTTAATCACCATCAGCAGCAGTCAATGACCGTTCTGTGCCGGCGCTGGGTAGCACGGGTTCATGCTCATCCCATCATTAAAGTGAGGCCGTACTGGGGGCCACAGGCCATAAAAGGGAAGGCAACATGACGGGGTTGAGAGGGACTATAGGGTAGGATACTTGTTAAGAGGGACAGGTTAGTAAGGGTTAAAAAACTTGATTGGTGATATCTGATAGGGTTGAGCGGTAGTAGGGGGGGTTAAGGGAGGGGTTAGGGGGCATGCAATAAAAGGATGTAGGCATTTTGTAGGGCAACCATTTTAGGTTCCCCTATCACAGTTTAAAAACAGCCAACCATAAGACCAATCAACCAGAAAATACCAGACAGGATATAAATAATCAATAACCTTTATTTATTGGTGGTTTCATATAAAAATCAATTAAAAACAATGTGCATGTTTGGGGACAGTTTCTACAAAGATTTGTAAAATAATAAAAATTTGACCCAATTATATGTACCATATGTTAATATGCTTTCCTCATATATTAAAAAATGAAAAAAAAATTTTTGCATAAAAAAATTCAATAATCAAAAAAAAGTGCATGTGCATAAATAAATCAATCAATTGAAACAATGATAATTTCATTAATTCACTGCCATATAAAGTACAGTGTGCATTGTGTAGAGTAACAACCATGTGCTCACATATCATGTGCAAAAAAACCACAGTGACTTTTATATAAAGTGCATTATAGAGGAATACAAAAATTAGATCATGTACCTTTAAGGGTCACCACGTCCCTTTAACGTGCACTCCGACGCGCGTTTTGGAATATTTCCTTCATCAGGGAGTCAATTTTGGTTGGTTGTTTTTAAATTCATATCTGTGGGTAATCACTACTTTCACTAGACACTGGTGCTAGTTTATATAGTAATTTATCTGCTTGGTCATCACTATATAAAAGGTAATAGAATTATTATATATATATAATATAATACTACATCTGGTGCTAGTGTCTCTCCCCTATCACAGTGAAGACAAACTCCCACCCGCCCGCCCTTGTCATTTGCGGCGATAGGCAGCTAATTGATCGAAATTTCATTATGATAGTACTGACGTTTGTGTATACCTTGTCATAGCAGCGTGGCGTGGGGGAGGTGGTCCTCGAGGTTGGTGGTGATAATAATTGGCGGCTTGGAGGGGTGGGGGATCTCTAAGGTCCTGGACTCCCTCTTGGATGGATTACGTGGAAATATTAGATCACTGGGAATTTATGACAGATAGTGGCCGGTCGAGTCTATTAGTGTCTCTGAGCTGGTGTGTAGCGGCTAGAGGCAGGAATCGACCTGGGGCCTAGTTTATTATGGGAATTGAACCTGAGGCGGTTACAATTTGGAGACTCGAAACCGCCCCCCTTTGTGAATAACGTTTAAAAATTGTTATGTTAAATGTTTAATAAATGGCTGCTGTGGCCAATTTATCCAAATAAGGTGTTGAGTCATTTTGTGGCGGAGTATGGTATTTAGGTGGGGGGAAGTATGGGCTGAGGGTAGTTTTGAAAAAGGTGGGGTAAAACCCAACAGAAATCTCGAATACCCAACGGTCAAGGTCCCAATGTTACAGGATCTGATTTCTCTATATGTCAATCCAACATAATACTTACATACTGTATCTCATGTAACCTTTTTAAAGTTTCCTATTAAGTCCATGACTAAGCGCACGTACAATAATTCTAAGGAAAATTGCCTGCTGTAAATGATCTTCAGACACATTGTGGTCTCAATCTTGAAATTTTCACCAAACTGATAACAGCATCTTAGATTTTTGATTGCAATTTGTGATCTGATTCCCACGAGGGTCATTCAAGGTAATGTAAAATTTCCTATTAATATTTTAATGAGTTAGAATGCCAAATTACAGCTGATGCAGAATCCGCGGCCTGAACATCAAAAGGCAGAGACAGCATGTGTTTCCTAATTACCGACGGCAAAACACTAAAATCAGAATCACAGAAAAACAAACCGAAAACAGCCATCTAGATGGCGAGCGTCCTACAGAAACTTGTACTTTACTAAGCAAAGTATATCTGCACAGCGTCCCAGCGCTGTATACATAACTCTGTGCATACACCACAGTCCAAAGAAGTGTCAGGGAATTGCAGTGACAATGTCGTTATTTCTTAATTATGTTTATTAAAGGGGCACTGAACCTGAAAAGGTTACGAGAGGCGTCCAAAAGAATTTATGGAATATTTCACATTTGCTGTGCAGATGAGCGCGCGCCATAGAAAGCTGATATCAGCCATTTTGCTGACCATGATTTTATGCTCTGTGGATGGGAATTGCTTACAGAATATCTTGATCCAAGACCATGACTATGTCACAAAGTCAAGTCCTCAACACATTTTCTGTTATTATTATTATTATTATTTATTGTTTTAGCGCCATTTATTTCATGGCGCTTTACATGTAGGGAGGGGTATACATAAAAACAAGTACAATAATGTTGAACAATACAAGTCATAACTGGTACAGGAGGAGAGAGGACCCTGCACGCGAAGGCTCACAATCTACAAGGGATGGGTGAAAATACAGTAGGCGAGGGTAGAGCTGGTCATGCAGCGGTTTGGTCGATCGGTGGTTACTGCAGGTTATAGGCTTGTCGGAAGAGGTGGGTCTTCAGGCTCTTTTTGAAGGTTTCGATGGTAGGTGAGAGTCTGATATGTTGTGGTAGAGAGTTCCAGAGTAGGGGTGATGCGCGAGAGAAATCTTGTATGCGATTGTGGGAAGAGGAGATAAGAGGGGAGTAGAGAAGGAGATCTTGTGAGGATCAGAGGTTGCGTGCAGGAAAGTACCGGGAGACGAGGTAACAGATGTATGGAGGAGACAGGTTGTGGATGGCTTTGTATGTCATGGTTAGGGTTTTGTACTGGAGTCTCTGGGTAATGGGGAGCCAGTGAAGGGATTGACAGAGGGGAGAAGCTGGGGAATAGCGGGGGGACAGGTGTATTAGTCGGGCAGCGGAGTTTAGAATAGATTGGAGGGGTGCGAGAGTGTTCGAGGGGAGGCCACTGAGCAGGAGGTTGCAGTAGTCAAGGCGAGAGATAATGAGGGCATGGACTAGGGTTTTTGCAGATTCTTGGTTGAGGAATGAACGGATTCGTGAAATATTTTTGAGTTGAAGTCGGCAGGAAGTGGAAAGGGCTTGGATATGTGATTTGAAGGAGAGATCAGCATCAAGGATTACCCCGAGGCAGCAAGCTTGTGGGACTGGGGCGAGTGGGCAGCCATTTACTGTAATGGATAGGTTCGTTGGGGGGGTCACGTGAGATGGGGGAAAGATGATGAATTCTGTTTTGTCCATGTTAAGTTTCAGAAATCTGGTAGAGAAGAAGGATGAAATAGTGGACAGACATTGAGGGATTCTGGTTAGCAGGGAGGTGATATCTGGTCCAGAGATGTAGATCTGTGTGTCATCAGCATGGAGATGATACTGAAAGCCATGAGATTCTATAAGCTGTCCCGGGCCAAAGGCGTAAATGGAGAAGAGCAGGGGTCCTAGGACTGAACCTTGTGGGACTCTGACAGATAGGGGGCGAGGTGAGGAGGTGGTGTGTGAGTGGGAGACGCTGAATGTCCGGTCTGTTAGGTATGATGAGATCCAGGACAAGGCCAAATCTGTGATGCCAAGGGATGAGAGAGTCTGTAATAGTAGGGAATGGTCCACTGTGTCAAAGGCAGCCGACAGGTCCAGGAGGAGGAGGACAGAGTAGTGTCGCTTGCTCTTGGCGGTTGAGAGGTCATTGGTGACCTTAGTAAGGGCAGTTTCGGTGGAGTGGTGTGACCGGAAGCCAGATTGTAAGCGGTCGAAGAGGGAGCAAGAAGAGAGATGGGAGGACAGTTCAAGGTAGACGTGTTGTTCCAGTAGCTTGGAGGCATAGGGGAGAAGTGATATAGGGTGGTAGTTAGATACAGAGGATGGGTCAAGAGAGGGCTTTTTGAGGATAGGTGTGATTGAGGCATGTTTAAAGCTTGAGGGGAAAACACCAGTTGTTAGTGATAGGTTGAAGATATGGGTTAGGGTTGGGATGAAGACTGTGGTGAGGTTTGGGATGAAGTGGGAAGGGATCGGGTCAAGTGCACAAGTGGTGAGATGTGATCTTGAGAGTAGAGTGGAGAGTCGATCTTCTGTAATGGTGGAGAAGTTGGTTTTGGAGGTGGAGGGCTGGGAAGTCGGGAGGAGGGGCTCTGGGGGTTGTTGACCAAAACTGTCTCTGATGTTATCAATCTTCTGCTTGAAAAATGAGGCAAAGTCTTCAGCTGAGATGAGTGGGGAGGGAGGAGGTGCTGGGGGACGGAGGAGAGAATTGAAGGTGTTGAATAACTGTTTAGGGTTGTGAGACAGGGCGGATATGAGAGATGAGAAGTAGGTTTGTTTAGCTGTGGCGAGTGTGGTCTTGAAAGTAGTGAGAGACTGTTTGAATGCGATGAAGTGCTCGTTGGAGTGGGATCTTTTCCATCTGCGCTCAACAGCCCTGGAAGCTCGCCTCAGTTCTTTGGTCAGGCTGGTGTGCCAGGGCTGTCTGTTGATTTTGCGAGCTTTGGTATGTGTAAGTGGGGCAGCAGATTCCAAAGCTACAGCTATTGTGGTGTTATATAGAGCAGCAGCGTCATCCTCATTGTGTAAGGAACTTATATCTGTGAGAGGGAGGAGGGATTCAGAGAATGAGTGTAGGTCAAGGTGTTTAAGATTTCTGCGAGGGTGTGAAAGTTTGTGGGGTGGGGATTGTAGACATGGAGTGGAGAGGGAAGAGAATGTGAGAAGGTTGTGGTCAGAGAGAGGAAGAGGTGAGTTAGAGAGGTTAGGTAGGGAGCAGAGGCGGGTGAAGATGAGGTCCAGTGTGTGGCCATCTTTGTGGGTGGCTGTAGAAGACCATTGAGTGAGGCCGAAGGAGGAAGTGAGAGATAAAAGTTTAGTGGAAGCTGAGAGGGAAGTGTCAATGGGGATGTTGAAGTCGCCCATGATGATAGTAGGGATGTCCGCGGAAAGGAAATGAAGTAGCCAGGTGGTGAAGTGGTCAAAGAAGGTGGTGGCAGGCCCTGGGGGCCAGTAGATGACAGCCAGTTGGAGGTTGGAGGGGGAGTAGATGCGCACAGAGTGCACCTCAAAGGAAGGGAGGGTAACAGAGGGTGGCAGTGGGATTGGGGTGAAGGAGCAGGTATCTGACAGGAGAAAACAAACTCCTCCGCCATGTTTGCTGGTGGGGCGGGGGGGTGTGAGAAAGGTGGAAGCCACCATATGAAAGTGCAGCAGGAGAGGCTGTGTCAGAAGGGGTGAGCCAGGTTTCGGTGATGGCGAGGAAGGAAAGTTTGGTAGTAACAAAAAGATCGTGGATGTAGGAAAGCTTGTTGCAGACAGAGCGAGCGTTCCACAGAGCTCCTGTTAGTGGGACTGGGAAAGCGGGGGCAGGGTGAATGGGTATAAGGTTGGAGTGGTTACGGAAGGTTGTGATAGAGCGTGGATGGGAGGTAGAAATGACTGTGGGAATGTGGTGAGGAGGACCAGGATTTGGAGAGATATCACCAGCAGTGAGAAGGAGCAGAGAAAGTGTTAGCAGGTGGGAGCAGGAGAGGGCATGAGGGGGCTGTCTGTGTTTGGAGACAGAGGATTGTATGTTAAGGAACAGTTTTGAGGAGGAGGCGAGGTGGCTGGGGCGGATGGAAGAAGAGATGAACAGTTCCTTACTAGGAGTAGGGATTAGGGGAATTAGCAGAAAGTGAAGGATTATAGGGGTGAAAGTGAAAACAAACAGAAACATTGTTTACAGTGACTGTGTACAGTTACCTTCAGTTCCCTTCTGGTTCAAATCTGGTTTTAATTCTAAAATTTATCTTCACACTTCTAGGACACACTTATAGGAATCACACTGCAGACTGAAGTCTATGCAGACTTGAGCTATGCAATATATGTGCAACTAAGTGCAGTCAGGTGTGAAGCAGAGAGGAGTGGTCTCTGCTCATCTTGGTCGCACAATTAAGAGTGGACCAGATGCATATGATCAAACCAGAGTAAACAAGGTCATAAATAACTCTGGGGTAAGCTGGGGTTAGCTGAAAGGCATACCATGTGAATGCTAGGTGTAGAGGCAAGTCTATGTGCAAAGCTGGGTGATGGACTATGTGCTCTTCATAGACAGACACCAGGAGAGCAGGAGAGCTGGGTGGATGAACATACCATGTGAATGCTAGGTGCAGAGGCAAGTCTATTAAACTAAGTCTGTTAAACTAAAGGTTATGTGTCCAACCCTGTTAATTCATTCTGCAGCCAGCAATAGACAGTGTATAGGCTTTAGGAGGCAAACAGTGTAAAATATTTAATGAAACCCCAATTGCATGCATCTAAGTAAGAAAAAATACCTTTAAAGTTCAACCTGGGCCCCTGGCTGTTGTTAAATAACCCATCTGGTTCTTGCAATCACGTTGCTTGAGCCCAATTGGGGTGACAAATCTTCACCACCATCTAAATTTCACATCAAGTTCCAGGGAGGGGTGGGGTGTTCTTGGGAAAGAAGGAATTGGAGATAGCACTTTTATTATTTATTTTTTTCAGTCCTCAATACAGTTCCAGGGATATGAGCCTTTTTATTTACGGTAGTGCAAATTTTTATGGTGTTTGCCAAGGGGGCATTGCTCATACGGTAATAATACAGTGCAGCCTAAAGACATGCCCCAGAAAATCCTATGAGCAACAACACCTTGGCAAAAACCATAAAAATTAGAACTACAGTTATGTGAAAAAGTGTTTGCCCCCTTCCTGATCTACTATTCTTTTTCACGTTTGTCACACTTAAAAAACGAATTTAATATTATACAAAGATAACACAAGTAAACACAAAATGCAGTTTTTAAATGAAGGTCTTTATTATTTATCACATTTTTGGGAAGCTGAGTTCAAATTCCCTAGCCATACCCAGAACTGATTACTGCCACATCTGTTCTCAATCAAGAAATCACTTAAATAGGACCTGGCTGAAAAAGTGAATGAGACCCAAAGATCCTCAAAATCTAGGAATCACGTCGCGATCCAAAGAAATCCTGGAACAAATGAGAAACTAAGTAATTGAGATCTATCAGTTTGGGAAAGATTATAAAGCCATTTCTAAAGCTTTGGGAAAGTTGTGAACCCTCTCAGGGGTGGGTGGCCGACCAAAACTACCCCAAGAGCGCAGTGGTGACTCATTTAAGAGGTCACAAAAGACCCCACAACAACATTCAAACAACTGCAGACCTCACTTGCCTCAATTAAGGTCAGTGTTCATGACTCCACCATAAAAAAAGACCAAAACCACTGCAGAGCAATAAGAACATAAAGGCTCGTCTCAGTAGTGCCAGAAAACTTCTTAATGATCCCCAAGACTTTTGGGAGAATTCTCTGTGGACTGATGAGACAAAAGTTGAACTTTTTGGAAGGTGTCTGTCCCATTACAACTTGTGTAGAAGTAACAGCATTTTAGAAAAGGAACATCATACCAACGGTGAAATATGATGGTAGTTGTGTGATGGTCTGGGGCTATTTTGCTGCTTCAGGACTTGTAAGGCATGCTGCATTTACCAAAATATCTTGAAGGATAATGTCTGGCCATCTATTCAAGAAATTCAAGCTGAAGCCCACTTAGGTGATGTAGCAGGACAATGATCCAAAACACACCAGCAAGTCCACCTTTGAATGAATTAATAAAAACAAAATGAAGACTTTGTAGTTGTCTAGTCAAAGTCCTGACCTTAATCCGAATGAGATACAGTGGAATGATCTTAAAAAGGCAGTTCATGCTCCTAAACCCTCCAATGTGGCTGAATTACAGCAATTCTGCAAAGAGGAGTGGGCCAAAATTCCTCCAGAGCATTGTAAAAGACTCATAGTCAGTTATTGCAAATGCTTGATTGCAGTTGTTGCTGTTAAGGGTGGCCCAACCAGTTATTAGGTTTAGGGGGAAATCACTTTTTCACACAATGCCCTTTAGGTTTGGATTTCTTTTTCCCTTAATGCTAAAGAACTTCATTTAAAAACTGCATTTTGTGTTTACTTGTGTTATCTTTGTCTAATTACTTACTTTTGACCTGGTGACAGATCCTCTTTAGGCGTCTGGGAAACTTTGGACAATATTATTGTAAGTGCAAAAAATATAGATATATATTTTTTTAAAAGAACATTTGATTTGCATGTAACAATTTTATTGGAAGGTTTTCATAGTAATATTAACCACATTAACTATTTTTCTTTTGCAGGGTTGCAAAATTCTGCAACCACCAAGTGTGAAGCTGAGGATCTCATCTGGTCTGGTAGCTGCATTTTAGAGCAGAATAGCTGTCCTCTTCGCAGTGCATCCTTTTCTATAGGTCACACTTACAATATTTCAGCGAGTATAAGGACTATAAGTGTTACAACCACTAGCATTGGGCAATGCACATAGCGCAGAGTTCATGGCGAGTGGAACATATAACATGAACGGTCTCACGTCAGTTCCTTTATCAGTGTCGACCACAGTATGACAGCTGAGCGGCAACTTTCTGACACCAGCCGAGGAGATATATTTACACACCAGTCTCTTATCTTACACGGTTTGCTGTTTAAAGAGACTCATTTAAACTTCACACTTGGCAAAGCAGCTATGAAACAGCACAAATAGTTCTGATACGCTGATCTTAACATAATGCTGGCTGCTTGAAATATAAGTCAAAGAAAATTAGTAAAATTAAGACATACCATGGCATCATGGTGTTGACCTATCACTTCAAAGGAACTAAACTGAGCTGTAGGACATGAGAATGGTCATTACACAGCTGTGGTGTCCAAGCACCACACACTGTTTTCTTGGGTCCACCATGGGACATGCACACTACTGATCGGTGAGGGTGAAGCAGCTGATGGATCACTATTGATCTGATGTTATGACCTATCCTAAGAATAGGTCTCCGGTATCTAAGTTCTGACTAAAGCCTACAAACTGGCCAAATAAATAAAATAGAAGTAATATTCACTTACCAATTTCTGTCTATAGGGGTGTCACAACTTTCCCTTAATGGCTGATGTTGGTGTTATGCACACGTAGCAGTAAACACAGGGATAAGGCCGGTTTCACATTTGCGTTAAAGGCCGCAGCGTCGGCCTGCGCATGGCTGCCGCGCCTCCGCCGGTAGCTCAGCCTCCGAGTGCATGACGCTGCATGCGTCATGCGTCCCCTATATTTATCACTGAGGACGCAGGCCGTGCGCAGTATGCGTTCTGGCGGCGCCTGCGTCCTTTTGACGGTGCGCCGACCAGCGCCAAACGCACCATCAAAAGGATGCAGGCGCCGCCAAATGCATACTGCGCACGGCTTGTGTCCTCAGTGATAAAGATAGGGGACGCATGCAGCGTCATGCGCCAGGAGGCGGAGCTACCGGCGGAGGCGCGGCAGGGGGCGGGGCTTGGCGGCAGCCGTGTGCAGGCCGACGCTGAGGCCTTTAACGCAAATGTGAAACCGGCCTAAGGAGAAACTGCACAAACCCAACTCGTTTCCTGTACAGACTATCCAGAAACGCAGGCCCTAGCAGCTTCAGCACCACCTGGATAAACCCTTAAGGAAAAACTAGAGAAGACAACTCAGACCTGGTTCCCTAAAAGGCCATTGAGTGTATCACACTTCCTAAGGAATTGAGGGAGAGTGCAGTGAAAGAAAGAAACCGCAGCAGTACACTTATCTGACTGGTCTGGTTACTCCAAGCAGAATCCACTAAAGACTATCACCAGCAGAGAAGACCAGCATGGGGTAGGTTTAAATAGTAGCACCTGCAAAGTGATAGGGCAGGCTAGATAACAAATGAAAAACACCTGCAGTCCAAATAGAGTGGACTTAAGGGCCTGTCACACTAAGCGATATATCTAGCAATATCGCTATAACGTCACTGGTTTTGTGATGTAGCAGCGATATTGCTAGCGATATCGCTATGTCTGATACTTACCTCCGACCAACTCCCCCACTGATTATCGCTGATCGCGCGAGAACGGCCTGGACCGTTTCTCGTCGTCAGCTTCCTGCTGGGCTTCCTGTGGTGCCGACGAGCGACGCGTGGACGCGAGCGGGAGGACGTCAGGATCGCCTCATCTGACAGGTAAGTAGCGACCCCCGACCCCTGCTATGTCGCTGGTGAGATCTGCCTGTGTGGCAGCTCACTAGTAACCACTTAGCGATGCACCAGCGATCCTGACCGCGTCATATCGCTGGTAGGGATCGCTGGTGCATCGCTAAGTGTGACAGTACCTTAAGGCAAAAGGTGATAAGAACCTGGATAGTGATAGAACCTAATGGGAATGGATCGATCTTTTGTTCTCATTAGAGAATACCAAAAAGGTTATTGATAAAAAATCAGGAGAAATAGTTGACAACCAACTCATGAGTGTGGTGTAATTGGTGGAAGCCTTCACTAATTAAGATGCTAAATTGAAGGGTTATTTTAGTCATCATTCTTCAGGAGCGCGCTGCTCCCAGCCTCCCAGCTTCCTGCTTGCTGGAGGCAGCATGCTCCTGATTGATTTGGCAGCTCGTACCAGCATCGTGGTTTAGCAGATGGTCCTAACTTTCCACACGCTGATAATACCATTATAAATAGCTTAGCCACTGCAATAACAGTTAAGCACAGTGGCACTGAAGCTTCTCAGACCCAGCAGTCCAGCCAGATTCAGAGCAGAGCTTACAATTTCTATTGACGAGCATGTAGGCAATGTGCTCCTTACCTACAAGACTAGCAACTGATGAAAGACAGCAATAAGCAACAGTTCAAATCTTTACATTCTTAAAAACAAAGTTGATTTTTAAACTAGTTTTTACGAGCATTTTGCAATTTTAACCATTTATGATGTTGAGAAAACCCGTTTAAGGCCTCATGCTCACAGATACATTATACATCCATGTGTCATTGATCCAATAATATAGTGCCCATAGAATTTCATAGGTCAATACTTCATCTTAAGCACATGCTAAAAAGGAAGAAAAAAATGTTTATAAAATGGAAAGAGGGAGGCATATCTAAAGAAGAATATAATGCTGTCTGCAGAACCTGCAGGGCACAAATCAGATTATCTAAAGCTGACAATGAATTGAGGCTTGCAAGAGATGTCAAAAGCAATAATAAAGGATTTTGGGGATATGTCAAAAGTAAAAGAAAAGTCAAAGATGCTATAGGATTTTTACAGGATGAAAATGATTAAATGGTAAGACAGGATGTTGAGAAGGCCGAACTTTTAAATTCCTATTTTGCATCAGTTTTCTCTCAGAAAGGAAATGTAACTTCAACTGTTCTTCACTGTCCTATTAAGGGAATAGAAGAATCCAGGATATCTATAAACAGAAAGATAGTGAGGAAACACTTAGCTAACCTAAATGAATTCAAGTCTCCAGGTCCAGATGAATTACACCCCAGAGTACTGAAGGATATAGCAGAAGAAATTTTTGAACCCCTCTCCATAATCTTTGAAAATTCTTGGAGAACAGGAGAAGTCCCAGAAGACTGGAGAAGAGCAAATGTTGTTCCTATGTTCAAAAAGGGGAAGAAGGTGGACCCAGGCAACTATAGGCTGGTGAGTCTGACTTCTATACCAGGAAAGATCTTTGACCAAATTATTAAACAACATGTATGTCAGTACCTGGATAAGAATGAAGTGATTAAACAGAGTCAGCATGGGTTTGTAACTAATAAGTCATGTCAGACTAACTTAATTTCCTTCTATGACGGAATCACTGATTGGGTGGATCAAGGAAATGCTGTAGATATAGTATATCTCGACTTCAGCAAAGAATTTTACAAAGTATCTCATACAATCCTTATTGAAAAAATGACTAAGTATGGAATGGACAAGGCAACTGTTAGGTGGATTCATAATTGGCTTAGTGATTGGACCCAAAGAGTGGTCGTAAATGGCTGCACATCCAGTTGGAAGAATGTCTCAAGTGGGGTACCACAGGGCTCTGTCCTGGGCCCTGTATTGTTCAACATCTTTATCAACGATTTAGATGAAGGAATTGAGGGTAAACTGATTAAATTTGCTGATGACACAAAGCTAGGAGGGATAGCTAATACTAGAGAAGAGAGAGAGAGGATTCAAAAAGATATAAACAAACTGGAGCAGTGGGCAGCAACTAACAGAATGGTTTTTAACAGGGAAAAATGCAAAGTACTACATCTGGGCAATAAAAATGAAAAAAGCATATACAGAATGGGAGGAATAGGGCTAAGCAACAGCACATGTGAAAAAGATTTGGGTATACTAATAGATCACAGACTGAATATGAGTCAACAGTGTGATGCAGCAGCAAAAAAAGGCAAATGCAATTCTAGGATGTATTAACAGAAGCATACAGTCTAGATCACGTGAAGTCATTATTTCCCTCTACTCCTCTTTGGTCAGACCTCATCTGGAATACTGTGTCCAGTTTTGGGCACCACATTTTAAAAAAGACATCAACAAACTGGAGCAAGTTCAGAAAAGAGCAACCAGAATGGTGACCGGTCTGCAAACCCTGTCTTATGAGGAAAGGTTGCAGGATTTGGGAATGTTTAGTTTGCAAAAGAGAAGACTGAGAGGAGACCTAATAGCTGTCTACAAATATCTAAAGGGTTGTCACATTGTAGAAGGATCATCTTTATTCTCATTTGCACAAGGAAAGACTAGAAGCAATGGGATGAAACTGAATGGGAGGAGACACAGATTAGATATTAGAAAAAACTTTTTGACAGAGTGATCAGTGAGTGGAACAGGCTGCCACGAGAAGTGGTGAGTTCTCCTTCAATGGAAGTCTTCAAGCAGAGGCTGGACAGGCATCTGACTGGGATGATTTAGCGCAGGGGTCCCCAACCGCCGGTCCGCGGCCCAGCACCGGGCCGCTGCAGTGCCCTTGCCGGTCCGCGGACACAAGGGGAGCCAGGGGCGGTCAGTGGCGTAGCGGGGGCTGGGGAGGCGTGTGTAGCGGCGGCAGGGAGCGATCCAAGCAGCTCCGCTGCCTGCAGGAGGGAATAGCAGGAGCGGAGCTGCAAGGACCCGTCCAGCTTCCTGCCCGCCGCCCGCGCTTCCTGTCTGACTGACACAGAGAGGAGCGCGGCCGCTGCTGTGTCAGAGCGAGGAAGCGCGGGCGGCGGGCAGGTGAGAGGAGAGAGGTGGTGTGTGTATGTATAATGTGTGTGTGTGTATGTGTCTGTGTGTGTGTAGCCTGGCCCTGGAGGAGATGGGGACATGAGGAGAAGGCCATGAGGGAAGTGATGGAGAGACAGCAGTGATGGGGTGAAGGCAATGATGGGGAGAAGGGAGTGATGGGGAGAGGGGAGTGATGGGCTGAAGGCAATGATGGGGTGAAGGCAATGATGGGGAAAGGGGAGTGATGGGGTGAAGGTAATGATGGGAAGAGGGGAGTGATGGGGAGAAGGGAGTGATGGGGTGAAGGCAATGATGGGGAGAAGGGAGTGATGGGCTGAAGGCAATGATGGGGAGAAGGGAGTGATGGGGTGAAGGCAATGATGGGGAGAGGGGAGTGATGGGGTGAAGGCAATGATGGGGAGAAGGGAGTGATGGGGTGAAGGCAATGATGGGGAGAAGGGAGTGATGGGCTGAAGGCAATGATGGGGAGAAGGGAGTGATGGGCTGAAGGCAATGATGGGGAGAGGGGAGTGATGGGCTGAAGGCAATGATGGGGAGAAGGGAGTGATGGGGTGAAGGCAATGATGGGGAGAGGGGAGTGATGGGGAGAAGGGAGTGATGGGGTGAAGGCAATGATGGGGAGAGGGGAGTGATGGGCTGAAGGCAATGATGGGGAGAAGGGAGTGATGGGGTGAAGGCAATGATGGGGAGAAGGGAGTGATGGGCTGAAGGCAATGATGGGGAGAAAGGAGTGATGGGGTGAAGGCAATGATGGGGAGAAGGGAGTGATGGGGTGAAGGCAATGATGGGGAGAGGGGAGTGATGGGGTGAAGGCAATGATGGGGAGAGGGGAGTGATGGGGTGAAGGCAATGATGGGGAGAAGGGAGTGATGGGGTGAAGGCAATGATGGGGAGAGGGGAGTGATGGGGTGAAGGCAATGATGGGGAGAAGGGGGTGATGGAGCATTCACTCAAAACCTATGGTGAGTTGAGTCACATTATAAATGTTATTTAATTATAAGTATGCACTGCTACACTACAACCGTGTCCATAGCCCTGCCCCCTTATGACCAAAGCCCCACCCCTGCCACACCTCCATCCCCGCCCTGCCGGGCCATGGAAGAATGGTCTTGCTTGAAACCGGTCCCTGGTGCAAAAAAGGTTGGGGACCACTGATTTAGCGAATCCTGCTTTGAGCAGGGGGTTGGACCAGATGGCCCAGGAGGTCCCTTCCAACTCTACGATTCTATGATTCTATGATTCTATGATTTTTGTTTAAAATGGTTTTCTCATGTTTTATCTTCGGGAGCACGCTGCTCCCCTGCCTCCCGGCTTCCTGACTGCCAGGGAAGGTGTGCTCCTGATTCTGAATGAAAAACATCTTGAAGCAGCAGCATGGTTGAGCATTTGGCATATTCACTTTGAACACTTGTCTGCCAAATGCTTATTGGCCAATAGCTATCCCTCCTGACTTCTGCATACATATGCAAGCTCGATTCGGCTGAGAGTGCATGTGTTTTTAATGGGACCATTGGAGTAAATTGCAACAGACTCTTCTGGCAGTGACTTATCTACCCTGAAAACATAAGGCATAATTCAACAAGTCTGATCCCCCCACCCCCCATCTATCATGGGAAAGGCCCTCATAGACATAAGGTAATTAACGAGTATCTTATATCTCATACTAAAAAACAGCTTTGAGGTACTTAGTGGTGAATCATATTTCTGCTTTATCTACTGCACACAGAGACAGAAGTGATTCAGCATTTTGTCAAGTGATGCCTTAAAGTAACTACCTAGAGGCAGATTTACTACATGCTCATAATATATAAAGTTAGCGATAAGTAGATGAAGAGATAACCATACATTTTATCATAAAAACAGAGAAGTAAAATTTTAACGGATTGCCTACTCGGAGGCCGTGACTGGTGTTACTGATGTCTAGTAAGACAGTCTGCTCTACCAGTGCTAAAAATGAATTATACTGCTATTGAAAAAAAAATGTGCAGCCATACATCCGACTGTGTTGGCTGAGACGGAAAATGGTGTAAGAACATTGTGGTTAATGCACAATCCCACTCATCATGTGACCTGGTAATAAAGATCTAAATTCCATTTTCTACAATAGACTGTGGTCCCAAGGTCAAGCTGACGCATGTAAAGTCTGTAAAGAAATATAGGTATTGCTGAAGAGATGAAAAGAGAAAATTTTCAATAGAGTATAACACGTCATTAAGAAGAGAACTCAAGGTAAAATAATAATTGTGAATATGTAAAAATAAATAAATACCGTATTTTTCAGACTATAAAACGCACTTTTTCCCCAAAAAAAAATTGGGGGGAAAATGGGGGTGCGTCTCATAGTCTGAATATAGCCTACCGGGGGACGTGGGCGGCAGGAATCAGCCGATACTGCGGGGCGATGACGCAGGTCCTGGACTGGGAGGAGAGGGTGTTGGGATGTGCAACGCTGTGAGGTAATTCTGCAAGTCCCAGGCTGGTAGGAGGGAGTGCTCAGCGGTGCTCGGTTGTGCGGGTGCTCCGCCGACATTTTGTGGAAGCCTGGAGCCCCCGCACTTTCATGGTTTCAATGCGGTGCCTTCGCACCACCGAGCACTGTCGAACACCCCCCTCTACCAGCCTGGGATGGGACTCGCAGTGTCGCACCTTTGAACACTTCCTGTGACCCAGTTCCGTCCTGCGATTTTGTTTTACACACCGATTTGGTGAAAAAAAATGTTTATCTGCATAACATTGGTCCGAGTCATTTTTTTAACAGCTAGCACTAGGATCAAAAATATGGTCGTGTGCACAAGTCCTCATCGGAACGATCATTCACCAGACCAGGTCATTCATTGTTCAACCATCAAATGTTGCAAAGTTTGATTAGATCACTACATATCCATGCATTTGTAGAAGAATACAATGGGAATAATACAAGAAGAAATACATTTCCTGGAAAAGCCCTAAGATAAAAAAGGAACCCTAAAAGGAACGATGAAAGAAATGGTAAGAAAGGGCTTGCCAAATAGAGAAGTAAGTGAAAGAGGACCTTAGGCTATCTTCTGAAGAAAGCTGAGGAAAGTGAACCTAAAAATGAGTTCAAATTGCATGAATAAACATTGGGTCGATTCATTAAGGCTGACATTTTGGATTCCAGTCTTGATTCAAGGTGAACTGGAGTAAGATGGCCCAGCATCAGAAATGTACTCCAGACACTTTTGTTGTGTTAATTATGATGAACCAGCTGGGCTGTGCCGTGTGCCCCCCCCCCCCCCACCCATTACTAGTGTTCGCCCTCTTTTCAAAAGTTGTAGAAGCTGGAATAAAAAGCCAAAAGTTTCACAATTTTCCACCATTTCAAACAGTTTTACACTAGATGGACTGTTTCACGAATCAGCCTCTAGGAGTCATTGAAATTTTTTTGGTATATCCTAGATGTAATGATATCTGGTTAGAAACATATAGTAAAGGAATAGTACGTGTTTTATCACTTGGTGGTGTTTAACAAGTCTTACTGAAAAAAAAATTGTGGGATTTTAAATGTTGAAGACCTCAACAAATGTATGGCCATATGTAGAGATCATATGGTTTCATGTGACCCTGTACTTACTGTGCCTAAATTGGGGATGTGGATACAGGTAGGTTGCGCGTATGGAGCATAATGGCTTAGTTTCTTGCTTTTAAAATGTTACAAGAGTGGAGGGAACATATACCAACCAGGTGAAGCAGGAAATATCTTTAAGGTCCAAAGGTGTAAAACGGGCTCTGAGAATCAATACAGCTTTCTTTTTTTTAGGCATACTTGATGAAAGGGCATTGAGTGATATCAAAATCAAGACAAAAAAAAATTGGAGTTTGTAAAATATATTTTTTAACTTTTTCATACTGAGCACCTAAAAAAAAGTTTCTTCTTTGTGGCCTGGAAACATAAACTTAATAATTACTGTGTGAAATTGCAGCTGGCCACTGACATAATGACTACTTGCTGACTTGATTGTTCTCTCCGTCATTGGTTCAAGTATCACATCACTGAAAACAGAACGCAAAGTAAAATAAAAATTGTCAGAATGTAAAACACAGGAAAAATACACACAAACATATTTATGCATATATGTATATATATATATATATATATATGCATTTTTTAAATATTTTTATGGATATTTGTTAAGTCTCAGGGTTAACTGTTAGAAGGGTCTGACAGACACCCCAAGTGTTTTTTCCCCCAAATCAACACTATATCCCAGAAAAGTGCTTAATTTTAAAAAAAAAAATGTTCTGAGAACATTTTTCCTTATTTGTTATCCTAAGATCCAATCCCATTGTTCCTTTGCATAATATTTAACGGGAAAGATCCAGCTCAACGATTAAGTGAAAAAAACTTCTTCTTTATTCACTAAAGAAAGTGCTCAGCAGAGGATAAAAACATCAGCATAAGAAGTTACATGATGAATGACATCGACGCGTTTCTGGTGACTAAGCACCCTTATTTTGACATCTTAACCCATTACCAGGCCCCAGGCTTTCAGGCAGAGAGGTAACTATGAGTGCATGGATGCAGCCGCACCCGGGCCTTGTAGACCAAAGGGGGTCCAAAAGGTCTTTTTGGTCCATATGAAAAAATAAGTACTTTTAAAGACCTTTCATAATTTAGAGTCCTGTTGGAGATTTTTCTTTGTGGTCCACAAGTTTCAAGTTACGACACTGATTTCGGGTATTTTAGGACTCCCTTTGACACTACAGCAAACTTGACTTAGTGGTAAAGTGGTACTTCCAGGTACGCAGGATGCAGAGACGAGTCGCGAGACGGTTTGGTGCTTTTTATAATAACGTTTATAGGCCTAGAGGTAACTATCCTCAGTCACAGCCTGACCAACAAAAAGGGGTAACAAGGGTTGCCCTCGCAGGGGCTCTATACAAGCAAACACAACCGGGGTAGAACACGACTACGTCCGGCAATAGCCGGTCACTATAGGGCCGCGGTATGGCCGACTACGGGTCCTTAATTATATAGTCAACTTAGCCGTCCAGACGTCCCTCGCCGTTTGGGATGGTGGTCTTTCGGCGTAGCAGTCGCTGGGCCCAGTTGCTGAAGCGTTGACAAAGTCTTCGAGCGCTCCGGCGCTCTGATGACACTGGAGCACCACAGGCCCCGGCAGAGTCCTTGGACGGATGGGCCGCAGCCCCCAGACTGGGGCAAGCGGCAGCGATGTCAGGTGGCGAGGGGCAGGCCACCTGCGCAGCTAACAGCTGCGACGGGGAATCCGCGGCAAGCAGAGGCTCGGCCCCTGCCACGGACCATAGCGGGAAAGTGGTGGCCGCCGACGGCACTGGACTTGCCGCAACCACGGGTGAGGGCAGAGCGGCTGTGGGCGGCGGGAGACAGGCCGCAGCCGCGGGCTGAAGCGAGGCGGCAGCTGCCGCTGGGGTCCGCGGGCAGGCCGCAACCGCGGGCAGGAGCGAGGCAACAACGGCCGCTGGTGACTGCGGGTAGGCCGCAGCCCCGAGCAGGAGGAAGGCGGCGGCCGCTGGTCGTCGCGGAGCAGCGGTTCTCGGACGGCCGTCTCAGCGCCGTCCCACTGATGTCCAGGGGAAGTATCTCTTCTGTCTCTGGCCTCCTTCCTGGCTCGGGTGAGTCGCTCTGGCTCTCAGTTGTTCCCACGATCTCCTGCTCCTTCTGTCTCGTTCTGCTGACTCACTGTGACTCGCGTTCCCCGCCCCTCTTATATTGGCTCCTCCCCCAGTCCACTTGTCAGTCTCCATGGTCCGTCCCTGAACTCTGTCCCCCGGAAACAGTTTCCCCCAGAACCCAGGTGACGGTCCCCTTGGTTCTGATCCGGACACTTGATGGGGACCCTCTCTCCCACAGTTCCCTAAAATGTACTCTATTCCTCACTTTTCCTTTATATACTCCCCTTTTTGCCCCTCACACCCCCTATTGTCCCAAATACAATAACCACTTACCGCATCATTAATAATTTTACTCATGGCCCAATCCCTGTCATGTGGGCCTATGCTTAACCCTTTTCACCCACAAGCCATTCTAAAGATCAGCTGACCATCTAATGCCTATGGGGGCCTACCAACTCTTCCCTGACAAATGATGACATTCAACATCCGATATTTTTGTTACCACAGATAGGCCGCCCCCGGATATTTCCTCTCTCACCATTGAAAGCACATGCAAGCTAAATCGAACGTTGCGTGCATGTGTATAGGACAGGTGGTAGAGATAGCGGTTTGCCGACTACTCTCTGAGGCATAAGGACACCTTTAAATTGATGCTAAGGCTGGAACAGAAACCAGATGTTCATTAATTAAAACCAAATAAACGCAAATATCCCCAATTTTTGTCTAAACAAATCCACTTTAGGAAACATTGCTTTTTTGTTTAGTTTTTGCTGGATTTTTTTTTCTGTAGCAGATTTTAAGTAATTTTTCTTTTCTAACCCTGTGCTTTAGAGCCTTTTCACTTTCCAGAATCAAGTAAAAAATCCATATCAAAGAACATGGCTTGACACTTTTTTTTTTAGCCGTAGAGGGTTTTTTATAACCTTTTTCGACAAAAAAAAAACCCTGAAACAAAATGAAACTTTCCAACAAAATTAATGGAAAGTGTGTTCAAAGCGTCATTGAAGCAGTATTCAATTAGGAATTTGGAGTGGATCCATTTCAAAATCCTTCTAAAGGAAGAGTCAGATGGTCGCATAACTCGGATGGAGATTGTAATTCAATTATCGGACTCTACTGACCCGAGCGGGATAGCTGCATAAAAATACAAGCCGTCAAATTCGGGTCAGGAGAGCCGTTCGCAGGTCCGAGCATTGCGTTGTGATTTCAGTCCAAGTTATACGGCCGTCTGAGTCTTCCCTAAAAGAAAACTCAGTGTGAACCTACCATAACAGTTCTGCAAAATGTGGACTAATGGCCTCCATATACTGTACATTAGGTAAAAGTCAATTTAAGCAGGAGTGGCTATCCATCTAATGTGTATGAAAGCTGAGTCCTGAATGTCCCACTAAGGCCGGAGTTACACTTGCGATGAATACGGACAAGTGTTATGCGATAAAACATCACATAGCGCTTGGACCAGTATTAATCTATTTGGAAGCTCCAATCACCATTTTTTTTTTCTCGGCCGTACTCTACACTGAATACACTGCGAGTGAGCCGAGTCTGGGCTCATTCACACCCTTATAATTCTATGGGTGCGAGCGACACAGCGCACAGCACTCGGATATCATCCGAGTGCTGTGCGCTATACGCCGATGCCGGCAATGGAGGAGATGTGTTCCCATCCGCTCGGTGCAAGAGGATCGGAGCACAGACGCATGACACTCGGCTCCCGCTTGCAGCCAAGCAGAAGCCGAGGGTCATTAGCATATTGCATCTGATGCTCTCTCATAGGATGCCATACGCTAGTCTGACCCCGACCTTACAGACTGTTTCGGGGACAAACGTATTGGGCAGTTGGAATTCAACAGCCCTATCCCATTGTTCGGCAGGAGATAAGCCATTGTCAGATAATTTTGGCAGCGACTCTCTAAGAGCGAGGTTACACGGTTGTCGATTCTCTCATGAGAAAGAATCGGGCTGATTATACTAATGACACTCAGCTCAAACTCTGTGTAATCCAAGTGTCATCTGAGTGTGACCTGATTCTCTCACATGAGAAAATCGAAGCACAGGTGCGGAGAAGATGGAAAACTTACTTCCTACAACTTCTCCTTTGAGTGCAGGCCGATGTTTCACGAGCACCCATTCCAGGAGTGGAACAGTCAGAAGAAAAGTCCAATAGAAGCATGTTCATCGCTTTTGCATTTTTCACCCACTCCTGATTTTGGCTTACAAATACTGATGTAAAATATTGACCAAATACTGAACGCGTGAACGTGGCCTAACTTTACTAATTGGTTAGGGCACTTAGTGGCTTGGGGTACAGACTTTTTGAAGCACGACAGCTTCACAGCAATACGAGGTACTGTTGATACGTGCAACTATTGTACGGGCAAGTAACATTCATGTGACGATTGCACAACAAAATATCACAAATCATTGACTAATAGAAATCTTATGCAGTGTATTTCATGCCATTGCTGTCAGGCTACAAAGATCTGGTTATTGATTTTGGGGGTCAGCTGCTTTCACACATGGGTGTAGGAAGTTTTGAATGAAGAGATTGTGCTCTATGATTACTCCGTTCCCTTTGTTCATTATTATATTTTGCTTTCAGATTACAAGTATTCATTGTGTGCAGAAATGCAAAAGCAATGCACATCAAGAAAGGGGCAATTACTTCTCCGCACGGCACTATATAGTCAAGTGGGTGATATTTACCTGCTCAGAACTTTTGATGTTATTGAGAGCAGACATAATGTGGAGGTTTCCAAGAAATGGAGTCTGCAGTCAAGTTACCTATAGAGACAATGAGTCTGTAGTGCACTCAAGGTATGGGGGCATGGTAAGGTCACATGACAAATGGAAAGATCAGATGGACCCAGGGACTAGACGCATGGAGGCATACAGACCCCATTATCGTCGTTTAGTCAGTCAGTTCATATGGATAATTGAGGATTGTCATTCAGAGCCAACAGTTTTAGTTTCTGTATCACAGATGCCTTTTATCTATTACTAGATGTGGGCAGTATGTGTGTGTGGGGTGTGTGTCCCGCCGCTGCCTAACCAACCAACCAACTCCGTGCAGTCACAGCCGGCAGGAAAGACGGTGGTTTGCGGCCTGTGCTGGAGATGGGGTGCGGCACCACCAGAGGGCGCCCGCACCCCATCTCCAGCACAGGCCACAAGCCGTGGTCTTTCCTGCCGGCTGTGACTGCACGGAGGTGGGTGGGCAGGCAGCGGCGGGATCTGGCGCATGTAGTCAGGCGGCGGGTCCTGGAGGGGATCCAGTGGCGGGTACAGCGGCGGAGGGGTCCAGCATGGGTGTCCCAGCAGTGTCCCGCTGGTGGTACTGCGGAAGGGTCTGGTACCTTATTGGAATACCCATCACTTGGATATTCCAATATGGCGGTCGGTGTACTTCCGGTGCAGCATGGTTGATTGTGGGATTCGAGGACGTCCGGATGGAAGTGGATGATGGACAATTTTAGGTAAGTATATATATTTATCTATTATTACTGATTGACTACATAGGATTTCTGCAAATTCAGACAGCTGTACATAATTTGACACTGACAAAGTTATGAAGATTGATCAAGTCTTTGGGATGGGGAGAGGGTAGTACCGCTGGTGCAGGGAGTTTTGCAGGCCAGGTAAAAAAAAGTGTGCAACTTAAAGGAGGAGGATTCCCATCTCCAAGATCCTGTCCCAATATGTAGTAGGTGTAATAATAATATTAGCAAATACCTCCAATTAGAAATGTAGAATAGTTTGGCTGATTCGCTATGTCTCTTTCCTCATTGCAGTGCAGGACCTTAGGTGTCACGTGGACCCATCTTGTGTGACACGACCTGCAGGTCGGTAACTGAAACAACAAGACAAGGCACGTGTAACTGTCCTGTGTGACATGACCCGCAGGCCGGTAACTGAAACAGCAAGACACGGGGAAAGGGGCAACAGTTACAACGGTGGGCCCTGTGATAGGGAACGTGGACATGGAGACCTCCTGCACTCCACTGAGTCAGTGTCCCTCCACTCCTAACGATCCCTAGGCCAGTTCCGCACCGGGCGCCGATCAGGATACCTGTCACCCTAACACACGCTACACCTATCCCTTGCTAGGGAGCTGGGTGGTGCAGGCACTGGCCCCACGGCTGTACCAATACACACCAGGGAAAAATACAAACAGGGGAAACACCATAAAGACTTATCTTGCAGCACCAGGCAGCAGAGTGCATCACCGGATTAACTTTTCGCAGTGGCTCAACACCTCAGAGCCAGCTGCCACCTTCACCATCTCACTCTGCTGCGGACACCGGGCAGCCAGAGTTCAACACCAGTTTCAGCAGTGGCTCCAACCTTCAAGCCAGCTGCTAACTTCACCAGGTTTCTGCAGTGGCTTCACACCTCAGCCAGCTGCTCCCTTCACCGTGGTTGGAATCCCAAAAAGACGCTATCACCAACCCCTGCTCATAGATCATGTGACCCTATATAGGAAAAGGGAATGGTCAAATGATCAGGGGCCAAAAACTGCTATAACCCCAGTGACCACCGGGGGCAAAAGGCAAAGCAAAGAAAACATCAAGTGCAATGACCCTAACGTCCACCGGGGGCAAAACTAGCACTGAAACCACAGCTTAAGGAAAAAAAAAAGGTTACTAGTGCTTTTATCTGTCATAATCCAGCATGGATCATGACATTAGGTATCCATGGTTATGACCACTGGCCACAAGCTAACTGTCACTATATCAGTGGTCGTAACCATGGATAGCTAAGGTCCTGCACTGCAATGAGGAAAGAGACATAGCGAATCAACCAAACTATTGTACATTTCTAATTGGAGGTATTTGCTAAAATTATTATTATTATTATTATTATTATTACTATACTACTACATATTGGGTTTAGGATCTTAGAGGTGGTAACCCCCATTTAACGCTCATCTACAAGGAAATATACTTAATCATGAAGAATGGCTCATTAAAGTGCTAAACATTGACGTATAGTGTAGCCAGGTCCAATAGGTGGCATTAGGGAGACAGTTTCCCTTCCTTCTGGAGAGGAGTTAATTTACTTCCAGCTTAATCTAAAACCAACCGCTTCCAACCCCAACAATTTCTCTTGATGACACACACAGATTTGGCAAGATTGTTGAAGCATGATGGTATCTATGATTGTATGGACGTTCCGGCCTGCCCAAAAGTGGCAATATAGGGGTGACTTACTCCACTCAATATATTGGAACCTGTAATTGGATGTAAGCATAGTTTAAATTAAAGAGGGCCTTTCATTAAATGTTTCATGTTGAACTAGACACAAGATGTAACAGTTGTTGCAGAGCAGAATTAAAGGGCTGTTTCTTGTTTTGATTAAGCTTCACCTCTCCATCGTGGATATAACAATCAGTGTTTGATGACTAAAGAGCTAACTTTTTTAACTCCAATTGGGTGTTATCAGACAGCTTTCCTTGAGGGGGTGTACTGCTTCTCGCTGTATGATGCTGACCAATCATAAGCAAGCAGAAACATTCAAAGGAAAGAAGAACACACCATAACGTAGAGCATATTGCTCAGTGTGTGAGATGTATGACAGACAGCTCTGATCTTCTGGTGTAACCTACTGCATGAGTCAGTGTGAAAGAAGGTGCAGTGCAGCTGAGTTTAGCATTGTCGCTTTACAAAGCCTTCTATCAGCTCTCCTACTCTCTGTCAGTACTTACATCTGTTGTGTTCAACTTGTAATCACTCTGCAGGGGGAGCTGAGTTGGGTCTCATTACATCTCACACAGGAGTAGTGCAGAATAGACAGGCTGTTCCTGTGTGACATGAAATGACAGCCTGGTCTCACTGCAGAGCAAGTGCAAGTTGCTTGAGCATAGCAGACATAAGTGTGATATTGATGCACTCAGTAATCAGGAGACCTAATAGAAGGATTTAGATACAAACCAGACAGGCCTAAATGCATCTGCACTAATACAAGGTGCAGCTGACCCAAGTAAAAAAGCAACTTTGACGGAGTTTGCCAGCTTCCGTATTAAGGCCTTAATATCAACCAATACCTTACATATATTGATATGTTTTTTGTGCACTTTTTATAATTTTTCCAGGGTGCAGTTGGGCCCAAATGGTTCTGCAAACTTGTGGCCTCTGTTCACACGGGATGCATTCTAGTTGGCACTGGGCTGCCTCCCTATATGGTGTTACTTAGAGGTTGTGAACCAGAAGCCCTGCATTCCCTGTGTGAACACTGCCACATGCAGATTATTTCTTCTGCACTGGTGTACCACACGGCCAATCCCTGATTGTAGGCTGGCTGTTTCATTTGGTATTTATGCACCTGTGCAGCTGCCATTTTACTTGGGTCCGCTGCACCTTGTATTAGTGCAGATGCATTTGGGCCTGTCTGGTTTGTATCTGAATTTTTTGGAGGATTTTTTCCTCTTTTTGAGGTTTTCATGTTAGAGTAGGACTGGCAAGTGTAAGGAACTTTGACGCAGTTTGCCAGCTTCCTTATTAAGGCCTTAATATCAACCAATACCTTATATATATTGATATGTTTTTTGCGCACTTTTTATATTTCTTTCAGGGTGCAGTTGGGCCCAAATGGATCTGCCCACTAGTTTCCATGAATGGTTTGGTATCATCTTCTGTCTTCAGGAGCACTCAGCTCCCCTGCCTCAAAACCATCTGATTGCCCAGGGAGCTGACACTCCAAATTTATTGACAGTTCAACCCAGTGACAACATCGCGCTGCTCGCCCAAACTGTGTGCTCCTGATGCATCTATATGAGTCAACTTCGATGCTGAAGTCCGGTGGACCTCAACCTGGGGCAAGCATGAGAAGCGCATTGCAGCAATCTGGGCCAGCATCAGTGCAATGCTTAAAAGCTCACAAGGAAAGATCTTGTAAGCATTGCACATATTCAGCCACTGCTTCTAGATGGCAGCGGTGGTCAGTTCCCTTAGCAAAGAGAAGTAAACAATAAACTAAAAAAGTTAATGTTTTGCAGTGAACAGGACCAAATTTTAATAAATAAGTGGATTGCAAATTTGCTTGTTTTTAAGTATAAACCTGTAAGGGGTCTACGGCAAAATGTGACAGGCCCAATCGGAGTTGTATTGGTAGTCATGGTGCAATCCCAATGAAAGCTATAGGAAAAAAAGTGAGCTTTTTTCATACTTTTAAGGGAAATGCTTCCAAATATTTCTCATGTAACAATAAATTGAAGCAACTATTATTTTGCAGCATAGGCAAATCCTGCTTATGTATATACATTACTTGAATTGCTTAACATGAATTTATCCACTTTTTCGCAATCATGCAGCATAATTGTAGGGTGCGGTCGAACTTGAAATAGTAATTAGGAACATCCAGGGCCTGCAAGCTTCACTTATACTGACTCTATACATTAAATACTAGATTTGCAAATCATATGAGCAAGGAGACATCTGTTCTAAGCATCACAACAGCCACGTTATAGCTGGACGAGAAACTCACAAGGTTCAAGGAAGGGTTTTTTTTGTATCTGGAAAGTGCTTTATCTGTACAAGACATTAATATCCATCATGTAAAAACCATCAGTTCAACAGGTTAATGGTGACATTACTGCCGGGCAGTTTGTTTTTAGGTTTTCTCGGTAAATTTAACTATCGTTTTTGTGTTTGCTCCTGTTGAGGATGGTAAACAGGTGGTTATTTACTTAACCTCGAAGACAATGGTGGGTGGGTTGTTCTTTATTTTTCCTCTTTTTTAATAGAGATGACTTTCCGAGACTTGTCAATAGCTAAAGTGGTCTGAGGATTCGGCAAATACAAATGAATCTGCTTAAGAGAAATGTGTCTCTGGTAACTAGACCTATTCCTAGACCACCATAAGTGTTTGGCAACTTTCAAGTCTACACTTGGACTAAAGACAGTAGAAATGTCAATTAATTAAAAATGTGGTGCTAAGTACACCATTGTAACTTTAACGACCAAGGCTGGGAGATTACCAGGTCCTAGTAGAGATCAAGCTGGATACTCCATTACAGTGCCAGTTTTTGCCACCCAGGATAGGCAAACAATGCTTGTTCCCCCATTTAAAGCGTGCTGGTAGCTAAGGTACACAGCGGGTAACTAAGTGAAGCGCGCCCTTAGTTACCCGTGGTTTACATTGGAAACCAGCGTCCAGATCGCTGGTCTCACGCCTGCCACACCCAGCGATGCGTGCTGGCCAGCGGGAGACCAACGATCAAAAAAAGGTCCAGGCCATTCAAGCACGATCAGCGATACCCGGCGAGGGGGGCCTGATACCTGTCACACACAGCGATATCGCTGGTGAGATCGCTGTAGCGTTACAAAACTTGTGACTCAGCAGCGATCTCGCTAGCAATCTCGCTGTATGAGATGGGGGCTTAACATTACATGAGTGATACCTATTGTAACTGCTGCAGTAGGTCAAAAACCAGACAGTATAATGGGCACCACATAGTGCTCCATTCAGATTAATGATCCCCATATATTGCTCCATACAGTATTATGGCCACCACATGTTGCCCCATACAGTATAATGAGCCCCATATAATGCTCCATACAGTATTATGGGCACCGCCTAGTGCTCCATACAGAATAATGAGCCCCATATAATACTCCATACAGCAGATAATAGGTCCCATATATTGCTCCATACAATATAATGAGCACTAAATATTTCTCTATACTGTATAATGGGCCCTATATAATGGTCCATAAAGAATAATGAGCCACATATATTGCTCCATAGATAATGGATCCCATATAATGTTCCATACAGTATATGATGGGCTCCATATAATGCTCCAGTATATGATGGGCCCCATATAATGCTCCATACAATATAGAATGATCCCCATATATTGCTCCATACAGTATAATGAGTCCCATATAATGAATCCTCCATACAGTATATGATGGACCCCATATATTACTCCATACAGAATGGGCCCCATAAAATGCTGAATAAAGAATAGTCCTCTTATAATGCTGCATATATAATGGGCCCCATATGATGCTCAATATATAATAGGCCCCATATGATGCTCCCTATATAATGGGTCCCATATGATGGTCCATATATAATGGTCCCCATATGATGCTCCATATATTTTGGGCCCCATATATGATGTTCTAGTGTATGATGGGCACATATAACGATTCATATATAATGGGCCCTATATATAATGCTCCAGTGTATGATGGGGCCATATAATGCTCCATATACAGTATAATGGGCCCCATATATGATGTTCTAGTGTATGATGGGCACATATAACGATTCATATATAATGGGCCCCATATATCATGCTCCACTGTATAATGGGCCCTATATATGATGCTCCATTGTATAATGGGCCCAATATATGATGCTCCAGTGTATGAGAAAAAAAGAAATATTCACCTCTCGTCGCTGGCCGCTGATCTGCTCAGGACTCCTCAGAGTCTTAAGGGCCTGTCACACTAAGTGATATCGCTAGCAATATCGCAATAACGTCACTGGTTTTTGTGACGTTATAGCGATATCACTATGTCTGATACTTACCTCCGACCGCTCCCCCGCTGGTTATCGCTGATCGCGCGGGAACGTCCTGAGCCGTTTCTCGTCGTCAGCTTCCTGCTGGGGCTTCCTGCTGTGACGACAAGCGACACGTGGACGCGGGCGGGAGGATGTCAGGATCGCCTCCTGTGACAGGTAAGTAGCGACCCCCGTCCCCAGCGATGTCGCTGGTGAGATCTGCCTGTGTGGCAGCTCACTAGCGACCACTTAGCGATGTACCAGCGATCCTGACCGCGTCATATCGCTGGTCGGGATCGCTGGTACATCGCTAAGTGTGACAGTACCTTTAGGGCTCTCTGACTGCTCAGACAGAGGACGCTCACTAGTGAAGTGAACGCGCTCTCTGACCTGAACGTCACAGTCAGAAGACGCCACAGTAGTGGAGCGGGGAGAGGTAAGTATCACAATTGCCTTTGCCCTTAGAAAGCAGGGGGGTCCACTCGCGGGCACCGGCACTGGCCCGGACACTGGGCCCCCATAGCGCACCAGTTTCCCCGACGGCAAGTGGGCCCCCCACCTGCTCAGGGACCCGGCACTTGACCGAATGTTGATGTTGGATTTTAACATGCCTGATCTTTTGTTGTCAATGAAGATAAACCACCACCTGAGGTGTCTGGAAGCAGTTTACTCCACTCTCCCAATTGAGAAGACATGTACACTCAGACAATCCAATAATGCAGACTAATGGCTGGACAACATAAATAGTGTTCGAATCAGGGTTTGTTAGATGGCCACAATTAGTCACGAGGTTTTCTGGTATGAACGAACGTGCTCGGATGAGGTGTTATATGAGTAAGCTCAGGTGCCAACCGAGTGTCTTCAGCGTGCATGAAAAATATGTTCGAGTCCCCGCGGGACGTGGCTGTTTGACAGACGCAACACATGCAGGGATCGCCTATTTGTTACATTTGGCTAATCTTGTATTTTCTCAGTAATGCAGGAAGTCCACTTTAATCTAAGACATTGCATTTCGTTGTAGCAGCCTCAAAGAGTTCAAAAAGCCATTAGTAAAAAAAACAAAAAACCTAAAAATGCAAACATCAGAAATAGTTTGTGTGCACAATTTAATGGAGCCCATGTGTATTTATTTTCGGAGACATTAAATGATTGGGTGCTATCACCATGCGGCCTTGTTTGGAAAAGTCTGTGGTTCAACTTCCAAACCCAAATCATTCATCAGACCGGTCTGGTTTGTCACATGGATTAATGAGGTGTAAATTAAAATCCTGAGCAATCAATGCTTAGAGTTAACCGTCGATTATTAGCCAGGAACCCTGTGTGCACCTTGACGTCATGTATTGACCTTCCCTTCTAGATCCAAAAGGGTTAACACCTGTGTAAGCAAGGATCTGATCATGACTATCAGCAAAGGGGTTTTTTTTGTTTTTTTCTTGAGATAAGAAAGGTGACTTGTCCTGCCTAAAAAAAAAAAAAAAAATTGAATGAGGGCCTTCACTGCAGACTTTTGTTTAAGGGCTTGCCCTTCTCTTTCAACACCCTATTTACTAGACTGATGTTTGGATAATGGTCTTTGGGGGAGGAGGTCATTTGCAGAGGTCTCCTATGCAATAAGCAGGTCACATTCAGCCTTTTAAAAGGACTTTTTGTGTATTGTTCTTTGTTACTTGCATATATTATCATGATACTTTTATATTAGTGTGGCTTTTAGGGAAAATATATGTAAAATTTACAACATAAGATTTGCTTGTAATCATAATTTCATTTATTTAGCGCCAATATATTCAATATATTCTGTAGCACTTCACAATTTAAGAATTATATATCTATATATTCTTAATTTGTAAAGTGCTGCAGAATATGATGGCGCTGTAAAAATGAAAATTATTATTATTATTCCCAAATTGATCACTTTATGAGCAGAAGCCATCTATAGAACAAGTATAGGGCAACCATTTGGCCATCAAATTTCCCATAGCTTCCTTTTTGCATCCATCAGATAAAGGTGAAGTCTGTTGGCACTTAAAAGGACTTTGCGCTAGCTACTCTGCTATCAGGTCCTAGGAGAACTCTGGCCTTAAGCCTTTAATCCCCAATATTGGAACCTTGATTTATACAGAGTCACCTGGGTTGAGTCCAGGGAGTGGCTGCTGGCTGGTGGAACTGGCTGGCAGAGGATGGAAAGCTAGGTCAGTATCAAGATATTAGGATAGGAACATAGTCATCAGGCTGCAGAATAGCCAAAAAATGAGTTGAGATCAGTAAAGGGATATCACACACAAGATCAGGGAAACAAAGGTACTAGGATTGAACCAGGGTTGGATTAAATCTATAACTGGCACTGGAAGCAAGTCATAAATGGCTTAACTAGACTAAAGCCCTGAGGACAAGGACTAAACAAGTCTCACAATGCTAAACAGAAGCAGAAGGAGCGAGTACAGGCATAGATATTACAGGTGTTACTTTGGAGATTGTGAGAGACCCTCAACTCTGTTTAGTCACAGAATAAAGGCAACTGTGGCACAGGTATTCTGAAAAAAGCACTTGAACATCAGCTTTTCTAAGGGTGCATATGCTTACCCCAGTTGGCCACTTGGTTCTTGTCTGTGTGTCGCGCTACTAAACACAAAAATTAATTCCCTGATTTAGTGGTAAGGAGCTGGAGGCATACTTCGAAAAACTTGAAGGAAAACCTGGGAGCACATTCCCCATGGACCTCATTGGCCTCGCATTTTTAATGGTTCTTATGGCTCTACTGTATCATAGAGGAAAACCTTGTTCCTCATATAGAATTGTCAGCTGCTTGATGTCTGAGGCATAATTAATTGCCGCCAATGAGAAATGCTTCTGAAGAACGCCCACATTTTTGGCCCACCTACTTTATAAAGTCTTGATCCGTCTATGTCAGTCCCACCATGATCAGCGAAGGCTTATTCCTGTCTATGAAACATTATTTCTTGCTCACAAACTCCTGGACTTATAGTTTTATTGGAAGTTGCTTAAAAGTTATTTCGGTCTATTTCACAGGTTTAGTCATTTTTATTTTTGGTTGTTGCCTATGTCAAACCAAAATAGTCCACCAACCCAACACGGCTCACAATCTGAGGTCCTTATCTCAGATATTAGGGTCAAATTTCCAAGGAACCCATTTAACCTACAATTGTTCAAGGGGCGATGGAGGAAATTGGAGTAGGCGCAGGAATCCAACGCAACCATGGGGAGAACATGCAAACTCCATTTTTCGAGCACACCCAAGACACTCTCTGTTAGCACCCGAGGATGCTCAGATAACACCTTATACAAGGACGCTCGCTCATCACTATCTCTGACTGCTCAATTGTTCCTGAAGATCGGAGGTACCAGCTTTTGGTATGTGTCTTTCACTTGCATCTGAGCAGAACTTTGCGCAACTCTTTGTCCCAAGCGGCAGCTGTACACACTAATATAGCTACAAAGTATGACTCAAAATAAACTTCGTCCTCAACTCCTCGCAGATCGTGCTTGTACGTGCTTGTGTGAAATAATCATTCCAAGCGCTATAATGACAAGTAGCGAATGTATCACTTAGCAACAAAGCTCTTATTTATAAATGCAGAAAACGTACGGGATTTTAGGACGCCAATAAGGGGATCCAATGCCTTCAATTAATTAATGAGCCATATCAATGGGAAAAGTCATACCGATCAGCCTCTATATATACAGTCAGCGATTGGCCACCACCTGGAGCTATGATGCACTGGCTCACTAAAGACATCTGATTTATTTTGAGAAACTGGACAATTTCTTCCTTAGGCTTCTTTTACACTTACCGGGTTTTTTGCGGCCCATTTTTGTGGGCCGTATAACCGCAATTTTCACGGTCTGCCACAATAACGGATGGCAAAAAACTTGTGGATCGCTGTTTTTCAGTTTTCCAATACTATGGAAAAAGTATTGGAAAAAAAAAAGGCGTTCCGCAAAACAGGAAGTCACGGTGCACCGCAAAAACAAACTTCCGTTGTTTTTGCGACCCCCATTGATTTTCAATGAGGGCCGTGTCCGTAAGCCGTGAAAAAGATTGAGCAGACTCGATCTTTTTTCACGGCCGCAAATACGGCCGTACGGCACATGGTGCTCCGACTAATTTTTGCGGGCCGATTTTGCGGCCCTATAGAAATCTATTGGGGCCGCAAAAACACGGTAAATGTAAAAAAAAAAGCCTTATGTCAACAGGACAATCATCTTTCAAAGTGTCACGTTCCGTTTGGATTTGGTTTGTTTTTTACCTTTTAATAAATTTGACTCTCACAATAAGGTCGGGTTCAGAGCGGCAAATGCAAAACTATCCATTTTTCACCCAGAAAAAAAATACAGACGATTTTTCATCTGTGTTGTCATCTGGGAACAATATAATAAATAATAAAAGGCCAAATACTGTTCACTATGTAAATAATTCTAATGGATCCTTGAAATCTGCATCAGGTATGGATGCTGAGCCACATGTGATCCGGCTTTTTGTGCACCCTTTGACTTATAATGGGCAAGTCTGATCTGAAATACGGATCGAAGTCGCCCATGCTGCGATTTTTTTACATGCAGACCATCAGTCCGTGTGTGCTACCACATTGGTTTGCATTGCTTAGCTTGCTGTCTATATGTTCCCATTTTTTCATTTGGACGAGGCAATATTCTCGTCTGGATGAGCCCTGAAGACGAATTCAAATGTCCGTCAAAACTTTCAGTAGATATTAAAGTCTAAAGCTGCCCCTACACGTTCAGTAGCTGCCAGGAAAACACATATTTATCCAACAATGTCCTGAGCCCCCATACGTATGGGATTGACAGAAAATGCATGAGATTGCAATAGAAACATGCTCGCATCAGAGAGGAAGAGAACAAGAACTCTACTGCCACCTATTGGAAGTAGCAATCCTAAAAGTCAGTATTGATCCTTTAGGGGGTCTGGTCACATGACTTAGAATAAGATCATATCCTGCAGAGCTCTACAGACATTAGCATCACTGTCCCCATTGGGGGGTCACAATCTAGATTTCCTATCAGTATATCTTTGGAGTGTGGGAGGAAACAGGAGAACCCGGAGGAAACCCACGCAAACACGGGAAAAACATACAAACTCATTGCAGATGTTGTCCTTGGTGGGATTTGAATCCAGGATCCCAGAGCTGAGCCACCGTGCTGCCCATGTCTGAGTCTGAGTATTTTAATCAGGGTTGCTTTATTTTAAAGGGAATCTGTCAGCAGGTTTTTGAAATTTAATCGGAGGACGGCATGAGGCAGGGGATTAGACACTGAATTCAGGCATGTGTCACTTATTAGGCTGTGTGCTGCTGTTTTAATACAATGAATGTTTTCTCAGCAGGAAATTATCGCTGCCTGGACTAAAGCTCACATAAGCCCTGGTCTGACCACGCCCCCTCCTCTGATAAGCAGCTCACTATCAATAGACAATGTACACAGAAAACAGTAGTGTAGGCTGGGTTACCTTTCCGAGCTCTGCTACATCTAAATAGTCAGATTGTGACATAACTGCCGCTCCCAGTAAACTAAGTGATACATCCTTGGAATCAGAGTTGTTTTTCCTTCTCTCAGATGAGGTAGAAGAACCTGGTGACAGCAATAGCATATATATATATATATATATATATATATATATACAATTATTATTTTATGCAATGTAATAATTAATTTTGTCTTTTAAAAATAAAAAAATGTAAAATTTACAAAAAAAAAGTTGAAAGTATTCGCATAGGTGGACATCGTCTTTGATTTTAAGCTGAAACATATAGCAAGCAAAGCTAAGAGAGTGACATAAAACTCAGTGCACAGAAGGCCAGAGATCCATAGTACTCATATGAGCCCTTTAGTGTACATCCACGCAGGATATAAATTCAGTGTAAAAAAAGGTTACAAATCCGCTGCAAAATCTGCAGCGAATTCATGAGACTCGTGGATTTTGCTGTAGATAGGACCTACAATTAGGATAGCATTACCACAGATTTGTTATAATTTAATCCACTACGTGGCACTGTATGTAAAACCACGGCGTATCCTCCCTGTGTGAACATACTCTTGGCTGCAGTCATGCAAAACTGATAAAAAAAAGAACAAAAAAAAACATAAAGGCATAAAAACACAAAACAAAAAACCATGAGGAAATGTCAAATGATGATAAAAAGCTGATCCGATTGTTTGTGCAATGTAACGTTAGAATATAATCACAGGGAACATGATTTACGCTCCCAGTTATAAGCGAAACACTTATCACACATTAACACCTTTTCATGGCGAGGTCAACAAGTCGCTGTTAGCGCTACCCAGTGAACTTTCCCAGTAGTCCGGTGCGCTCTTTGTTATGAGCGAATGTATGTGAATGTGCCGTGACTCATTTCTGAATTCTTTTGTCAGAATGAAACATCATCACTCAAAAGCCTCTGGGGTAAAAATCATTTAGGAGGAGCAATGGCCCATCCCATGGCCCGGAGTTATTTGTCCGTAGCATACTTGTGCATATGACGGCATGTTCCAGCATGAGAACAACTTCATACAGAACGACAGAATGCTAGGCTCATATGTGTGTGCTGCTGGGCGAGATATCCCCCCTACGGTTGTGAAACCATGCAGACCATCACAGGGTGCAAATATTGTATTTCATCACAAAAGTCGTCCCCAAGATGTAGAATAGGCTATAAAATCTATTACATGGTGCATAATCCTAGGGCAAGCCGAGTGACAACCAATATGGCTGCGTAGAGTCCAAAACTCTCTTCATATATTGGCCAAGACAAAGCATTGACATGTCAAAACCTCCATGGAAAAATCACTGTAAGAAAAAAAAACCGCAGCAGTCCTTCTTATACAGTGCAAAAATACTTCAATTTACACACAAATGCCTGGTGTGTGACCGAATCAATACTCTTCCATCCAATAGAGCCTTTCGATATGTATGGAGTAGGCCTCGTTCACACAATAAAGGCTTTGGTGCATGTGTATTTCTAATGTGATGATGCCTCTGTAATAAATCCAAGCTATAGAGGGCTGGCTCATGTATTTTTATTTTATTTTCTATTCCATACAAAACTAAAGGCCCTCTTACACCTGTGGATAATCGGCAAACAAGCGCTCATCAATCCTATGATTATGCCGCTGTGGATGGGACTAGAGCAATCGCACCTATCTTTTTGCTAGGTCATCAATACCAATCAGTAGGGAACCGACTCCCTGCACACCAACCGATCAGGTATTTTAAGCTTTGGCACACTAAACAGTGAAGGGTAAATTGATGTAAAACTCAGGACTCAATATGAAGAACCAAAGAATTTTATTCACAATCCAGAAGATCCAGAATAATTTTAACGTTTTGGTCCTCTACTTGGACCTTCACCAGAATGAGGTGGTTTGTGCAGAGTGCAATGATTGGGAAATTCTGATAGCGACGAGGGACAACAAAGTTTGAATTTCACTTGGCAATACCCCCAGAGTGTGCAGTGAACTTTCTTAATTCCTAACATTTTAGGGGGGTCCAAGAGTTTCCCAATCTATTAGCACCTCCTCCACCCAAGTGTCATATGCACTCCAATTCTGTACCATACCCTTCCGTCGCGGTATGCAGTCCTGCTTCCCACAGTATTTCTCTATCATTGCAAAATCCGCCTCATTCTAATGAAGGTCCAAGTATAGGACTGAAACGTTAAAATTACACTAGATCTTTTGGATTGTGAAAAAAAGTCTTCTATTCTTCATACTCTTGAGTGCTGGGGCTTGCATCTATTTGTAAGGTGCACCTTCTCACATTTTCGGAGAGACGTATGATATTGCTTAAACGGCGAAGGGTATTGTACAGAATTGGAGTGCACATGACACTTGGATGAAGGAGGTGCTAGTAGACTAGGGAACTCTTGGTCCCCCCGAAAAAAGTTAGGAATTAAGAAAGTTTACTGAACACAGTGGAGTTGTTGCCAAGTGAAATTCAAACTCTATTGTATACTGTACATTCACACAGAGTGTATGTTTGTCACCCACAGTGTAGGACAGACTAAGTGCAACACAAAGGGATATGAGAAGGGGAACCAAAAACTAGGCAAAGGGGGAGTGGAGACCCCTAGACCGATCTAACGTCTCACTGTTTGTCCTATTGTCCTTATATAGGTTCCGCACCTATCGCCAAGCAGGACACCTAATCCCTGCCTGACCCTGGCAATAACTCCAGCATCGGGGAGGATAGGATGAGCGCTTGTCAATCCTTGCTACCGCTAAAGACAACTGGGATAGACAAAGAAAACAAAGGAAAACTTAGCTTGAGAAGACTCAGAGAGAAACACCAATGTCCCCCAAACTCCAAAAAGGACGATAACCGACAGCTACTGCTCCAAGCCTCAACAGGGAAATGCAAATAGAACACCCGCAATTCCCAAAAGGAAGTTGGGAGTTATAAACACCCAGATCCAAGTGACACCATTAAAGCCGGGGGAGATGGCCGCTAGTCTGCAAGGTCAACCGCTGAGACCTTCTGCAGCCAGATGCAGTGCGACTGTCTGCAGCCTTTGACACACCCGTGACAATATTAGTACGCCTGTGCAGGAGCGTGATGGGGACACTGTGTGGACAACATAGAACGTGTCAGCCCCACAAAGTAGGGAAGCAATCACAAGAAGAGCGGAGGCGCTGGATCAAGACCATCGGACTGGACCGCCCCATCTGCAAGTATAATAACAGATCTTTTTTGGATTGGGGACTTTTTACAGCAATCCAGTATGCTGTAAAAAAAACTCTAAGGCTATGTGCCCACGTTAGCATTTTTAAACGCTCAGAAAACCGGACTCCTTCCCAGAAACCGCGCGTGGGTGTGTGCACATACTCTGGATTCTGCTGCAGATTTATCCTTACGGATTTTGCAAAATCTGCAGGTAAATCCGCAGGTCAAAAGACCTGCGGTTTATCTGTGGATTAGCCTGCGGTTTGACACCTGTACAATGGAGCAGGTGTGAAACCGCTGTGGATTCCACACAAAGAAGTGACATGCTGCTGTTTTGAAACCGCAGCAAATCCGCGCGGAAAAATCCGCACTATATGCCCTGCGGTTTTTGTTTTCCTTTGAAAATAAAGGTACAGTATGCTGCGGATCCACAGGGCCAAATCCGCAGCGGATCCACAGCAGAATCCGCAGCGTGTGCACACACCCTAATGGTGATGGCCGTACTTTATATGGGGAAAACCTGGTGACCAGTTCCCTTTAATCTAAAATCCTATGGTGACAGCGTGCTTATTTTTCTTTAAGACAAAAATACAGACTATAAAGTAATATCTAAAAGGCCATGTCTAATACAAAAATACATCAAATCTAGCCTAGGACATTACATTTACACTCGCCACATGGAAATTAGAATCATTCCCCCACCACCACCACCGCACTCAGGCACTTGTTTAGCGCATTGAAAACGAATTGAACTTTCCTCCTTTTCATGTGGATGGATGTACATGTGCCCTTTGTAAATCCTGCAGAATAATTCTTTTTAATCTCTCACTGTATCGGCCCTTTTGAAATGCGTTGTGACACCCCGGCCAGTGGAAGAGGTTGTGAAAGCCGAGCATTCACATTGCCTTTCTCATCCAAGTTCCCGGCATTGCCTCTACAGAAATGCTCTTTCTTGGCTTCTTTCTTTCAGTTTTTTAATGGTCCATGTTGTACAGAATTGAAAAAAAAAAGTGTTAGGGACAAAAGAGAAATGAGAACTTTGAGTTAGAGTGGGTCACACAGTAGAACAGCATCTCATCTCCACTCTCTTCCAGTAAGCGCGCGCTCCCACGCCTCCCCGTCACACAATTGTTATTGTCCCCCTTCTGTCTATCAACAGAAAAAGCCTTGAGTGGAAAAGACTGGGAAGAGGTCACAAAACAGTGGAAGGATTTCTTTAGAGCATTCACGCATCGCCATGGAAACGGCAGAAGCGAGAACGGAGAGAACATTCTAAAGCATTAACTATGCAATTAACCAACCCCAAAGAGTGCACGTTAGAAAATGTCGCCGCATACTTATATACCGGAGTGGAAGGAAAATGAGCTTCAAGGCAAAGTAATTGATTAGATAACCCGATAATACAGTAATTGTGGGTCTTTGTTATTGATACAATATGTTCTCCTCCCGTAATTATCTGCTGAAACGATGAAAAGAGAGGGAAAAATTGACAATAAAATTACAATAAAACCATCTACAAAAAAGAAAAAAAAATAAGTTTAGTGCCGGGATAATGGTTGTCATTTATTTTTGAGATTTGCTTTTTCTAATTATTCTATTAGAGATGGGGGCAGTAAATCTGCTTAGTTTTGGGAGATAGGGATGTCATGGGGTCTAGAAAAGCATAGCTGCCAAAATCCTTAGAACCGACTCGAGAAAGACCAAAGCCTGACGGGAACGCCAACTTTTGGATGTGGGTTTATACTATTATTATTTATTATTCTGGCGCCATTTATTCCATGGCGCTTTGGATGTGAAAAGGGGTATACATAATAAAAAAAAGTGCAATAATATTAAACAATACAAGTCACTGACTGGTACAGGAGAAGAGAGGATCCTGCCCGCGAGGGCTCACAGTCTACAACGGATAGGTGAGGATGAGTTGGGGAGAGTTGGTGGAACGGGGGTTACTGCAGGTGGTAGGCTTGTCAGAAGATTTAGGTCTTCAGGTTACTTTTGAAGGTTTTCACGCTAGGCGAGTCTCATATATATAGTATATATACAGCATATACGTGTGGGGCAAGTGTCAAAGAAAGGGTGGACATACCCTCGTTGCAACCTGTCCAGCCGCACAGGGGCCCAAAAAGGTAAGGAGGTCCGCTACTACCTAAACAGCAGGTGGAATTGTGCATTATGATGAGCTATTGGATTGCAAAGGGCCCATATATTGTTATTTCACAGGGGCTGCTAGTATGTCATGGCCAACTGCATCCAGTGAACCCTCTTTGCCCTATGCACTGCATGGAGCAGGTTCAAGAGCCTAGCCCACAGTGTTGTACACCCGTCACTTGGCTCTAAATGCCAGCAAGCGACCTCTGCTCACAGCAGTTTAATCCCTTAAATGCTGCTATCAATTGTGATAGGGGTCTGAAATGAAGTGCCCATATCATTTTCATGGCAGCCAGGGGTCTACTGAAGGTCCATTATTGCCATGATTTTACACCTATGAAGCCCAGCACGCCGTGGCTAGGCTTATAGGGGAACGATAATTTTACAATACACTACAATATTAGAGTATTGCAATGTATTGTGCAAGGGATCACAAGTTCAATTCCCCTAAGGGATTCATCTAAAAAAAAGTAAAATAAGATGAAAAATATTTAAAAAGTTAAGAAATATAAAAGATCAAATCATTCTCTGCTCTCATAACATAAATAACATGTTGTCTCTGCATTCAAAATGGTGGACTCAGGATTGGTGGGCATCCTAGTGGTGGGACCTGCAGCGACCAGCAATTTATTACCTGATCATTTACAACCTTGGTGCAGCCCCTTTAAAGGAATATAGTGGCACTATAAGGGTTTGTCCTTTGACTCGTCATTTTCTTGACATGACACAGTTTTTGTGGTAATTTTTATCATGTTGGAAACGGCCATAAGTAGATGGGGAGACTGTAATGATAATGGCAGGCGCATGGTCATAAGGGCAGGTGCATGGTCAAAAGGGCAGGCGCATGGTCATAAGGGCAGGCACATGGTCATAAGGGTAGGCACATGTCATAAGGAAAGGCACATGGTCATAAGGGTAGGCACATGGTCATAAGGGTAGGCACATGGTCATAAGGGCAGGCACATGGTCATAAGGGTAGGCACATGTCATAAGGAAAGGCACACGGTCATAAGGGTAGGCACATGGTCATAAGGGTAGGCACATCGTCATAAGGGTAGGCACATCATCATAAGGGTAGGGACATGGTCATAAGGGAAGGCTCATGGTCATAAGGGTAGGGACATGGTCATAAGGGAAGGCACATGGTCATAAGGGAAGGCACATGGTCATAAGGGTAGGCACATGGTCATAAGGGCAAGCGCATGGTCATAAGGGCAGGCGCATGGTCATAAGGGTAGGCGCATGGTCATAAGGGCAGGCACATGGTCATAAGGGCAGGCGCATGGTCATAAGGGCAGGGACATGGTCATAAGGGTAGGCACATGGTCATAAGGGTAGGCACATGGTCATAAGGGAAGGCACATGGTCATAAGGGAAGGCACATGGTCATAAGGGTAGGCACATGGTCATAAGGGAAGGCACATGGTCATAAGGGAAGGCACATGGTCATAAGGGCAGGCACACGGTCATAAGGGTAGGAACTTGGTCATAAGGGAAGGCACATGGTCATAAGTGTAGGCACATGGTCATAAGGGTAGGCACATGGTCATAAGGGAAGGCACATGGTCATAAGGGTAGGCACATGGTCATAAGGGAAGGCACATGGTCATAAGGGAAGGCACATGGTCATAAGGGCAGGCACACGGTCATAAGGGTAGGAACTTGGTCATAAGGGAAGGCACATGGCCATAAGGGCAAGCACATGGTCATAAGGACAAGCGCATGGTCATAAGGGCAAGCACATGGTCATAAGGGTAGGAACATGGTCATAAGGGAAGGCACATGGTCGTAAGGGTAGGCACATGGTCATAAGGGAAGGCACATGGTCATAAGGGAAGGCACATGGTCATAAGGGTAGGCACATGGTCATAAGGGAAGGCACATGGTCATAAGGGCAAGCGCATGGTCATAAGGGTAGGCACATGGCCATAAGGGTGGGCACATGGTCATAAGGGAAGGCACATGGTCATAAGGGTAGGTACATGGTCATAAGGGCAAGCGCATGGTCATAAGGGTAGGCACATGGTCATAAGGGAAGGCACATGGTCGTAAGGGTAGGCACATGGTCATAAGGGTAGGCACATGGTCATAAGGGAAGGCACATGGTCATAAGGGCAAGCGCATGGTCATAAGGGTAGGCACATGGGCATAAGGGTAGGCACATGGTCATAAGGGAAGGCTCATGGTCGTAAGGGTAGGCACATGGTTGTAAGGGTAGGCACATGGTCATAAGGGTAGGCACATGGTCATAAGGGAAGGCACATGGCCATAAGGGTAGGCACATGGTCATAAGGGCAAGCGCATGGTCATAAGGGTAGGCACATGGTCATAAGGAAAGGCATATGGCCATAAGGGAAGGCACATGGTCAGCAACAATGCTCAGGTAGACTCAGATGAAGAAATCATTTTGTGCGGTTACCTCCCTGTCTAGTACTCTGGAATATACATCTGTCACCAGGTGTTTTCAATAGTGTATTGCAAGAAGGTGAGTGGTTTATGTTTTTATTACTTTATAGTCTGTTTTACACTTGCCTGTGGTTATGGTGCAATTGTGTGAAGTCCTATGCTTCCTGTTTATGTTCTAGGTTTTATCGTTGTGTGAACCATTGTAAGGAGATGGACATGCTGCCCACGTTCCCCCTTGCAGAATAAATGTAATGTTGTATTGTGTAATGTGAATTGTGACATGCGGTAATATTGTGTATTGTGTGTTGCATGACAGTAGGGAGAGTTAGAGTTAATGATTGGTATAGCCCAGAGTGGTAGGGGCTACGCTGAAGGGACAGAACTTACGCTGTTAGAACTTAAGAAAGGGCCCAGTATACGCAGAAAGTAGACCTAAGGTTTAGACAGTAGCAGTGCCGTATGATTTGGGTGTCCCTAACGTAAGAGGAGACCATGACAGAGGATAGCGAGATCCTAGTGGAAGGAAGGAGAGAAGTGACCTAAAAACAGAATGATTGATTGGAGACAGGTCTTCGGAGAAGACACCTAGCATTATGACCCAGAGTATGTAACTCCGAGAGGTAACAGGCCAAGATGGGACAGATACAACCACAAAAATGTCCAAAAACATACTAATGCGGTAGGGGAGCCTTCACCATAAAGGACTTCCCAGCATGCATAAAGTACAGGGGCGTGTGAAATACATAGACCAAAAAGTGGATACAAAGTATCCTGAACACACCACTCACAAAGAGAGATATATCATAAATAAAAAATAAATTTTATTAAGTATATTCATATCATAGATAAATAGACAAACAAAATACAAGTAAAAAATCCCCATGCTGGTAATCACATATAACATGAGCACATACCCATTTAATCGCCTGTTCACAGAATTCCTGGAGTCCGACGCACGTTTCGCCTTTGTAGCTTTTTCAAGGAAATTGTGCGTGTTTTTCCTCTATATGGCACTTTGCACTTTACAGACCACTATGGTGGATATATGCTTACATGCTGATATATTTTTGCACTTTACCATTACCTGTATCCATTCCTTTATTCCTGTATTTGTGTGTATTTCACTTGGGTATACATTCCTTCCTCTTACTTTTATTTTGTTTGTCTATTTATCTATGATATGAATTTACTTAATAAAATTTATTTTGTATTTATGATATATCTCTCTTTGTGAGTGGTGTGTTCAGGATACTTTGTATCCACTTTTTGGTCCAAGATGGGACAGAGTACATGAGACGAACCGAGTGACCCAGGCAGGAGATCCAGAGCGTCGGGGACAGAGAAGATAAGTACCGGCCATACTGGCAACACAGCTCTCTAGAGGGGAAAGAGGACATGGATCTGCGGGTTGAGTAAAGGACTCTTGCTAACTGGACTGTAGTCCTGAGCTGGGTTGTGGTCAAGTAGAGAGGAACGATAAAGACATAGGAGAGTAAAGAGGAGGGAATTGAAACTGTGTGTGGAAAATTCTACGTATAGTGAAGGAAACATTCATCAAGTTGTGTAGCTGCTGTCTACTATATAAAATTCACGCCCCTAGCCTCGTTACACCATCAAGTGTCGTCATGTATGGACTTTGATTCAAAACTTTTTACTGTTTATCACCATTAAGGTGATTCTTCACAATTTACAACTTTGTTTGTCTACATTTGCGTTGTGGTTCAGACATTCCAGCTGTCTGTTCCGCTATGTGCCAATTTTACAGGTAACCTGACATGTTGATAATGGCATCTGATCTGCAGGTAGGATGTTATAGAGCAGGAGGAGCCGATCAGATTGATTTACATCTTTGTGGGAAAAAATTCAGTTAAATTTGCATTTTATTCATTGAAATCCCTGGTGTATGTACATACACATATGAGTCTAGGGGCGGTCCTACTCAGTGATTGACTACATATATGTAATTGATCCTTTTTTTTCTATACTAGGTTTTATCTGTTAAATGGTTACAGTATAAATGTGCTCTCATATGTTAAATGTATGCCAACTTATGCTCCGGCTCATTTCTTTGGTTTTTCTGTAGTTTCTTGTACTCTGTACAAACAGGAGTGTGGCCCTCCTTTTTGAGCTGGGCATTTCATCTCTATAGCTTCCCATGGCCATGTGTCTGAAGAGTCGGACCTCGGTTCCTGCTCTGCCCCATTTACTTTGAAGTCATCTGACACAATACTAGAGGATAGGACTGTCCGTATTGGGTACACCTTGTCGCGGTGGTATGGCTTTTACACTGTTCTTTTTGATCAAAAACAGTGTTTACAAAGTACCCTATGTTGTTTATATGTACTATTACTATTTGCTTACCACTTTCAGCAGGGTATTTGCTCATTTTGCTTCTACCTTACATTTTGTCTGTTAAATGGCTACAGTGTGAACATGCTCTTATACATTGCATGTATGGCAACTTATACTCCGGCTCATTTATTTGGTTTTCCAATCTCTAGTAGGACCGCCCGCTTGACTCATATACAAACCAGGGATCTCAATGAATAAAAGACAATTTATATTGAATCTTTTCCAACAAACCAGTACATCATTCTGCTCAGCTTCTCCTTTTCTATACATTAAACAAATATTTAAAAAAAAATATATAACAAAACATTTTAAGTATTTTCCCACGCAGAGGGCATAATCATACTGCGCAGTAGATGGTAGATAAAGGGGGGGAGGGTAAAAGGTAAAATAGACCCTAACAATAGGCAGTATGACGGATGTAATACTATAATGGGAGAGTGATCATAATAGCATAGTTATTAAGTAGCTAAAGTGTAATAGAGACCTGGAGCATCTCGGCACATAATCCTTAGGCCTCTTTCACACTTCAGCCTTTTGACGTCAGTTGAAATCCGCCGTTTTTAGATAAAAACGGATCCGCCATTTTTTTTTTTTGCGGCATCCGTTGTTTTCCCATTGACTTACATTAGTGACGATGGTCATCCGTTGCATCCATATTTTGACGGATCCGTCATAATTTTGGCGTCCGCTGTCTGGAGTGGACGGACATTGAAAATTTTTTCCGCCATGTGCTATAATGGATGTCTCTCTCTCCCCTTTTCCAGAGTCCTGTTGCTTTAAATTTCAGACATTGGCGGCTGCAGCGGATCCGTCCAAAAAAACGGATCCGGTGCATCCGTTTTTTGCAAAGCGAAAAAAAGACTGAAGTGTGAAAGAGGCCTTAGTTGCCAGGTTAATGAAAAGGCTTCCATACAATCTATTATGTATGTCTGATTGTTTTTGGAAACAGAAGAAAATCCGCATCATGGAGAACTTTTTTTTTCCATTGTAAAAAGTGACGCATAACGAAATCCAGACAGACACCCCCCCTCCCCCGCAATAATCGGCGGAGTCCCTCAGTTCTATATCAGTTATGGAATGGATCCACTTTGGACACTGATCTCTTTGTCTATGCGTCACAATGGAAATGGAAGTGTGAATGGAGCCTTAAAAGGTTCCTTTGACAAAAATCTGATCTGAAAGCTTCTCTCTGCCAGGAACCCTCGGAAATCATCTTTGATCTGTGGGAAAACCTAATAGTAATTTATCAATTTCCCTGCAGCGCCAACACAGGGTAAATCAAGTATTACACAATGACTAAATCAATGCACTGTGTGTGTAATTTAGGACCGCTTCTTTGGAGCCCGAGATTCTTTTTGTAATAATTCTCCTCAATGGAGAACAGATGACCGTCCTTCGTAATAACCCATAGGTAGGTCCGTAATTAAATATGCCATAGTATTCTACGTGATATTGTATAAACACAGGGCACATTTCCACCTAGACCCTGAAACCTAAACGTATACAATTTAGATGTCCATAAAATGAGGCTCTTGCAAACAGTAATCTAATATTGGTAGGGCAAAAATGAACTTTTATTGTTAATAACTGGAGCATAATAATTGTACTAAAATGATCAACGTCTCACTCTGTAGTGATTTTCTGGGTTAATGTGTCTCATATAAAGTCCAAGGACAGGATCAGCTGATCAATGTCTTTTGTTCTATGTTCAATGACCTATTGTTTAAATCAAGTTTTCATGGTAAATGTTATTTTTTGGTTTGCATCATGATCTGAATTGAACCCAAAAATTAGAAATCTAGTAATATTTACACTGGGACAATCGTAGACTCATATTTACTGTTCTTTTCAGGAAATTCACATACACATTAGCAGCTATTTCTATCTTTTGTATTAAAGCATCTAATCAGCGTGTGCCAAGGTCATTGTGAAGGGAGGAGGAGCAGGGTCAGTTGTAAAATCACCTATGAGCTGTTTATAGAGGTACAATTGGTCATTGTAATCCATCCTGTGAAGACAATGAGACCTCTGAAAAGTCGTCTGTAAAGAACAGGAAGTATAAGCCTGAAATACCCCCAGTGGCCAGTGTGAATATTGCAAGATTTCTAATTTATTTAATTCAGATTTTGATATGGAAAAAAAAACATGGCTAGTTTAAAAAGCAAAATTCTGATGATTCATTCTTTTTTTTCACAAGAAACACTTGTGTATGAAGATGTGCTGCCTCTCCACTCCACCCCAATAAATAATGTTGAATGTGTATGAGAATATTTAGTCCATTGATTAATCTATAGTAAAGTCAAAGAATTACCTTCTTGTCTTGAGTTAACATAAATGAATTAATGAATATTAACTCACTAGGCAGAAACAAATAAAAAAAAAATTTCATATGCCATATTTTGGAATCCTGGGTTCTGTTCAGGTTACTCATCCGTTGGCCAGCACAAAGCGCAGCTACAAAGAATATCTATCACTTTGGAGGACCTCTCCTAGTCTTGCATTGCTCAGATACAGTATCTACCGTAATTGATTTGAAAGGTTCCTATGTAATGCTTCTTTTCACCTCTTGGGGTGATATAGGGGAATTGAAAACTAAAGATGCCCATATACCTTTTATAATCCCAGCATTTGTGTGTTTTTTTTATGGGGAGAAGGCAGCAATTTAACAGAAAGAACACAAGGATTGGATGTTTGAATTCTTATCTGCCCCAATATAAGAGTCTGGAGGCCCTATATATATCGGATAGTGGGCCGATATCGGCAGGTCCAGATGACTCTTGTGTTTGGGGGCCATTGCGTATTCCCAGTTACACTACAGATTGCAGTACATCGATTGTCCCAGGAGGGGGCGCTTTGTGATCATCTGATTGTCAAGGGGCCCATCTTAAGGTACTGTCACACTTAGCGATGCACCAGGGATGCCGACCAGCGATATGATGACGCGGTCAGGATCGCTGGTGCATCGCTAAGTGGTCGCTAGTGAGCTGCCACACAGGCAGATCTCACCAGCGACATAGCAGCGGTCGGGGGTCGCTACTTACCTGTCAGACGCGGAGATCCTGATGTCCTCCCACCCGCGTCCACGCGTTGCTCGTCTCCACAGCAGGAAGTCCCAGCAGGAAGCTGACGACGAGAAACGGTCCAGGACGTTCTCTCGCGATCAGCGATAATCAGCGGGGGAGCCGGTCGGAGGTAAGTATCAGACATAGCGATATCGCTAGCAATATCGCTATTACGTCACAAAAACCAGTGACGTTATAGCGATATTGCTAGCGATATCGCTTAGTGTGACAGGCCCTTAACATTATTTATGGAGAGGGGAAATCTGGGTAAGTAAGGGATAGGGGTGGGCTAAACTTGCCTATCAAAGATTATTTGGAGTTTTGGGTTACAATGTCTGCCAGTTACCTATAATAGAGTGAAGTCGTCTTGAGAAACAGGGTTGACAACACCAGCGATGTCACCCAACTTCACCAATGAGATAAAGAAATGTGTCTTTAAAGCCCCAGGTGGGGAGGAGGCAAATAGTGAGGGCATAATAATAATAATTTTTATTTCTATAGCTCCAACATAGAATATGTAGCACTTTACATTACAGAGGGGACTTGTACAGACAATAAAGGCAGATACCGAGAGAAGTGACGGGCCTGCAGCTTACAGTCTATGAAGAAAGAGGAGAGATATGAAAGGTAAATGGTAGAGTTGAGCGACTTTTGGTTTTTTAGGGTCGCGTTTCGTTTCGTGAAACCCGACTTTTCCAAAAATCGGGTCGAGCAAGATCGTCCGATTATAGGGAAAAGTCGGGGTCGTCCCGAAACACGAAACCCAATGTAAGTCAATGGGGAATAAAAGGCGTCAGTGAGAGGAGGACAGGAAACACCCCAACAGTGCCAATTTGAATGCCAAAAGCATCAATTCTTCTTACTTAAGCTTGTCAACCTTAATTAACTTCATAATACAAGTTACGCACTGAAAAATGGGGGTTATTTGGCTACAGTTGTGGGGGGGGAGGGCTGGCTGCAGGTTTTCATGTGCCCTGGGCGAAAGAGCGCCCCTTTAACACATACCACAACTCATCATGCTCCGATACGGCAGAGAAATAGCGGTATAGTACAATGAAAAATACTTCACTTTTTACATCTCATGACGAGGCCCATCTATTTCTCCATACAGAATCATTGGTCCCATATAATGTTTGAAACAGTATATGATGAGCTCCACATAATGCTACAGTATATGTTGGTCCCCATGGATGAAGCTCCACTGTCTTATGGGCCCAAATAATGCTCCAAACATAATGGGCCCCATTTCTAATGCTCTAGTGTATAATGGGCCCTGTAAATGCTGCTCCAGTGTCTGATGTCCACCTTTGGAATGTTCCAGTGTATGGTGGGCCCCATCTATCATTCTCCAGAGTATAGTGCTCCCCAAAAATTGCTGTCCCAACATTGAAAGCAATCAAATAAGTCTCCTCGCTAGGGAATCCCTGTACTTGTCTGGACTCCTCGTCGTCCCCATCTTCCATCTCACTGCACAGTATTTCAACTTTGCAAGTGCTGTGATCCTGAGCAAGCAGGGGGGGCCCACTCGTTGGCGACGGCACTGGCACAGGGCCCCTGATAGTACGGTGGTGTGTCTGATGGCGGGTGGGCCGAACCTGCACTTTCATCTGCAGCTTCCTCTTTGTCACCGTGTAAGATGAAACTGTATATGGGAAGGGTAACCTGAGTTTCATCAGGGTCAGATTCAGGCCGTGTAGCGTGCGAGGGGAATGTAGTGGTCTGGGTCAATGTACCAGCAGATTCATCGAGCAGTGGCTGGGCATCAGTGCACTTGTGTCGCCCCCAGGAGTACGGTCGCCACAGTGGCATTACCTTCTTCCTAGGGAGTGTGATGTCATCCTTGGGAGCAACGAACGATCTCTCTAGCAGGTTAACTGATTGGGCGACGTTATTCCCATGAGTCATGACCCTCCAAACAGCGTTCATGAAGGCAAAGTGTTTGTTTTACGTGGGCAGTATGGTTGCAAAGCTGAACCTTAAAGGAATGTCCAGAAGGGCACCACCAGGAGTGGAGCCTACGGTTAAATTCGACTCCACCTGGGAAACCTCAACCATGCCAGCTACAGAACAGATGCACACATTGCAAGCTTAATTCCGTTAACGAACGAGACTCCGTCATGCGGTCCGAGTCCGGCTTACTAGAGGGACACGTGAGGCTCTGGCACATGAGATTGGCCAATAACTGGTGTGTCATGCCCTTACAGTCCGTGGCTGCATGTGCGCTACACTGAAAAGGCCAGCGTTTGTCGCTTACAGGTGCAGATAACCCGCTGAACAACGTTAGTGATGGGGATCACTGATTACAATTATTACCCGCGAACAATGATTTCCCAGTAAGTGCAGGTCAACCGCAGTTCCGGAATTAGGCCTAACCGTCATTCCTGAAAAAATGAAAAACTTACGTGTGCAAACCACAGGTGCTGTAGCTTGCTTAACAGCTCGCCAGCCGTTCTCACGCCCAGTATGGATTACACGTGATTGCACAAAGGTGAGAAAGGGTACCGTATCCCCAGATAACATGTATGGATAGCGTACACATTCAAAATATATGTCTATACATCAGGAGGCAGGCTCAGACGGTGTTAGGCCCAGTATGGATTGCACGTGATTGCACAAAGGTTAGAAAGGGTACCGTATCCCCAGATAACATGTATGGATAGCGTACACATTCAAAATATATGTCTATACATCAGGAGGCAGGCTCAGACGGTGTTAGGCCCAGTATGGATTGCACGTGATTGCACAAAGGTTAGAAAGGGTACCGTATCCCCAGATAACATGTATGGATAGCGTACACATTCAAAATATATGTCTATACATCAGGAGGCAGGCTCAGACGGTGTTAGGCCCAGTATGGATTGCACGTGATTGCACAAAGGTGAGAAAGGGTACCGTATCCCCAGATAACATGTATGGATAGCGTACACATTCAAAATATATGTCTATACATCAGGAGGCAGGCTCAAACGGTGTCAGGCACAGTATGGATTTGACGGCCCAGACTACACAGCGGAGGAGCAGGGAGAGGTAAAGATTGCAAATGCTGGGGCCCTGCCCAAGCAAGGGGGGCCCACTCATGGGCGTCGGTACTGGCACTGGGCCCCTCATAGTACGGCGGTGTGTCTGACGGTGGGTGTGCACCACCACCGTCAGAGACACTTGATTGCACTATGAGGGACCCTGTGCCAGTGCCCGTGCCCAAGAGATGGCCTACCCACCTGTCCAGGGCAACGGCACTCGCACGGTGTCGTGCGCTAGGTGGTGACCCCGGCCATGGGGGGGGAGGCAGCACAGTTAGGGAGTTTTAGAAAGTGGCATATGTTGATGTTGGACATTCAGCTGATGCAAAAGGTGAAATAGGTCAAGTCCCAGGTAGAGGTGGACCAAAGCAAGCCATTTTTCTGTCACCCTATGTGTCATCAGGGGAAGGTGGGACAAAATCCTTGGAAACCCATGCGTGGTTCATTTTAATGAAGGTTAGATCATCCACATTTTGGGTTGACAGACGGGTCCTTTTTTCTGTCAGGATTGATCCAGCTGCACTGAAGACTCTTTCCGATAGCACACTTGCAGCTGGGCAAGCGAGCTCCTGTAAGGCATATTGTGCCAATTCAGGCCAGGTGTCCAGTTTAGCGGCCCAATAGTCAAAGGGGAATGACCTGTGTGGGAGAACATCGATATGGGAGGAAAAGTAGTTTGTAACCATAGTTGACAACTGCTGTCTCCTGTCACTTTCCATCGATGCAGTATTACCAGTTGTGTGAGCAGTACTTGAAAAATCAGTCCACAACATTGTCATGAAACCCCTGTCTCCAATGCCACTTCTGCTGTGTGCACCACGAACACCTCTGCCAAGCTGACCCCGGCCCGTACGGCTCGTGTGAGAACCATCACCGCTGCTGTGTGCTGGGAATGCCTCAAGCAACCGATTTACCAGAGTTGCTTGTTTATTAGCCAATATTAGGTCAAGGTTCTCCTGTGGCATGATGTTTTGGAATTTGCCTTTATAGCGTGGATCCAGGATGCTGGCCAACCAGTAGTCGTCATCGTTCATCATTTTGGCAATGCGGGGGTCCCTTTTTAGGATCTGCAAGGCATAATCTGACATGTGGGCCAATGTTCCCGGTGTCAATGATGCACTGCGAGTGCTGGTTGGAGGAGCACTTTCTGGCAAATCCACATCCCTCCAGTGACGCACAAACCCTGTACCAGACCTTGCCACGCCAACATTTTCACTTGCCCCACGAGATGCATCCTCCTCCCCTAAGTAATCATCCCCATCATCCTCCTCCTCTTCTTCCTCCACCTCGTCCAGGAGAGGTCCCTGAGCAGACAATGGCTGAATGTCATCAAGGATTCCCTCCTCCTCTTCCTCCTCATCAACATTGGCTGCAGAAGCCTGCTCCTTAAGGTGCGTCAAAGTTTGCATGAGCAGACGCATAAGTGGGATGCTCATGCTTAGGATAGCGTCGTCTGCGCTTACCAGCCGTGTGCATTCCTCAAAACACTGAAGGACTTTACAGAGGTGTATCAGCTTCGACCACTGCACACCTGTCAACTCCATGTCTGCTCTCAAAGTGCCTGGCCGTGTATCCTCCCACAAATGCATTATGGCCTACCTCTGCTCGCACAGCCGCTCCACCATGTGCAGGGTGGAGTTCCACCTTGTTGCAATGTCGATAATGAGGCGGTGGTTGGGAAGGTGGAGCAATCGCTGCAGCTTCTGCATACGAACGGAGTGTACAGGCGACCGGCGGATGTGCGCGCACAGTCTTCGCACCTTCTGGAGCAGGGCTGTTAACTCCGGATAATTTTTGAGGAAGCACTGCACCACCAGGTTCAAGGTATGAGCCAAGCAAGGTATGTGGCTGAGTTTTGAAAGGGCTATGGCTGCCACAAAATTACGGCCGTTATCACTAACTACCTTGCCTGCCTCAAGATGTACACTGCCCAGCCATGACTCAGTTTGTCGCTTCAAGTACTCGGCCAGCACCTCGGCGGTGTGTCTGTCGCCCAAACACATCATCTGCAACACAGCCTGCTGACGCTTTCCACTAGCTGCTCGATAGGGGGACACCTCGTGTGCAACAGTGGCAGCTGCAGATGGAGTGCTCGTACGACTGCGCTCTGTGGACGAGCTTTCGCTTCTGGAGGAGGAGGAGGGTCGAACGCCTACAGCCAACTGTTTCCTATACCGTGGGCTAGGCAGCACTGTCCCACCACCGCTGTCCCCTGTGGACCCTGCATCCACCACATTAACCCAGTGCGCAGTGATGGACACGTAACGGCCCTGGCCATGCCGACTGGACCATGCATCAGTTGTGAGGTGCACCTTTCCGCTCACTGACTGCTTGAGTGCATGGACAATGCGGTCTTTCACATGATGGTGGAGGGCTGGGATGGCTTTGCGAGAGAAGAAGTGGCGACTGGGTAGGTCATAGCGTGGTACTGCATAGGCCATGAGTTCGCGGAAAGCTGCGCTTTCCACCAACCGAAAGGGCATCATCTCAAACGAGATTAGTTTGGCAATGTGGGCGTTCAAACCCAGTGTACGCGGATGAGAGACTGAGTACTTTCTTGACCTACTCATAGTGTCTGGGAGGGTGAGCTGGACTTGAGAGCTGCATATGGTGGAAGTAGCGGTGGACAGGGCGGACTGAGAGAGGGTTGATGATGGTGATGGAGTTGGTGTTCTTTCTGATGGCCTAGAATCAGTCTTTCGTTGATATAACAGTGGGATTCCCTGACTGCTGTGGCCTTGCAACGACACCTCAACATTTGCTGCTGTGCTAACCGGTGGGCTTACAGTGGGGGAAACAATGTAGCGTTGCTGACTACCTTCGTTGTGATCAGTTGCACATGTGGCACTTGAGGTTTGGTGTTGTGTCCACGCTTGCAAGTGCATGGTGTTTAAATGTCTAAGCATGCAACTGGTATTCAAATTTTTCAGATTTTTCCCTCGGCTAAAGGTCTTTGCGCACTTCTTACAGATAACCTTGGCCTGATCATGAGGATTTTGTTCAAAAAAGTGCCACACTGCACTCTTCCTACTTTGGAAGACATTTTGCGGCCTAGCACGCTGTGATCTTTTGACCCTCTGGACAAGCTGTCCAGCAACTCTTTTGATTTTTGGAACCTGTCTTTGGAGTGCTCCGGGCCTGCCAGATAACAGCTGTTGCGATGTCGATGTCTGCTGTGGATGCTCCTCATCTGAGCTATTGGAAGCAGCACCCTCTTCCCCCAATGGATGCCAATCTGGGTCAACAACTGGGTCATCCATCACCTCCTCTTCAATGTCATGTGCACCTTCCTCTGTGTCACCGTGTATGGTGGTATAGTGTCCGGGAAGGGGCACCTGAGTTTCATCAGGGTGAGAATCTGGCTCTGTACACTGCGAGGACAATGTAGTGCTCTGAGTGAATGTACCAGCAGAATCATCCATCAGCGGCTGTGCATCAGTGCACTCCATGTCAGATTCATCTTGGCCTGGGTAATTCACCATTTGACTTGATAATCCAGGCATGGTATGTGAAAACAGCTCCATGGAGTAATCAGTAGTATGGCCTGCGTCATCCTTCAATCTTGGTTGGGGTGAAGGACACAAGGAAAGGTGTGGTTCATGAATATGAGCCTCCAATGACGACTCAGTGCTTTTACTTTTTACAACTGAAGAAGAGGAGGCGATAGAGCTGGAGGCTGAGTCAGCAATATAAGACAAAACTTTTTCCTGATGCTCTGGCTTTAAAAGCGGTTTGCCAACTCCTAGAAAACTAATATATCGCCATAAAATACGCATTGCTTTATTAAATACATACAAGACACACATACACAATAAAAGGAGATGTGTATACCAGTGGGTGTCATAGATACATAGCATCCAAAATGGAAAATAGAGGGCTCAATACAGTACTATACCGCCAAAGAGAGAATACAATATAATTGTTATATGGGCACTGTGTTATAATTAACTATAGTTATGTGCCCAAATGTGTCATATACTTCTAAAATTGTACATGAAAAATCTTAAGTATAAACATCATCATGATGGTGAGTCAGGGGGCATAATACATACAAGTTTTCCCCCAAAAGTTTGTATAGTAACAGTCCCTCATAAAAAAGTATACATGACCTGCGACACCGCAATCCCCGACGCGCGTTTCGCCTTAGCTTCGTCCAAAAAAAAAAAATTGGGATTGCTTTTAAAAAAGCAGTTTGCAGCTCAGTACCTCAGCAGGACAAAAAAAAAATTGGGATTGCTTTTAAAAAGCAGAGCAGTGGGTAAACAGCAATGCAGCTGTCAGGAAGCCTTAGAAGGCAGCCCAACAACCAACACCACTGATACACCACAATATAGTCTCCCCTTGCACTGCACACACAGTGACTGGTGTGTTGTACAGGGACAATCGCTAGCAGCAGAAGCAGTTTTTTTTTCTTCTTCCCTGCCTAACACTCTCCCTACAGAATCAGCAGCAACCTCTCCCTATGCTAAGATCGGCAGAAGTAAGATGGCGGTCGGCGTGCACGCCCTTTTATACCCCCTGTGACGCCCACCAAAGCAAGTCAATCACTTGCATGCCCTTCTGAAAGATGGTGGTGACCCGTGCCTATGTCACCACGTTGCCCACAGTGTCCGTGGATCCTGATTGGCTGAAAAAGAGCGCAAAACAAACTTTTGAAGCGCGACTTTGGCGCGTAAGTGGCCGACCTCATCCTAGGGTCGGGTTTCGTTTCATGAAACCCGACTTTGCCAAAAGTCGGCGACTTTTGAAATTTTTCGACCCGTTTCGCTCAACTCTAGTAAATGGTAAAAAGTGCTTGCATTGTACAGTCCAGCCATTAATATAATAAATAGGGTGTTCATGTAATGTTGCACTAACCGGTCCCCAGCCAGTATGTGTACAGTTCAGACACAGAGAGCTAATAAGTGCAGGGTGTGTGATCAGATGCTACAAGGGACCAGATTTGGAAGAAAATTTTGTAAGGGAAAACTGGAATAGTTAACATAATTGAGGTGGAGCGATAGGCTAGTCTAAAGAAGTGGCACAATTTAAACTGTGGGTATTGGAAATTAATTCATTTGTCCTGGGTAATGCATTCAAGAGAAGTGGCACAGCACAAGAAAAGTCTTGGAGATGGAAGTGAGAGTTTCGGATTATTGAGAATGTTGGTCTTAGGCCATTAGCAGAAAGAAGGACATGGGTAGGGTGATAGACTTAGACGATGGAGGAGATGTAGGGTGGTGCAGAACTGTGCAGCACTTTGTGGGTGACAGTGATACATTTATATTGAATTCTATATTGGATGGGCAACCAGTGCAATGGCTGGCACAGGGTGGAGGCAACGGCGTAACGGTTGGAAAGGAATATGACCCTGGATGCTGCATTCAGGACGGTTTGGAGAAGGGAGAGTTTAGTGAGAGGGAGACGATTAGTAGAGAGAGAGAGTTGCAATAGTAATAAGAGTTTTTGCAGAGTCAAAGGTAAGAAAAGGTCAAAATCTAGAAATGTTTTTGAAGTGTAGGTGACATGAGTGCATAATGATTTGTGGGTGCATTTCACTTTGCCCCCATTTGTATAACTCTCCCCAATATGATAGCCATTGCTACGAATAAACAATCACGAGTCTTAACACACAATCTCACCAGTGGCGTTATTACAGTTCATCATAATCTACAATAAGAAAAACCTTTTAAGTGTCCTGTTTACCCTAAAGTATTTACATGACTTCCAGCAGATGGATGCATTCTGAGATGATGCATTTATCACTACGTCATGGAATTATACTGTTTAACCCAAAACAGATGTTTTGTAACTTTCATGCCCTCAACGGTATTAGTGAAGATCATTTTAATCTTTGCCATATTATCCACATAACAAATATTCGCATTACATATATTCTAAATATACAAGAACAGCATCTTCCCAAGACATCAATTTGTAGGGATTTACTTTGTGTAAAGCCTCATGCACGCAACAAAGCTGCATACAGGGGACCTAGATGATGGCATGTGGAGCCGCATGCCACCGTCTGATCCCATCACACATTCAAGAAATGCTTTTAGGTCACAATACCTTTGTAATAAGGCCTTCAATGGAAAAACCTCATATGTCACTGGATGGGCCAACAAAATTCTATGGGTGCAGTTTTTTTTGGATCTAGCCATGTGCATGAGGCCTAAAGGGCAATTGACTGCTACACTCTTCCTTCGTCTGTCTCATCGGAGCTGAAATTGAAGTCACAGTGATTTCCATCCAGCAGATAGAGTCCAGTATGTCAGAATCTTCAAAAAAGCCACTGATGAACTGATGAAATTATGAACTATCTAAAGCCCCCACACACTTTACATTGTTCGTCCGGCAGCTATCTCATCTGACTCTCCCACCTAAAGGTCCAGCAGCCTGAAATCGGACATACTGGATCACTATGTCCCCCGACATCATCTGTCGGAGAAGACTCCGAGGCTATTAGACTATTGGCCAACTCTTCGATATCTGCGGGTTTGGCCGACGAGATGTGTACTTGGGCCTTTAGACACAACTTATTACATTTTTGTACAACTTCACAGAAGAGACGAGACAAGGACTGCTACTTCTTGGTGATATTTTGTCTGCAGAGGACCCCTTAGACACTAGATTAAAGTTGTCCAAACCCACCAATTTCTGCAGGACAGGCAGACCATAATGTGTATGGGGTCTCCTGAAGATCCCATTTTCAGGGAAGGTAAGGAATAGGCAGTTTAAAGACACACATTCTATTCTTTTTTTCTCCTGGGAGATATGCTGCTTCCAGAAACGTCAGACACCTGCTTTCTCCTCAGTCCCCATTGAAACCACATGGCAGAGTTGAGTGTCCATGTTAATAGAGGACTTTCTTTTCCTCCGGTTAATGTAATGTATTGATCTTCAAAAAAAAAAATTAATGTAAATTTGTTATGTACACAGGGTACCAAGGTAAAACTGCAGATGTGGTTTTATGTGGTTGATAATCTAGAGCCACATCAGGAATAGGCACTATAACAAATGTACAAATAAATGCATTCATATATCTGCATGATGTGTCGCACTTAGTGTATACCGGCTATATATATTATATATTTAGTATGAACTGAAGTTCCAGGCCTATTTCACTGTGGAAACGATGGTCATAAAAGACACAATGTTCCGTAAGAACTAAAAGTGGCCTTACATTTGCACTGAGCGAGGCCACGCAAGTCTAGTCGGTTTTTGACCTCATGTCTGGAAATCATTAGAGACTCCTCAAAGTACACAGTGCGTGTGATATGAGCATTCACAAGTCTACAGCCACATAGAGTGACTACAGACTTGTACCCTAAGGCCGGACAACCCCTTTAAGCCCTTAGATCTCAGTAGGTTGCAGTTCTTGATAATGGCTGGTACACAGTGTAAGGAACTGTACTGTTCTGGCTGTCGCCAAAGCTAAAAACAGCTGATTTTAGGGGGAATCGGCTGTCGGACCCACTACTGATCTAGTATTGATGACCTCTTCCAGAGAGAGGGCATCAATATCATAAGACCGCACAACCCCTCAAAACTGTTACACATTTCTATTGTAACGTCTTATAGAAGAGATTGCAGACCTGATAGTACTGAAAAAAAGTTATATAAAGTTTATTAAAAAAAAAAATAAAACCTTTATTTTTTTAAGTTAGGTGATGTAAAATCTTAAATAAAAAATATAACATTTTTAAGAGCTAAATTATGTAGAGAGGGTTTAAAAAAATGAATGAAATCATATAAGCAAACATTATGGTCAATGGCTGGAGGGTAACACCGTCCTCCCATTTACTCGAGCCTACATGTGGAAATATTGGATCTCCAGCTACTGGTTACAATATCAATAGTTTCCTTTATGTTTTAATCATTCAAATGAAACCCCCAAAATGGTTTCCTGTTTTTGTATTATAGACCCCTGGCAAAATAGCTATTCTGCAGGAGTCTCTCATTTCCCTAGACCCCCATGGCAATAAAACCATTCAGCTTCCTTCTGAAACAAGGTCTTTTGTCATGTGACAGGTCAATGCCATACGAACCGCAGGACGGGCATTATTTCAAATTACCTCTGAGAAACTCACAGGGGTGTCTCCAAATGAATGAAAAACAGGTTTTCTTGCTCCTGTTCCACATGCATGCATCATAAAAGAAATCCAGGGTAAGCAACGTGTTGCATTTGGAACCAGTATGTACTGGATGGAATTTAAACAAGTGAGTGATGGAAAGTTTCACTATTGGCCGAAAATAAAACTTGCAGTTGTACACAAATCCTGACAGCTTACGCTTTGCAAAAATGCATAAAACAGCAGGCGCGTCTCACACGTGCTATGCACCTCTTAAAAGGTAAATTTCTTGAGTTGCTAAAATGGTAAATTCAGATTTAGTTGATTCTCGATTCTAGTTGTATCAGTGCCTAGTAAAACTAGGTGACAACTAATAAAAAGAGCATTATTACAGGGGGTTATCACCTAGCTCTCCTATATAGCACATTTAGGAAGCAGTATGTGTATTGGATCAATACTACGGATGACAAGAAGAATAAAGGAATCAATTTTGGAACAAATCAAGCCAGACGGGTCACTCGGAGCAAGGATCACCAAGCTACGACTTGCCTACATTGGACACATCATACGAAGAGAGAAATCACTGGAAAAGGACATCATGGTCAGAAGAATAGAGGTAACAAGGAGAAGAGGAAGACCAGCAACCCGATGACTTGATACTATCAAGATAACGGTGGAGAAGACCTTGGTGGACCTATCTAGGCTTACACAAGATCGATATTCCTACAGATTGTTCATCCATAGGTCAAGATCACGCAGGAAAATAAATGTCTATTGGGGGTCCTAAAAGCAAATATGTCACCAGGCTTTACTATCTTGACTGTATAACATATTTACTAGATCTCTTAAACCAGATGAGACTGGATTGCTTACTTGGAAAATCTTTGTCAGACTGGCTGTATAATCCAAGTTTAACTCAATTTCCACATACCTAGTCTGATTGATGGCTTCTCAGTGTCCCTCCTCCCTGCTGACATCTCTCACAGCTCAATTCAAGCTGCAGCTGTCATTCAAGCTGGATGAGTGTAGACAGACTGAATACACTTGGACTCATGAGTTTTCTCACTCTATAACAGGACTGTATGTCAAGATTTATACAATCATTCTGACATGGATTTTCACAGTTAGTATCAGTCTCTCCAGCTTCAATAGATTCACTTAATAACATATACAGGTTGTATTGTGAAATACGGTGGCTCAGTGGTTATCACTGCAGCCTTACAGCGCCGGGGTCCTGGGTTTAAATCCCGCCAACCACAACATCTGCAAGGAGTTGGTATGTTCTCCCCGTGTTTGCGTGGGTTTCCTCCGGGTTCTCCGGTTTCCTCACACATTCATAGACATGCTAGAAGGGATTCTAGATTGTGCTTGTACCTCTAACATTGTGATCTGCAAATTAGGACTCTCCAGCTATTCTGAAACTACGACAGAGCACTCTGGGACATGTAGTTTCTTAACAGCTGGAAAGCCAAAGGTTGGACACCATTGATTATCTGCAAAGCATTTAGAATCCTAGAATGGTAGAGTTAGAAGGGACCTCCAAGGTCCTCATGTCCAACCCCCTCTTCAATGCAGGATTCACTAAACCATCTCAGACAGATGTCTGCCCAGCCTCTAAAGACTTCCATTGAAGGAGAACTCACTACTTCTCGTGGCAGCCTGTTCCACTCATTGATCAGGATCACTGTCAAAACTTTTTTTAATATCTAATCTGTACCTTCTCCCTTTCAGTTTTATTCCATTGGTTCTCATGTTTCCATGTGCAAATGAGAAAAAGGATGATCCCTCTACACTGTGACATCCCTTAAGATATTTGTAGACAGCTATTAAGTCTCCTCTTAGCCTACTTTTTTGGAAGCTAAACATTCCCAGATCCTTTAACCATTCCTTGTAGGACATAGTTTGCAATCCACTCACCATCTTGGTGGTTCTTCTCTGAACTTGCTGTAATGCAGGTAAATTGGATGCAGCAACAGAGAGGTGCAGAGCAAGGGTTAACAGGGGTTTGGATTAATTGACACAAGAAGGATTCTTCCAGGGAGCTAAAGGGGTTAAATAGATATTGAGCCGAAAGAAGGCAAAGCACAAGATAACTTAAGGCTACAGTCTAGGCATTTAACTGTTTCACTTATTGTGAGTCCGATGCTGTTTACTTCCCCAAAGATGAAAGTTGAAAGCCGGCTGATGGTGGTGTTGCGATCTTTAGGCTTCCCCACCCAATAGATCTGTGTGCACTCTTCTGGTGGCAATGGGCGGTCACCGGTCTGACCAGTTGAGCCCCTAGTCCATCATACTGTTCTGCATCCAGGAGTCTTTCACCACAATCTCCCGTCCGACATGCTCTGTAACCGGTCCCGCACAACACTCTCCCACTCTGCACCTTCCCGCAATCATCCCCTAGTGTGTGGACTAACTCTACCTGTGATATGCAGCAGGTCCCTGCTCTCTCTTCTCTCTAGCGGGAACTCTCTCTGTCTTCCCGCGCAAAACCTCCTGTCTGCCTCTTGCTTACCACGCCCCTCTCAGCAGGTTAAGGGTCCTCTCCGTCCTCAATTTCCTTCCCCCCTGCAACAAGAGGCGCAGCCTCAGCAGTTCCAGACTCGGTGCTCTGTCAGCACGCACAGCCCAGGCTTCTTCCTTACATTGCTCCAGTTTTTCAATTTTTTTTTACAATGTGGTGCCCAGAACTGGACACAATATGAGATGAGGCCTGACCAAGGAGGAGTAGAGGGGGATAATGACTTCACGTGATCTAGACTCTATGTTTCTCTTAATACATCCTAGAACTGTGCTTGCCATTTTTGCTGCTGCATCACACTGTTGACTAATGTGCCGGGAACCTGGCAATGACATAGAGTCAAGTATCTATTTAACAAACTAAACTGCAGTCTGTAGTGCTATAGTATGCAAACAAGAAATATATGAAATTTGAATTGCATTGCTGCTGTAGAAAATATGAAAAAATACTTAGTGCATAAATTGGCCAATTCATGTATGCCCACCAGCCATAACAAGGTGATCCTCTTTGCTGCAAACCTATCCTAATGTGATTCTTCTCCTGAGCTGATAGCCTACATTGATATGTCAGGTTTCCAGCAATCAACCCAGGAGAGGAATCACATTAGGTTAGGTCCTCAGCAACGAGGATCGCCTTGTCATGGCTGCTGGGCATACATGAATTGGCCAATTTATGTGCTAAGTATCTTTGTTTTGTTCCTATTTCCTAGAGCAGTAATGCAATTCAAATTTCATATATTTCATGCTTACATGCTATAGCACTACGTATTGCAGCTTTATTTGATAGTTACTTTATATATAGAGATGGATACTCATGGAATGCACCTGTTCACAAGTGACGGTCAGTCTTTGATATCTGCATACAGAGTTAAATGTCTTCTTAGATAATCTCTCTTCATAGACGACAGCGCTCTATTTCTTACATAGTAACCATAGAGTTAAATGGAATCTGTCACATTAAACATGATGTCTAATCTGCAGGTGGCTTGTTTTAGAACGTAGGAGCTGAGAAGGTTGAGATATAGTTTTGTGCTGAAAGATTCAGTATAACTACTATTTCAGACATGTAAATCAGTTCTCTTTCTACGTTCAGGAGTCCAGTGGGCGGTCCTGTTCAGTGACTGACAGCCCAAAATTCTGTTCAGCGCCTATTTGCATTGTACCATGCTGTCCACGGATAGAACTGGATGTACAACATGACAGGGTCCCTTTAAATGTGAACCGCTGATGATCCCCCACTATACATGTAAAAGCGTCATATAGTACATATCATGTAGATCAAAAGGGCTACAAAGAAATTGTTATACATATGTCAATCCTGCTCTAATGCATTTAGTCTCAAGACAAATATTGTTTGAATTCTTTAAGAGACTGGTTGAACTAGAACGCTTCTTGCCAGCAGACATTCCTATGCAGTACATTTTTAGAAGAGTTCTTTTTTTTTCTTCTAGAAATGAATAATACATTGGAGAAGAATCTTCTGGTTGAATTCTGGTGGATTAATTAAATAAAGGTGATGTTCTCAGTATAAATATAAAATGTAAAAATGGACATGTAGAGAGACAGACAAAAATCATTTTAGGATTCTGCGTTTTAAGCTCGTTCAAAACTAAGAACACTGTTTTAATTTATAATACCTGCCAGACGTTTGCAATTGTTTTTTGCCAGAAAGGTCTCGTATCATCCATATCTGAACTTGCCCTTTGCATCTGTCACTAGGTGGTGCCGCACTTTCATTACGGACGACACGGGGCAATACAGAAGGTGTTGATTTCTAGGACTGGTGATGCGTCCAGGCAAGGAACTTGTGGGTCAATACTAGAGATGGGCGAATCATTTCACGGCCACTAGATTGGAGGCCCACAAATCTCTGAACTTCATGAATCCCTGGCTCAGCTTTTGATTTGCAGGAGCTGGCATGACGTTACCTGTGTGACTTGATGCTCAAATGATATCGCACTGGTCCTGTCAAATCAAATGCCGCGCTGTTGACGGCAGAAGGTGAGATATTCATGGGCTTCGCATCTGGTGGCCAGGTGCAACTGACCTGAACGCTGGAGTGAAGTCCAGTGGAGTTATAAACATGCATCTAAGTAGCTCCTTGCTGTGAGTCATGGACAGAGCCACGTTCTAGTTAAACCTCCTGGAACCTGTCAATGTTGCCGGCGATAAGTTATATTTACCCCAGTCTACTGCTTGGTTTTGCTCCTGTCTCTTTGTACGTCCCAGATTTATTTCCCGACCTCTGCTTGCATTTTGACTACCAACTGTTTCTGGATTATGTCCCTGACTCTGACCTTCTGGATTCGACCTAGCATCGTCATGACCATTCTGCTAGCTTGCTCCTTAAGTCAGCAGCCACTCCGTGGGCATTACCCTAGTGGCCTTGCATAAGTGCAGATCCCTGTATAGGAGGGAAAGGGTGAAGACCTGGGACCTGATAAATGGAATGTGCAAAACCTGACAGTGGAAGCCCTATTAAGAGCTGCCAGTCTTCTTCAGGCAGTGCACTTTTATATGTCTACTAAAATTAGCTAATTGCAGGTTTTTCTGCTGCCTGGACCCCAAATTATTAGCTTTAAAATGTGGAGGGTCTGTGAAACAAGTTCTCAGTTCTTCTGCAGCACCACCTTAGGGAAAATAAAGAATGTCATGCTATCCTCTGACATCAATGGGTTGTGTATGTAATACATAGACATACAGGGTCCTCCAGAGAAGGAAACACTCTTGTGACAACCTTTGTGAACAACGCAAATAAGAAACACCGCTGGAGAACTTCCTTAAAGGGAATGTGTCACCTCCTGGGACACTTTTCAGCTAATACTATGGGCATACAGGTAATAGAAATGTTAATCTAGCCTTACCTGTATGCCTGATAGTTGCCGTCTAGATATAGAGAAACAGACTTTTATTTCATTATGTTAAAAATTTCTTCCAGGCTCCGGGGCATGCAGTGCCTTGAAGAAATCCTGCATCCACTCTTCATCTCCACTGACCTGTGATGTGCAGTTGTGGTGCTGGAATCCTGCGCATGTGCCCTGCACTTCCTCGACAGTCTGTACCTCTTCCTTATTTCTATGGTCTGTTTTTTTTTGCGCAGGCACCAACGAACAAAAACGCTGAATAAACTGACTATAGAGAGAAGGAAGAAGTACAGATTTTCGAGCGAGTGCAGGGCGCATGCGCGGGATTCAGGTGTTACAACTGCACATCACAGGTCAGGGTGACGTGCATGGGAAGAGGATGATAGTATAATGAAGAGCCGAGGCAGGGATTTCTTCCAGGCACCACACTTCCCAAAGCCTAGAAGAAATAATTAGCAACTAAACAGCAACTATGAGGCATACAGGTAAGACTAGACTAACATTTCTCTTGCCTGCATGTCCATAGAAATAACTGAAAAGTGTCCCGGAGTGACAGATTCCCTTTAACATAGCATCATTAAGTGGATAGCATGAAGAAACTCTAAACATAGGAAATTAAAATAGATTTTCTGTATGATCCAAAGACGTGTTCATATCCTCCAGGCAACTCAGGGATTCATTTTCTCCTGATTTCTACTACACTTGGCTGGGGAACGACTGTAGGAGCAAGGTTTAGCTAATGGGCAATTCATAATGATCTTTTTGTCCTACTGCACAAAGTGCGAGAGTTTCCTACTCCAGCTAGTTGTCCTAAAGCCAGTCACAAGATTGTAAGAAGTAGGATGGCTGATATGGCTGATTTCCTTGGACACATACATAGCAATTCTCACTAGTTTGAATATTCAACAACTTTTTCAATGTGAGCTATATACAGTACATACCTGTGACTCAGCAGATAGAATTGTAAATGGGTTGTCCAAGACCAGGGATCGACTGTGTTTAAGAAAATGGCACCTTTATTGTAAAATGATACGAGCAGTAGCGGTAGATGATCTAATGGATTGGACTTGAGTTTAGCAGATTGTAACGGTTTGGGTGTTTTTCACCTTTAACCGACCGCAAAAGATTCTAGGCTGTCTCGAGAATGTTACCCCTGGAATAGTCTGTGTTAGCAACGGCTGATCTGGCATATAGATGGACTGAAGATTGAGGCATGGACTATACAAGATCTCTGAAGATGTCTTAGAACTAACACTTTAGCAGCAGATCCTAAAAGTCCTATAAGTTGTAGGTGTGGCCTCCTCGGATTCAGTACATCCCATAAATGAATTTAAGATCTTCTGAATTTGAATGCAAGTTACTACCTAGAACTCTTTGTTGGGTTCTCAAACCATTCTAAAACAATTTCTGTAGTGTGACAGGGGCAATATCTTGCTAAATGGGGCACTGCCATTAGGAAACCCTACTGTCATGAAGGGGTGTCCTTGTCAAAATAACACCCACATGAATGTAAGGACCCAAGTTTCCCCAGCAGAACATTTATTGCCCAGAGCATCACGTTGCCTCAGCCAGGTTGTCTTCTTCCAATTGTGCATCAAGGTGCCATCTCTTCTACACGTAAGCAATGCAAAACCATCTGGATATTCACATGATGTAGAATTAAATGTGTTTCATCAGACCAGGCAACCTTCTTCTATTACTCCAAGGTAGAATTTTTAGGAGTCCAATTTAGTTTCTTTTGTGTGTTGGACAGTGATCAGCAGTGGCACTCTGACTGGTCTACAAGATGTTTGGCTCTGTTTATATCGTATCCACAACAAAATCTACTTTGCACATAGTAGGTTTTATTTGAGCCTGGACTAATAATTCTTGGGTGATCATGATCTTGTCGTTGGTTGTCCTTCCTTGGACAACCTTTTTTTTTTTAGGTATTACCCACTACAAGTTGGGAACACCTCACAAGACCTGCCATCCTGGAAATACTCAGACCCAGTCATCTAGCCATCACAATATGACCATTGTTAAAGTCGTTCAGATCCTTATGCCAACTTTTTAAGAACTTACCATTTACTTGCCACCTAAAATATCTTATCTCTTGACATGTTCCATTGTTACTAGATAATCTTTTCTTTACCTTTCAGTGGTTTTATTACTATGGCTGATTAGTGCTCCTCTACATAAAGAATCCATTGTAGGGTGACATGAGCAATTACACTAATACCAGGAGGTGTGCACAGACCTAATGTAGGACATTTCCTTACACAATAGTAGATGACTTTATTTTTTATAAAGTCATCATTACTCACATGATAATAACTTCCACTGGTGTCTACGACCATCTCCAGATAATCCCTGTATTAATGTGTGAAATAAGAGTTAGTCAGTGATGACAGAACAGGTCACTCAAGGAGATACCCATCATTCTAGTTCATCTGGGTTATTTCCAGGAGGACGCTTTTTTTTCACTGATATTTGAAGATTATTGTATTATATATGGGGTTCTGTACTATTCTTAGGTTGTATAAAAATGTCTTGGTGCCATCATCTTGATTAAACAGAGAGATGTCCAATCTGCAACCCAAGGGCCATATGCACCCATAATTTGCCTCGAGTATGACTTTCATGTGACTGCTTTGCATCCCGGCCCAAAGGCTTTGCAGCTTTGTAGGGTGAATTGCCCATCCCAGGTTAATGAATGGAGATCACTGTGTGTGTGCAAGATAAAGTATATTGAGGAAACAAAGAGCTTACAAGAAGCTTAGTAGAGGGACAGAACAATTGGAAGGAAGTTGCCTAGGATGCCATTGAAATGGAGGGGTTTAAAAAGGGATTTTTTTTTTATACCAATGATTGTTCTCTGTGTAAATACGAATGATGGAGATTGGTGCAACAAGGCAGCAATTACTATAAATGAATAAATGAATGTCCATCCCACATCTAAACTCAGTAGCCTCTTTATTAGACACCTTCCTGTTCATTATTTCAAAAACGACAAACTTTATGAAGTTTTTTTCGTGGAACGGTGAGGAAAGTATATCAAGAATGGTTTAATGGAGGAAAAACAACTAGTGAAAGAGGATGTAATTGAAATGAAAGAACTAGAAGTGCACAGTCAAAAATAACTTTAGCTGAATACAACGGTGATGCCCCAGGAGCAACCTCACCGTGAGGTTTAAGCAGTCATTTCAAGAATATATATGTGCTAAGCTGGTCATGGACAATGTGACTGACAATTATCAGTTCTATCTCTCCCATTCATTGTTATACAGCAGGGAGATATCAGAGGCTGTTGTTGGGGCTTTGGAACAAATTATGACGAAAATGAGTCTATAAAGCGTTGTCTACTGTCAGCATTAAGGCCTCACTCCCATTAGACTAAAGTTGGTCAAACCCAACAATTTTAGCAATCTAATGTGTATGGGGGCCTTCATCTGTTCCCCAACATATGATGTTGGGATGAGAAGGATCTAGCCTGTTGGAATCTTTTTGTCCCACCGCTATCCTTGAGTCTGGCAGTGGTTTTCTTGTAAAGAACACAGGAATCGTCAGCCGAGTGTTAAGGCCCCGTTACACACAACGATATTGTGAACGATATCGTTGCAACGTCACCAGTTTGGTGATGTTGCAGCGATGTCGGAAAGACATCATTGCGTGTGACACGTAGCAACGATCAGTTGGCTGATCGTTAATCGTTGCCTAATGGTCTGGGCCATAAATCTATCGTTGGTCTCCCGCTGGGCAGCACACATCGCTGCGTGTGACAGTGAGAGACCAACGATCAGCGAGCTCCCAGCGCCACACAGCAGACGCTGAGAACTGGTATCCAGGGTAAACAGCGGGTAACTAAGTGCCGCGCGGCGCTTAGATACCCGCTGTTTACCCTGGATACCAGCGTGCTCTCTGGTCCTGATCGGGTATCCAGGGTAAACAGCGGGTAACTAAGCGCCGCGCGGCACTTAGTTACCCGCTGTTTACCCTGGATACCAGCGTGCTCTCTGGTCCTAATCGGGTATCCAGGGTAAACAGTTTGTGTGAACCGGGGATCAGTAGAGATAGCCATCAGTAGAGATAACCAATCTAATGTGTATGGGGGCACTTGGCAATTTTGTCATTAGGATAAACTTGTTCTTTATCCAACTCTCTACAGTGGGGTCTCGCCATCCGGCATCTCTGATCAGCCTGAGCTTCTCCTACTTGCGGTAAGATGTGCCTCCACCAATTCCATATTATGTCCACTTGGTGTTACTTTGATACTGATCTAAGGGTTGGTGGCATGCTTCTCTAGCCCTAAGTACAATTCACACGCATGTCAATAGATATGGTGTGCTTTTCATTGCAGCCTTGAAGCGCTGGAGTCCTGGGTTCAAATCTCACCAAGGACAACATCTGCAAGGAGTTCTCCCCGTAATTGCGTGGGTTTTCTCCAGGTTCTCCAGTTTCCTCCCACACTCCAAAGACATACTGATAGAGAATTCAGATTGTGAACCTCAATGGGGACAGTGATGATAATGTCTGTAAAGTGATGCAGAATAAGAGAGCGCTATATAAGCAAAGCATAATAAAATAAAATAAATGCCTTGGGCTGGTCTTGATTTGCTTGCCTTTTTTACGTCACTTGTGAATTTTATGATGGTTGTTCAATTAAATTTACTATTTTACCTTTATACTCTGTTTCCTCCTGTGTCTATGCCATATCTATACTACAGGAAATAATGCCAGCCCTATAAAAAACCTGTATAAGAATTACATAGATCTAAATTACAGATTCAAAATGGATTGATATTCTAAGTTTTAAAATGGAGAATAATTGTACAATTTCTACTTTTTTTTATTATATTTTTTCCTGACCTTCATATTTTATGTTGTATCAAATCTCTCCAGAATTTAAATGAGAAATATTGTGTTTTATCTAATCCCCATGTTAGTCTAGAGATCGCTGTCTGATATTTTACTAATCACTGTCGCTAAACTTTTTCTTATGGATGAGTCACGTTTTGGCTAATAAATGCTGTAATGTTTTATTAGAATTTATAATTAATCAAAATAATAATTAACCTGATATAAAGGAGCCTATAAATGTTCATTGCCTCTTCTCTGCACGTCTCATCAGGGTATGATTAGTCCATATGTCCTAATAGCGTTTAAGAAGCTGAGCCAGCTAATTTCTTAGAGTAGACAAGCACAGGGGTCCGTTTTTAGAAACAACTCCACTGTTGTCCATATTGCACCTCAGCCCCGTTCAAATTAAGGTGGGCAGTAATACCTGAAAAAAGTGGTGCTTCCACCTCTCATTTCCGAGAGGCACAAGATCTGGGAATAAGAGCAAGTCCCATTCATCAAGCACTTATGGCTTATACCCAGGGTGTCCTAGATCGAAAAACCCATTGAACGGGAGGCTGTCACCCCCCAAAATACAATATAAACAAAGCACATAGTCATATTCTATAATCTGTTCCTTAGTTCTCCAAAAATTAGCTTTTTTATATATACGAATTAGGGTGAATCATGGTGTAGCCAAGCGGCTTCAGTGCACCGTTTCTCCTTCTGAATTTGGTTATCCCAGCCTCCCTCTCTGGTGAGTGACAGTCCTTGCCCAGAGCCAGCACTGTCTCAGAAGAAAGTAGGTGTCTGCCTCTCTGGGGTTGGCACTCACACCAAACAAGGGACTCAAGCAATAAGGGAGGCACCAGCTTTCTCCTTACGGCCCCGTCTCACATAACGAGATCGTTAGCGAGATCGCTGAAACGTCACAGGTTTTGTGACGCTACAGCGACCTCGCCAGCGATCTCGCTATGTGTGACACATAGCGGCGACCGGCCCCCCGACTGGATATCGCTGATCGTGCTCGAATGTCCTAGGCCATTTTTTGATCGCTGACGTCCCGCTGGCCAGCATGCATCGCTGTGTTTGACGATGACGAGTGACCTCGTTGGCGACGCAGAACTCAGGGACGCAGGAGTGAGTCGTCAGAATAGCTGCTGTGTGAGAAGGTACCAACAACCGCCAAGGTCGTTATACGGATCGCCGTATCGTTGCTGTGTCGTTGAATAGATCTGCCTGTTTGACAACTTACCAACGAACATGTAGCGACGTACCAGCGATCCTTACCAGGTCGTAACGTTGTTGGGATCGCTGGAGCGTCGCTATGTGTAACGGGACCCTTAGACAAGGCTCTCAATCATTAGAGAGATACAGGACACAGAATGTTGCACAAAAGCCTCTTGGCCTCTCCAAGGTGCACTAAGCACCCTAATTAGCATGTGGGAGTAAAGACTTTTTTGCATAACAGGGACAGAATTTGTAGAGTAAAGGTGTAATTCATGAGGCGCTTAGTTGAAGTTGTGTTTTGGGTGTCATAATCATGTATAGCTATTGAGGTGCTGGAGAAGGATGTTATCAACACCATGGATGGCAAGAAGAACAAATAAATCAATTTTGGAACAAATCAAGCCAGACATGTCACTGGAAGCAAGGATCACCAAGCTACGACTTGCCTACTTTGGACACATCATAGGAAGAGAGCAATCACTAGAGAAGGACGTCATGATCTGAAGAATAGAAGGAAGAAGGAGAAAAAGGATGACCAGCAACTCAATGTCTTGATCAAAATAACGCGAAGAAGACCCCGGTGGACCTATCTAGGATTGCACAAAATCGATCTTCTAACAGATCGTTCATCCATCAAGTTGCTGTGGCTTGAGCTGAAAACATAAACATTAAGTCATGTCACACATGAGACAGCTTTTGCCTGTCTTTTAGTTATCTCTCGTTACTCCCCTATACACATGTATGGTCAGAATGGTCAAAAATACATATACTTTATAGGGAGATGGTGATAATCCTAATGCTGCTTATCTCCAGGAAAAATTTTGATTTATGCATTTTGGAATCCCATATTTCCTTAACGATCCTTAACTTTCTACACAACAGACATGTTCAACAGATGAGCACCCCAATATGTATCCAGAAAGACAATACGGTGGCTCAGTGGTTAATATTGTTGCTTTGCTGTGCTGGGGTCCTGGGTTAAAATCCCTGCAAGGAGTTTGTATGTTCTCCCCGTGTTTGCGTGGGTTTCCTCCGGGTTCTCTGGTTTCCTCCCACACTCCGAAGACATTGTAATAGGGAAAATAGATTGCGAGTCCCAATGGTGACAGTGATGATGATGTAATGTAAAGTACATAAATCAGCCATTATTGACCTCATCAAGGTCAGGTAAACTGGTGCAGTGTTACATAAGGTACATAAGGGGGTGAGCACGCCATTGGATCAGCAGTCAGGAGCGCACCTTACAGTGCAGTGCAAAGTTCAGCGACTTGATTAGATACTATGCTCATTGTATTGGAAACACATAGGAACTCTTTGTATTTACTGGAATTTTTTTCTTCTTTTACTATGAACAGCGCCATAAAAGCCCGCGGGTTTTACACTCTGAAGAAGCTGTATTTTATTGCAAGAAGCAGAATGACTCAACAGTGAAAGAATACACTGTGCTCCCTTCCACCTCGTGTTTGTCAGACAACCCCGCAGCATTGGCACAAGCCCCCCGCATTACATAACAATGCTCTCCATTGCTTGGGGTGCGGAGTCTCTTGACAGGTAATACCGGGGATACACGGAATTCCAAGTAATGGAAACTTTTACCTTCCGGGCCTGAGATGTACAGTATACTTCATATGTGATCCTCCGACAAAATTGACTTGGACTCTACCCAGATTGAGGTGGGGTTACATAAGGTTTATGGCCTCTGTTGGTTGATAGGAGAGTTTAACAAACATGGGAGGTGTAGGAATGTCAGAAAAAAAAGAAGTTATGATGTAAAGAGCCTCAGTGTATCCAAGTATTGCATCCAAAGAGGTATATATTAATTGGAAGTGCTCCCTAAAATAAAGCTGAGTGCACATGTTCAGGATTTGCTGCAGAACATTCTGCTGTAAATTCTGACATGCTGGTAAGAAAAACACTGCTTAAAATACCTTTGTGTTTGCCGCGCTTTTGACATGCATTTTTATTGGCTATTTTTCCCCAGTTATTAGCATGCGTGAAATTTGCTACAAAAATTGTGCAAAAATTTACATGCGGCAGATTTTAATCTGCTGCAAAACTGCAAGCAAAAAAATAATCAACAAGTGCATGAGAGATTTCAGAAATCTCAATCATTTTGCTTTAAAAGAGTGACAACCGATATGGCTTCAAATGGTTGACATAAAGGGATATGGACATCCTTAGAACTATTTCTTTATTATATGCATTTGAAGAGATGAAGATGTGGCGCCCCTGAGGCTCAGTCGCCACAGAGGTACTGCACCTTCTCCTAAGTTGTAGTGCCCCACCACCTAGGTAAGTTGGGAACTCCTTTCCACGCTCCAACAATCGCACACCACACAACAGGGTAGTTCTGCACAACCACATTGCGGCTCAGTGCTTAGAGAGTAGCAGAGCACCTCTAGTGGTTCCCTGCATGGAACACTGGATGTGCTGAGAGGTGGGTGGAGTTGAGATCCATATAAAAGGTTGGGAAGGTTTAGATCAGATCAGTTCAGTCTGAGGAGTGGAGTCTGGAGGTCAGTCTGACGGGAGGTCAGACGGGAGAAGGACAGTCAGTCAGGAGAGTCTGAGGACGGGTCTGAGGAGAAGGAGTGCTGCAGCTGCCTCAGTGATCTGAGCCAGCTGGCACGGGAAAGGAACAGAAGGAGAAAGACATAGAACTGCAACCTAAGCTTCCATAAGAGAGAGAAGGAGCAGTGCAGAACGAAGGAGTAGGAGAACAGAGAGGAGTTGTGGGTCGGAAGAGGAACCCTGCCTATAGGTTCTCAGCGCAAGGCCGGGGCCCGGTCCCCGAGGTTGTATGGACACTTATGGTTCTGCAGCAGCCACCGGTGGAGTAGTTGGCTGTAAATGCACTACTCCCAACTAAGACTCGGGGCACAACAGCAACTGATTAGAGAGCCAGGACTCCGGAGAAGGGAGTCCCCGAGAGAGGCTACAGCTGTCTGCCATATGAGTAGAGTTGTTAGGAACATCTGACAGGAGGAACTCCAAAGTACCACGGTACTGGAGCTCTTCACACCTTAAGGCGCAATAGAGGAGTCGTTCAGGAAAGGTACATGTTGGCGAAGTGTTGGAGAGGAGAATCCTGACTTGCCCGGGAGGTTGATTGAGTCTCTGCCCGGGAGGACATAGCACGGAGGCAGGCACCAGTGTGTACCACGGACTGTGAGTAAAGCTTTGGAACTGCAAGCCCTGGTGTCTTCCCTTCATTTGTGCGCTAACACTGTCAGCACCACTACATCTGGGTACCATCCTTTACACCACCTGCGCCTATCCTCATCTATATCAATTACACTGCCCTGGGGTTACAGCTTCACCTGTGGGGAGCTACACCATCTTTGCTGCAACACACCATCAGCCCCAGAGGATCTGCACGCAGCGTTGGCTTAACATCTTGCTTACCAAACACCACAGGTGGCGTCACGAACTACTCCATTCCATTAACTACATATCGCCATTGACTTGGGCGCCCAGGGACACGGACCGGGTCACCGCTGCTGTGACACGTTCCCCTGACACCGGCCCGGTACCGAGCACCCCGCAGCCCTGGGAGGGAGACCCAACTTGGCATCACGAACAGGATGACGAGACCCCATACCATCAGGCTCTGTGCGCCTGAAATTTGTGAGACTTTGAACTTTTGAAAATGTGCAGAAGACCCAATTTAATAGACTGTAAAATGGACATTAGAAATGGCCTCTGGCGCGGAGAAGAAGGGCGTGAAGAGTTGGGAGGTCCTAGGAAAAGACCGCGAAGAGTATTGGGCCTTCCCTGCCTGTATTACTATGTGACAGCGACATGGCCCACCCCCCCGAGGGGTTCGTATACTGGCTTGGTATGAAGGCACTGGAAGAAGACGCCGCCCCCGGAAGGAGGGGCAGAAGAAGCCAATGGCGGGAAAGGGGCCGAGGCAGGAAGAAGAACGCCAGAACGCCATGATGAAAGAAGACGAGAAGTCAGAAGAACAGGGGAAGGAGAGGTCACTCGCCCCTAGGCCGCCCACGCGGAGGCTGCGACTGCTGATATATCCTCAGCAGCGTCTGCCACCACCTCACACCCGATACTGTTATTGGATGAGTCCTGTTCGGAGAAGATACATGAGGGCTCTGGAGCAGAACGGAGGGCCGGGACCGCGCCCCCGCCTAGACCGGGCGCGGCTGTACCGACCTCCATCGACGACTCCGTTGAGACTGGCCTGGCCCCGGCACGGATCCAACTGCAGCCCATCTCACCAGTCACCCCTGGAGTTGCGGCTGCTGCTATCTACCACCCGGTACCGGAGCTGGAACCACAGCTGGAAACGCCAGGTATGAATCCTGCCCCGGGGTTGACCCTAGCGTTGGGAGCAGAACCTACGGATAGGAATGGCCCGATTGACCTCCGCCGACAACCCCCGACTGCAATGCCATTAGCTGAGGTCCCGATGGACACTGAAGAATCGGATTCCGAGGAATCAGCAGCAGAAGTGGCTGAGCCCCCAACAGCCGCGGAAGCGCCATCGGAGGTAGCAGATATGCCGTCCCCGCAGGCAGTAGACGTTTCTATGGCCCTTTCCATTACCCCGACCAGTCCCTATCTCTCCCTGTGGGAAGCAGGGTATATGCGGCTAGTAAGTAATCAACAGGATGAAGATACCGCGTCTGGTGGCGGTACCCAAGTTTCCAGAACCCCAGGAGGGGACCAGCGCTAAGAATTAAGAATATACAGTAAATCCCGTTACCCAGGAGGGTTTGTTTGCACCGTTGTGCCTGTTTCTATTTTTGTTGGTTATCATGTTTTTCTGGTAGCACTTTTGTTGCCTAATTTTTGCAGTGGCAGCGTTCTTCAATTTTGAACTTCAGTGATCATGAACTTGGAGTGTATCACAAACTCACTTGTAAATAGTTTGCGCCTCTTTAGGTGCTCTCTCTTGGTTTTACATAAAGAAACTTTGTGAAGATAATGTATTACATAAAGACACATTGCGAAGATGATGTTTTGCATGGACACTTTTTGAAGATGATGTCTACCTCAAAGGACACTGCAAGAGATCCCGGCTGGGAGCGGTGTCCAGCACTTACAAGAATCTTTGAAATGTTTTACGGTTAATAATGTATTTTATAAGAGTATTAATAATTGAGAAATGGCTTTAGATAGAGTGAGAAATGTCTTGATATAGAATTCAGAATAAAGAATTGAAAGTAGACAGGTGACGGATCAGGTACTTGCGGTCAGCGTCTTGCGTCTAGAAGAGACAGTGAAAGTAGAAAAATGATCAAGACTGAAGTGATAGTGAGTCACAGAGAATGGCACTTTTGAATTAAGGAAAAATTTGCACTGTTTAACTTAGAATTTTAGATAGGATTGTTTGTAACGTTCAAGAATAAGTACCTCCTATACTAGAAAGTTTAGTATAAGAATTGTTATGCAGCATTATAACATTTTTGTATGTTCCTGTACTGTCAACTTTGTTGTCTTGCAGCCCGCAGACGTGCTGTGTTTAACGGGGGGGTATGTGGCTCCCCTGAGGCTCAGTCGCCACAGAGGTACTGCACCTTCTCCTAAGGTGTAGTGCCCCACCACCTAGGTAAGTTGGGAACTCCTTTCCATGCTCCAACAATCACACCCCACACAACAGGGTAGTTCTGCACAACCACATTGCGGCTCAGTGCTTAGAGAGTAGCAGAGCACCTCTGGTGATTCCCTGCATGGAACACTGGATGTGCTGGGAGGTGGGTGGAGTTGAGATCAATATAAAAGGTTGGGAAGGTTTAGATCAGATCAGTTCAGTCTGAGGAGTGGAGTCTGGAGGTCAGTCTGACGGGAGATCAGGCAGGAGAAGGACAGTCAGTCAGGAGAGTCTGAGGACGGGTCCGAGAAGGAGTGCTGCAGCTGCCTCAGTGATCTGAGCCAGCTGGCACGGGAAAGGAACAGAAGGAGAAAGACGTAGAACTGCAACCTAAGCTTCCATAAGAGAGAGAAGGAGCAGTGCGGAACAAAGGAGTAGGAGAACAGAGAGGAGTTGTGGGTCTCAAATACCACTGCCAAAACTAACATGACTGCTAATAAAAAGGCTGGCCATGTATACACAATAGTTATTTTACCCAAACCCATAATATATAAGCTCACTCCACTCAGCCAAGCGTGCATGGAAATTTCTCAGAAAGGAAGGAGCACCAACTGAATTCTGGAGCAAAATTTTGGCTGGAATAGATAGCAGACGCTATGCCAAATTTGGACAGCCCCTGACATGACATGCCAAAACAGCACACAAATGACCCTATTTTGGAACCTACACCTCTCTAGGAATTCATCTAGGGGTGTAGTGAGCATTTTTTACCTTCATGCGAATCACAGAATTATATAAAATTAGGATGAGTAAAGTTGCTTTAGCCCAGAATTTTTAGTTTTCAAAAGGGATAATGGGAGAAAATGAATGGTACAATTGGTTGTGCAATTTTTCCTGAGTACAGCAATAACCCATATGTGGTCGAAAACTAATTTTGTGGCACAAAGCTCATAAGAGAAGCCCTATATTGAAGTTAAGGTTTTGCTAGAATGGTTTGAGGGTGCCATGTCAACACTGGTAGAGCCCCTGAGGTGCCGGAACAGCCAAAACATCCATATTTTACAAACTACATCTCTCAATGAATTCATCTAGGGGTGAAGTGATCATATTGACACCACATGTGCCTTACAGAATTTTATACCATTAAGTGGATAAAGGAAAAACAAATACAATTTTTCCACTAAAATGTTGTTTTACATCCAAGTTTTTAATTTTTATAAGGGCTAAACGGGAAAAATGGACCTCACAGTTTGTTGGGTAGGTCTTCAGTACGTGTGTAATCGGAGTGACTTTTCAGCCACAGTGGTAAGTTCAGAAGGGAAAGAGCGCCATACCATAGTGAAGATTTTATTGTTATGGTTTATGGGTGCTATGACCCACTGGCAGAGCCCTTGAGGTTCCAGAACAGCATAACTCCCAATAAGTGACCCCATTTTACAAACTACACCTCTTAATGAATTCATCTAATGGTGTAGTGATCATATTGACACCATGAGTGTGTCACAGAATTTTATACCATTGGTCAGTGGAAAAAAAATAATTTTTACCACAAAAACTTTATTTTACGGACAAATTTTACATTTTCACATGGGAAAATGTGTAACACTTGGAACCAAAATTTGTCACACAATTTCTGCTGAATGTGGCAATACCCCATATGTGTCTGTACAGCACTGCTTAGCCACACGGCGAGATTCGGTTATTTGACAATTTTTTTAGAATAAATTGTCATGGAATATTTTGCAGACCCCATATCCAGAGCCCCTAAGTGCTAGAAGAGCAGATTCCCTCCTCAAGTGACCCCATTTGGGAAATTAAACCCCTCTGGGAATTTATCTACAGGTGTAATGGTGATTTTGACTCCATGGGTGTTTTCCATAAACAAGCAGCAGTGGATGTTGCCAAGTGAATATTGCAAATCTGCAAGCGTAGTGACCAGTACATTGTAGTGACCATACATTGTGCCCAGCTCATGTTTCTAAAGATATGCACTCGTAAATTAAGAGGGCTCTCTTCAGAAATGCCAAACGTGGATGCTAACTGTGGTTTAGGCATACTGTGGTTCAGAAAAGAGGGGAGCATTTGGATTTGGGAATGAAGAATTTGCTGCATTCCTTTTTGGAGGCAAATAGCAATAGCACTTTTCCAGAGCCTTTGTATTACCAGTAAAATGGAAGCCCCCTATATTTCCATTAACACATGACGGACCAGATTGGGGACTTGCTTTTATTTGTGGATTGAGTTGAAGATTTTATTGGGAACATTTTACATAATATTTGGGATCACATTTATCCTGTGCTCTACACTGAGCACTTCAGGGTTTTAATCTAATTCTCTGAATAACATGATTCAGATGAAACCCACCAAGGGATCCATTCGCTTTGAGGCAACAGCATTTCTGTGGCCTCTGTTCAGCAGTGTCCTTTTCAGAGGTGTACAAAACTGTTTACAACCTCACTTTCATGCATGCCTAAAGAGCAGGACACCCCTGGATCTTAGGCCAGACATGTGTTCACAGTGCCTTCATCTGCCTTATAAGGAATCTTTTGCTGGGGGGTTTTGACTAAATCACGTATTTCAAAGATTTACATGGAAACCTTGGTGCAAGCACTCAGCGTAGAGCGTATGATAAATGAGCGCCGAGCCTTACTGCGATCTTTGGGAGGCAGAATGAACAAATCAAGAGCAGGTAAAGAATTGCTGTTATTTCTTTTTTACGCCATTCCTCGTGTTGTATAAGTTGATTTTATTCTTTGGGTTGGTGCGATTACAGCGATACCTGATTTATATCGGGTTTTTATGTTTGGCTGCTATCACACACTAAAAGATGTTTTTTTTTTGGAAAATAAAGTTTTTACATCTCCTTATTTGAGAGCTAGAATTTTTCCATATTTCTGCCAACAAAGACACGTGAGGGCTTGTTTTTTGCGGAACGAGTTACCGTTTTTATTGGTGCCACTTTCAGACACATAATGACATTTTTTTTTTGATTGCACTCTTATTTCAATTTTTCTGAGGCAGAATGAACAAAAAACAACAATTCAGGAACTGATTTCTTTATGCTTTTTTATGTTTTGCTGTTTTTACCCAATAAAAACTATGATATAGAAAAAAGAATTGTTTTTCAATTACTGTATTTTTTATTTTTCTGCCGATGGAGTTGTATGGTGGCTTGTTTTTATGTGGGATAAGATGATGTTTTGAGCTATACCATTATTCTTTATATTTACCGTAACTATTCCACTTTTTTTGGCGGTATAATGAAAAAATACTTTTTTGCCACATTTTTTATAGATTTTTTTTAATAGAATTCACTGAAGTGGTTTAATAGTTTGACAGTTTTATAGGTTAGATTGTTCTGTATGTGGCGATACCAAATATGTGGGCATTTTTATTTTTTTATTTTTTTTTTTTTTAAAAGAATATGCCAATCAAATATTTTTTTGGTTTATTTGTTTTAGAATTTTTTTTATATTTTTACAAATTTTTAAAACTTTTTTTTACTATTTTGCTAAGTCCCTCTATGGGACTTTAACTTTTATTACTCTGATCGCTGGTATTATCCATTGCAATGCATTATACCTGTCAGTGCTCAGTGACAGGAGCCTCTTAGACCATGCTCTGAGAAGAGTATAAAAGGTTTGCGGTAGCTGGTTGACTCAGAGGTCATCATTACTACCTCAGGTTGTCATGTCAATGATCGGGACCTCAAAGTGACGTCAGGAGGCGCCGATCTGAAGAGTGAGAGAGCCCCCTCCCTCTCCCAGCCTTTAGATCGCTATCGATCGCAGCATTTAGGGGGTTAGATGATCGGGGGCACTACTTCTGGCAGTGACAGCCAGAGCTCAGCTATAGCTTACATCGAGCTCCCGGCGGTAATCGAACGGGCAAAACTCCTGGTCCGTATGATCGCCATGACGTAAACTTAAGTCATTTTGCGGGAACCTCTTACCGACCATGATGTAAATTTATGTGAAATGTTGTGAAGGGGTTAAAGGAGGTGTTTAAAAAAAAAATCCATATGTTGTCTAAAAATATCTATGGTATATATATACTCACCTTCCAATTCCTTGCCACTTCTTTCGTACCACTGCCTGGTCTGCTTCATTATTATGCTTACTTATGTAGCACCATCATATTCCGCAGCACTTTCCAGATGCTGCCATCACTGTCCCCATTGGGGCTCACAACCCAAATTCTCTAGCATGGGAGGAAACAAACCCGGAGGAAGCCCACCACAAACACAGGGGAGAACATACAAACTTCTTGCACATGTTGTACTTGGTGGGATTTGAACAAAGGACCCCAGCGCTGAAAAGTAACCATAGTGCCCATCTTATCTCTACCGGCAGGGGACAGCAGTGACTGGTTACAGGATGTTATTGCAGTCATTTATTTATTTTGCTTGCTTATATAGTACCATCATATTCCACAGTTCTTTAAGGTACTGTCACACTTAGCGATGCACCAGCGATCCCGACTAGCGATATGACGCGGTCAGGATCGCTGGTACATTGCTAAGTGGTCGCTAGTGAGCTGCCACACAGGCAGATCTCACCAGCGACATCGCTGGGGACGGGGGTCGCTACTTACCTGTCACACCAGGCGATCCTGCGTCCTCCCGCCCGGCTCCACGCGTCGCTCGTCTCTCCACAGGAAGCGCCGCAGGAAGCTGACGACGAGAAACAGTCCAGGACGTTCTTGCGCGATCAGCGATAACCAGCGGGGGAGCCGGTCGTAGGTAAGTATCAGACACAGCGATATCGCTAGCAATATCGCTATAACGTCACTAGTTATAGCAATATTGCTAGCGATATCTCTTAGTGTGACAGGCCCTTTACAGTCACTATGACTTTGAAGTGTGGGAGGAAACCCACATGAACAAGGGAAGAACAAACAAACTCCATGTAGATGTAGCTGGGTCGCCCTCCCAGGGCTGTGGGGTACTCGGTACCGGGCCGGTGTCAGCGGGATGTGTCAAAGCAGCGGTGACCCGGTCCGTGGCCCTGGGCGCCCAAGTATTAGGGGAGATTGAATGGTGGAATGTAGTTAATGGAATAGTTTGTGACGCCACCTGTGGTGTTCGGCAAGTGAGATGCCAAGCGGACGCTGCATGCAGATCCACTGGGACTGATGGTATGGTGCAGCAAAGATGTAAAAGCTCCCCACAGGTGAAGCTGTAGTACCAGGGCAGCGTAGATGTGGTTGGCACGGGGATGTAGCAGTGTCAGAAGGGTAGGAAGCAAACAAAGACACAGCGGGGTGCAATTTCTGTACCTTTACTTGATAAATGCAGTCCAGGGTCCTGTTTACAGATGGTACTGGGGCAGGCTAGCCTGGAAGCAGCTCAGGATTCCCTCTCAGCAGATGGGCTGTGCAGTCTCCAACCTAGCGCTTATTTGAGTGAAGTACTCCTAGTACTGAGTTACACTGAAGTTCCTCCTAATTCTCTTCTACTAGCGCTCCTCGTATGGCAGACAGCTGTAGCTGCTATTCCTCTCTTGGCTCACTCCGTGCTGTTGTGCCTCCGAGTCTTAGATGGAGGTAGGGCATTTACAGCCTCCTACTCCTCTGGTGTCTGTTGCAGGACCATTAGTGTCCGTACCACCGTGGAGACCAGGCTCCAGTTCATGCACTCTCGCTGTGAGGGAGCTCTCTTTCCTCAGCTCAACCTCCAGCTTCTCTCCAGATGTCTGCACACTTCACCCTCCTCACACTAACTGACCACTCCTTCCTCTTGGCCCTCAGAGAGCACTCCTCCCTTCATTTCCAGTTCAGAGTCCCCCCTGCTGGCCTGGAGTGGAACTGTGTTGCATGTATAGGTTAACTGCGAGAGAGACCCTTCACTGCTTCCAAGCCTGGCATTACCCTCCCTGGAGGAAGGCAAAGCCACTGTGGCAGCCATACTCCTGGGGGCGCCACATTAACCTTGGTGGGATTTGAACCCAAGGCACCAGCACTGCAACAATACTAACCATTGAGCCACCATACTGCTATATCTATGGCTTACCGCTTCATCCAATCATTGGTCGCAGGGGTCATATGCTCCTCTTCTCTGGAGTAGGCAGCGAAAAAGCTAACTAATGACCTAACTTTATTACTTGTTATTTCTAGACAATGCAGAACAGGTAGTGGACAACCTCTTTAATCCCATGTGCAGGGGTGGTTTAGGAAATACAGGGCACTGCTGCCAATGTGGGCACAGCGTAAAAAAAAGGCCTCGAAGTTCTGTCCGCTATTGCAGCAGTTAATAACACAGGTCAACGAAAAAAAATTTTTTTTCTGGTGTCCAAAATATTTTAATGAATTTGGGGTATTTTTGGGGTGCTGATTCTGAATATGTCATCAGTTTTGCCAGATTGGCTCAAGTTTTTGAGATTTTTGGTATCTTATTTATAGCACTTGTTGGTAAATGCGACGCATCATCTCATTAATTTCTTTGGATTAGTACTTGAACTGAGCAGTTCTCAATATAGTTTTGTGTTAATTAGTGTTCTAAAAGTTTGTTCATAGCTTGATTTTTGCACTAACTTTATGTTGTTGTCTGTTTTCCAGTGAAAAGCATGAACTCATCATGAAGAAGTTGTCTTAACGATCCAGACTCATTCTGTTACATTTGTGGTGAATATACACTGCCAAAACATAGAAGAAACATAACACACTTCGTAAAAAAAGTGTATTTTGCCTATTTTGGGGTTATGCTTGGGGACCAAGACAAGTTTTGGGCACCACACATAGTGTGCAAAGCATGTATCGAATTATTACGAAAATGGAGCAAAGGACAAAGAAAAAGCTTCAAATTTGGTGTTCCAATGGTGTGGAGAGAGCCAAAAAATCATCATGATGACTGTTATTTCTGTGCAGTGCAAGTGCAAGGATTCAATAAGCATAAGAAACGAAAATGGGAGTAACATGGAATCTGCAAGAAGGCCTGTCCCTCATTGTGAAGATGTGCCTGTACCTGTGTTTACCATAAATAACAGTCATCATGATGATTTTTTGGCTCTCTCCACACCATTGGAACACCAAATTTGAAGCTTTTTCTTTGTCCTTTGCTCCATTTTCGTAATAATTCGATACATGCTTTGCACACTATGTGTGGTGCCCAAAACTTGTCTTGGTCCCCAAGCATAACCCCAAAATAGGCAAAATACACTTTTTTTACGAAGTCTGTTATGTTTCTTCTATGTTTTGGCAGTGTGTATTCACCACAAATGTAACAGAATGAGTCTGGATCGTTAAGACAACTTCTTCATGATGAGTTCATGCTTTTCACTGGAAAACAGACAACAACATAAAGTTAGTGCAAAAATCAAGCTATGAACAAACTTTTAGAACACTAATTAACACAAAACTATATTGAGAACTGCTCAGTTCAAGTACTAATCCAAAGAAATTAATGAGATGATGCGTCGCATTTACCAACAAGTGCTATAAATAAGATACCAAAAATCTCAAAAACTTGAGCCAATCTGGCAAAACTGATGACATATTCAGAATCAGCACCCCAAAAATACCCTAAATTCGATGAAATATCTTTGGCACCAAAAATGCTGTTGACCAGTGTAATCAGCTTTGGCAACTGGCATGTCATATGCATAACGCACCAGGAAATCACATAAATATTGGTTCTTCCATACCATTTTATAGTCTTACAGTGATTCATATTTCTAGTGATTTGGCACAGTCCTCAGCTAGAGCAAGCATAGACCAGCAGCTGAGGATCTGGAGCACATTCTTCTGCTTTTCCGAGAGATTAGCAGCTGTCTACATCCCGGCTACCTGTGACGTGCCTATCGGCAAAGGAGAGTTCAGCACAGGAGACCTGTTTAAGACAGTTTTAGGAGGAGACCCTCTCCAGTTTTTTTTTCTTTTTCTACAGTTAAAGGAAGTTATGCAATATCTCAGTCTGATAAAAATAACAAATTAAGTTGAAATGAGTCATTGCAAAGGAGTGGAGATGCTGAGACTAGCAGGAAGGGAGAGGAATGTTTGAACTGTCCCATCTGATTTTATAGGTTTATATTTTCCTTGGCATGGAAAAAAGACTTGAGCGTTATCTCCAGTTATAAAAGAAAACCAACAGCCCGTATCTTCTTGTCTAATGTCTTTCCTCAGTGACCGGGCCAGAAAAAATAATCCTCTGCAATCTCCAGTTTCCACCAGCAGTTAAAGAAAAGATCTAATTAAAATACAAGCTCTGGAGGACTCTTCGTAATATTCATAGATGTAAATGTACGCCGTCTGACACAAGTAACGTATCCGCAAAGGAAGTTTTCTTTTTTTTTTTTTCCTTCTGAATTCCTTTGTTTCCTGTAGAGATTGTTGTTTAAAACAATGTTCTCCGGCACACATTTCCCCTATGGGACTGGTGATAGTACAGACAATCTCGAATATCTCAGCGGAAATCCATACTCTCATTCAAAAATATACTATGAGCTGAAGGAGCATAAATCATAATAAAATACTTGCAGAGTGGAACAGCATTGCATAGAGATCACTGCTCGTCATGAAACTGAAAAAAGGAGCCGAATTTCACACAATGGTTTGTGCGGAGCATTTCTCAGTATCTACTCAAACTATTGTCTAGAAATCTTCACCCTATAATAATTGTGCTCACTGACCTTGTCACGTCGCTCCATATGCGACAATTAGAAACAGCTAGTATTCTCCACCGGCGAGCGTAGGGTTATGAAACCCAGTGGTCTATAGTTTGGAGGGTCCTTTCAGACGCCTTTTTTGACAATCAAAAAGACACCGTCCTTGATTCCATCGTGGCAACAGAAGATAGCGCTGATCCTGGTCTCCATTTCTGATTCTTCCAGTGTGGGAAACTCCTTGAAGCGGTTTCCCCCGTCTCTCTGGGAATACCTGCAGTCTATCACTCTTGAATCCAAACCAAAAAGAGAGTTGTGCCTCAGGCGGCAGAACTATATCAGGTGAGCAAGTTTCCTTATACAAGTCACCTTTTACAACTTGACAAACTTATGCTTAGATAGTGTCACTTCTTTTTTTCTTTTTGAGGATATTCCATAGAAATAGTGACACCCTATAATAATAAGATTTCAATGAATGTTGAATCAGCTCTCACAATACCCGTCGGACCATTAATGAGCATTTTGAAGTCCAATATACCCATTTCATGGATCTCACAGTCAACCTTCACTAACATTTGTGAATGAATGGCTCAATCTAAAGAGCTCACTGAATAGGATGTCACCATTATAAAAAGTCTGTTCATAAAGTTTTTAACAATCAACTATGAGTGATATTATTGAGAAGTGGAAAGAACTACAGGAGCCCAGCCACGAAGTGGAGACCACATAACATTACAGAGAGGGGTCACCGAGTGCTGAGGAGCAGAGAGCAGAAAAGACACCAACGCTCTGGTGACTCCATAACTGCAGAGTCCAGACATCCTCTGATATTAACATCAGCACAAACACTGCGCCCCTACCATGAGCTTCATGTCAGAACAGCTGCATGCAGCCTTACTGTACATCAACAAGCACAATGCCAAGCGTCAGATGAAGTGGTGTAAAGCCACCACCACTGGACTCTGGAGCAGAGGAAATCTATTCTGTGGAGTGACAGATCACACCTCTTTATCTGGCATTTGATGAATGAGTTTGGGTTTGGCGATTGCCAGGAGAATGTTACCCGTTTGACTGCACTGTGCCACCTGTAAAGTTTGGTGGAGGAGGGATAGTGCTATGGGGTTGTTTTCAAGGGTCGGCCTCAGTCTCTTAGTTCCATTGAAGGGAAATCATAAAGCACAGGGCATTTTGAACAACTGTAGCTTCCAACTTTGTGGGAACATTTTGGGGAAGGCTCTTTTCTCTTTCCCATGACTGTGCCAGGTGCACAAGGGCCAAAAAGACATTGTTGAGGAGTTTGATGTGAGAGAACAAGACCAGCCACACAGAGCCCAGACCTCAGCACTATCCAACACCTTTGGGATCCACTAGAATGGGGATTGTGAACGCAACCCTCTCCTCCAATATCAGTGTCAGACCTCACAAATGCTCTTTCAGATGAATGGGCAAAACTTCCCACAGACACCTCCAAAGTCTTGTAGAAAGCCTTCCAAGGAGAGTGGAAGCTGTTGCAGCTGCAAAGGGACCGACTCCTATTGGTGTAGAATGGGAGATTATAAAAGCTCCTGTAAGTGTAATCTGCAGGTGTCCCAATACTCCTGTCCATATATTGTAACAAGGAAGGTGTGTTTGCCTTCCAATATATATATAAGGTTTTTCCAACATGTCTGTAGCAGTGTTCTCTCATCTACAGCAGTTGACCTCTGCAACCATTCACTGAGCTCAGAAGAGCATCGATGCTGGGGTAACCGGCACGAGATTGCCTGCAGTGGTCATGTGTTCCAGATGTCACATCACCGCTGCAGTCAACAAAGAACTTGAGGAGCAACAGAGAAGCTGCGCTGGAACAGCGGTCAGTAAGGCTGATAATTCAAGAATTATGGAGGCGACCAGGACTCCATCAATACTTCTGAATCACGTGACCATTACTAAATTATACTGTACAGATTGTCTATATTGGATTATCCTATCAAATGCCCAATTCTAGGGACAATTCCAAACATCCGCTTCATAAATATTCAATCACAGAATAGAACTGAGAGGTATAGGAGACCATTCCCACGTGAACCTCCAGCTTCGGACTCACATTTGCATATAAATCATTCGAAAGTCAATGCAGCTTTAAAACCGAGCATGAATAGAGCCCTGATATTTCTATAATGACGATGTCCCGCATAAATGCATAAAAAGAACATTGAATTAATACAATATTTGATGCCTCATCAGAATATATTACATCACAAGGTAATAATAATCCAGCCACAAGCTATTGTGCTCTGTCTCCTCACAGTCACAGATCTTTGATAAATGGCTTGGCGTTGGGGATGGACATCCTGCCATTGTCGGAGACTTCCCAGGGTTACAGCTCCTGTCACCTAAACTATATTCTTCCAGATTCGGATCAGCAAGATTGTTATTCTTCTTCTTCTCGATGACGTCGATTCGAAGGAAAACTTGTTCCCACATAGTGGTAAAATAGATCAGCCTTTATCAGGTTCTCATATTAGTGCCAAAGTTGTGAGGCAAGAATCTGCAAACAGGATTTGTTCCTGGACAGATAAATAATGGACAGCCAGGAGAACTAAAAAGCAGGACAATAAGTGATCGAGGGGAGCAATTGCAATGCTAAGATTTCCCTTGTGTCTTGGAGTTTCGGGTAGCCGGTATGTGGGATGGCCATGAATAGGTGATTAATAGCCCGAAAAGTCTCTTCTGTCCCATTGAAAGGCCATAGTGTTACAGTACCAGTAGGGGGGCTCGCTGGGTTGGGTCTTTTTTGAATTTGTAGGCCCTGCACACCAAGCCCCAACTAGGGGATCATGTCATCAAAGAATGTATCTACATTTTATAGCTAGAAAGGATAGTTGTATTTGTTTAGTGCCATAGGTTGTCCTAAAATACTGTTTTATTAGGGTATATTCACACATGGTGTTTTTGCAGCTTTTTTTTTTGCTTCAATTTTCTCTGCGGCACAAACATTGCATTCTACATTTCCAGCATACTTGTTTTTTTTCCCTTGTGTTTCTTGTGTTTCTGGACATTTTTTAAAAAATCTGCAGCACATCATGACTTTCAGCGCTTTTGCTAATGCCAAATGCACCAATAACATGCATATTGTAAGCAGAGTTTTACCTGCTAACACTCTGGTTTCTGGTGTAGGAAAAAACTGCTGCAAAAATGATGCGTGTGAACGTACCCTCACAGCCCACACTTCAATGATGGTCTGCATCCTGTTGAATAATTTGCCTTGGATTTCACCTCCCCCACCTCAACTTTGCTCTTTAGCCTGTTGCATCCTTATTTCATGAGATCACATGGTCAAATTTTACTGCACCCCCCCCCCCCCCCCCCGCAATGATCGCATGTATATGATGTGTCCCGACTCTCCTTTGACAGATAATGTCCAATCTTCCAAGGGAGAGACAATTGGGCATGTTGACTTAATCATCTGATCCTTTTGTTCTCTGTAGAGATATGCCGCTGCTAAAGATGACTGGCAGTAACTTAATCCATTCCCATTATTGAGAAGACACAAACGCTCGGCCAAACAAGCCGATCTCTGTGGGTCCAAGGATATTGTCAGCACATTGCAAAGACCAGAACAATGTCACGGGGCTTATTCTAAAGCCCCCGTCACATACAGCGAGATCGCTAGCAAGATCGCTGCTGAGTCACAAGTTTTGTGACGCAACAGCGATCTCACCAGCGATCTCGCTGTGTGTGACATCTATCAGCGACCGGCCCCCCGTGCTCGAATGCCCTGGACTTTTTTTGATCGTTGGTCTCCCGCTGGCCAGCACGCATCGCTGCTTGTGGCAGGCGGGAAACCAGCGATCAGCGAGCTCCCAGCTCATATCCAAGGTAAACATCGGGTTTCTAAGTGCCGCGCGTCACTTAGAAACCCGCAGTTTACCTTAGATACCAGCATGCTGGTGCAGGGAGCTGGTAACCAAGGTAAACAGCGGGTTTCTAAGTGCCGCGTGGCGCTTAGAAACCCAATGTTTACCTTGGTTACCAGCTCCCTGCACCAGCGCGCTGGTAACTAAGGTACACAGTGACGCGCCCGCTCGTCGTCGCTGGTGCTGATCGCTGGTGAAGCTGCCTGTTTGGCAGCTCACCAGCGATCCTGACAAGTTCATATCGTTGTCGGGATCGCTGTTGAGTCGCTATGTGTGATGGGGCCTTTACAAATTGAGAATGTCCAAAGTGTAGACACTATTTTAATATGACACCCTTATAATTAGATTGGAAGCCCCATAACTGGTAAAACATTTACTATTTATATATATAAACAATATACAGAAAATTGAAAAAAGGATTTTTTTGCTTATTCACCCAATATGACATATTAACTAAACATTAACATAGGTGTACAACAAAATGGCACATATTAAATACAGCTTGACCACATTGCTGAAAAAAATTAAACGAAAAATGTATTTGAATACCGATCTGAAAAATCTAAAAAAAATGTTGCATGGTCCTTAAATACATTCTCTGGGTATAGAAAAAATAAAGCAAGAAAATGTCATTATAAATAAATTTAGAATAAGCTACTCACACTGCTCTCCCACACCCCAGGTTTTAGATATAGACAGGGTAGACTGCGGTGTGAGCAGCCTCTTCTTACCTCAGCACCCCTGGTCTCTCCAGTATCTGATCATATAGACAGGTTGGACAGTAGTGTGAGCAGCCTCTTCTTACCACAGCACCTCTGATATCTCCATTATTAAATAATAGAGACAAGGTGGGCAGCAGTGTGAGCAATCTCTTCCTACTTTTGCACTCCTGGTAACCATTATTAGATCAGATAGAGAGGATGGACAGCAACGTAAGCGGCCTCTTCTTACCTCAGCACCCCTGGCACCTCCAGTATTAGATCAAATAGACAGGGTGGATAACATTGTGAGAAGTCTTTTCATAACTCACCTTACTTGGTATCTCATTCTCTTGGATTAGATCATTTATACATGATAAAAAACAGTGTGAGCAGCTTATCATCCCCCCTGCTATCTCCAGTACTAGATCAGATAGGTAGGATGAAAAGCAGTGTGAGCAGCCTCTTCTTCCCTCAGCACCCTTGGTATCTCCAGTATTACTTAAGATAGACCGGGTGGACAGTAATGTGAGCAGCTTTTTCTTACCTCAACACTCTTGGTTTGTCCAGTATTAGATCAGTTAGACCAGGTAGACAGCAGTGTGAATAACTTCTTATTAGTGCACTCCTGGTATCTCCTGTATTAGATCAGATAGAGTGGTTGGATAGCAGTGTAACTGGACTCTTCCTAACTCAACTTACCTGATATCTCCAGTATTAGATCATATAAACAGGATGGACAGTAGCGTGAGCAGCCTCTTCTCACATCAGCACTCCTAATATCTCCAGTATTAGATCACAGAAATGGTAAACAACACTGTGATCAGCCTCTTCTTACCTCAGCACCCCTGGTATCTCCAGTATTAGATTAGATAGACAGGGTGGACAACAGTGTGAGCAGCTTCTTCTTACCTCAACACTCATGGTATCTCCAATATTAGGTTAGATAGGATGGAAAGCAGTGTGAGCAGCTTCTTCTTTGCTCAGCACCCCCGGTATTTCTAGTATTAGATCAGATATACAGGGTGGACAGCAGTGTGAGCAGCTTCTTCTTACCTCGGCACCCCTAGTATCTCCAGTGTTAAATTAGAATATCTACTGAGATATTACTAGATGGCAACCCATTTTGATGAACTACAGTGATCAACTTACTAAGCAAAATTGCTAAATAAAGATATTTAGGAATTTATAATTCTATTTTTTATGTTTTTTCTTTCCTTATTTTCTATTTCTGGAGAATTTAGTTCAAGGCCTTCAATATAGATATAAGATAGATATATATTGTGCATTGCATCTACAACCTTAACAGAAGTGTTGTCCTGTTCCTGTGGCCTTTCAGGACAGCACTGTCCTCATATGTGTTGCAGCTTTCCAAACAAGTCAAGATGTATTATCTGTCAACTTAGAGTAAATAAATGACATTGACCTATTCCTGGCCTTCCAAACAAGTCAACAAGGTTACCCTACAGCATAAAGAGCTGTCCTGCTTGTATATAAAGCGCATTAGACACAGACTGATGAAATGTATTTAAGATGTCACCGATGCCTCCAAAATAATATTTTTTTAACATTTGGAAAGTTGGAACAACAGATCAGATTTTTGTCACCAGAATTTACCTAGTGGCACAAGCGGCTCCTGAATTCAATTCAAACTGTCCAAAAATGGAGCAAAAAAAAAACCAAAACACACATCTGCTAAAAAAGTCAGAATGTTTTTGTGACTTCATCATTGGGACAATAGTACTATATTATATGCGGAGCCTTTGCGCAGCATTTGTCCTAGTGTGTAGATATTTGCATGTATGGAACTATTGTCTACAACACCACATGCTAGTCAAAAAAAAATCTAAAAATTAAAGTATAAAGCTGGTCAGACAATTATGATGTCGGAGGAGAAAGCCACTGCTAGAAGTTTTATCCCTGATAGGACATTTCTTCCCATTTTACAATGGAGCAGCAGATGAGATGTCTAACCGCATTCATTCTCTTAGGGGCTTCCAGAAAAAAAAACAAGTGCAGCGCTCACAGCCATGAGGGAATGAATGGATCAGTGGTCAAGTTGCACATGCAGATCCAGTCTAATGGAGATAAAAGCTCCACATTCTGCCATTTGGGTCCAAGCAGTCAGACCCCCCTAATCAATATGTTATCACTTATCGTGTGGATAGATGATTACCTTTTTTTCACAGGAGAACCCGGAAAATACATCTCTGCCGCTGTGTTCCAAGTATTTAATATCTAATGGGAATGAAGAATCTTCTCCTAATTAATATTAGAGAGAATAAATGACTGCCATACACAACACAATCCATGAGAATAAAACCAATACTCTCACATACAGAGAAGAAATACCACCACATCATGACCAAACAACCTAGTGACTGAATAATACCACATACAAGGGACAAATACCACCACACCATGACCAGACCACATACTACCACCACATAGTGACCGAATAATATGAAATACAAGGAGAAATACCGCCACACCATGACTGGACTGCATATTGCACCACATAGTGACCAAATAATACCACATACAAGGGACAAATACAGCCACACCATGACCAGACCACAAATTACCACCACATAGTGACCGAATACTACAATACTGTTCATGAATACAAACCACAATACTAACAACATTTATTACCACCAGTGACATTATACTCAATGCTCTGTATATAGTGTATAGTGTACGGGTACACGTAATACACTGACTCACCAGTGATGTCTGTAGTTGAATCCTTCATATTTGCTTTTCTTCTTTATCCAGCACAGACCGCCATCATTTCTTCCAACCAGGACTCATCTCTGCAGAAAATAATACAGTCATCAATTGCTGATCTCTTCCAGAGCACATTTCCTCCTTTTTTCCCGGCTTCTACACTACATCAGATGAAGAAAAAAAGAGATCTCCCTGCACAGTAACAGGACCACCCTTTTGTTCCCTCCATGAGAACAGTTTCCTAAAAGTAAAAGATATTACAGTAGTAATAATTTCCCTAATTGGAACCTAAATAAATGATCTTCCCCACTTGTAACCATAAACTAGGTTCCTCATTCTGGCCCTCAAACAGTAATTGCGTCCTTCATCCAGGCCCCCTTTATTTAATAATCTCATCCAGCCCGCCCCTTTATTTAATAATAAGTCCAAACCTGGCCCCCTATTTCCCTTGTCCAGCCTGGCCCCCTATATCCCTTGTTCAGCCTGGCCCCATATGTGCATCCTGAAAACTGTGACAGTCGGCACTTCTAGGGTCAATGCGACATATAGCAGTATGATGAGGTCACGTGATCATGCTGCTGACGTCACTTGTGCGCCGCAAAAGAGGAGGAGAAGACAACAATATAGCAGAAGAAATATGGGAGTTTTAAGGTTGGATGAAACAGTGTGAGGGAACAGTATGGGAGGGAGTGTAAGAGGGGCACTGGATAGAGACCAGGCAGTGTGGCATGGGACAGTATAAAGAGGGAATAGTGGGGGGACACTTAAAGTACGGACAGAATGGCAGTCATAGCTAAAAAGGGCAAACAGTGTGGTGGTTAAAACTAACAAGGTCGGACAATGTGGCAGTTGAAGCTAATAGGGGCAGACAGTGTGGCGGTTATGGCCAATATGGGCAGACAATGTGGCAGTTATAGCTAATAAGAAGAAATACTGTGGCAGTTATAGTTAATATGGGAGAACAGTGTGGCGGTTATAGCTAATAAGGGTTGACAGTGTTGAAGTTATAGATAACAACAGAAGACAGTGTGGCAGTTATACTTCAGGAGGGTAAACAGTGGCAGTTTAGTTTATAGGGATGACAGTGTGGTGGTTACAGTCCATAAGGGGGGATGGTATGCAGGCAATCTTTCATAGGAGAGGAGAATGTGGAGGCTATATACTAGTTGGCACATGACTGTAAGTATGCAAATCTCATATGAGCAGTCACATGATGGCCACTCAAACTAAGCTGTGTATAGAAGTGGGTCTAAACTGAATTTTTGCACTGTTTGCAGGAAAACCTAGATCTGCCACTGAATAGGATCATACAAACATACATATACAAATGATGAAATATAGATAGATAAATAGATAGATAGATATTAGTAAGTACACTTTTTATTTTATTTTTTAAGACTATAAAGTTGGAGAAAATTTGATCCACAGATTTCTCGCATCATGGGAAAATTATATTTGAAAATAACACGGAAGACAATCTCTATTAGGCAACTAAAGATTTGGTGAGAGGCGCTGAACTCTGCACACACCCATTTCGAGCTGTGTCCTCAGTCACCCAAGGGAATCCATTACTGAAAAAATAATCTCATGATTGTTTTGCTGTGACTCAAATATCATCATCATCTCCATAAGTGTTCTTCTCACAGGCCTGAAGTTGAACCACCCATCACTGTTTACAACCAGCACATCCCAATATTGTCTTCACTGAGCCGTAACCTATAAAAGTTTATGGCCTTATGGTTGTCCAGCGGGAGAGTAACTATAACAACTTGACATCAAAAGGTTCCGAGAAGCAGAGGAGGACCGTCTGTGGTCAAAGGGAAGCAACTGGGGCAAAGTAGAAAGTGATACACAAGGTGAAATTAACCAGTGTTAGAAAAATAGATCAGTGCTTCTCAAACTGTGGGTGCCCCCTAATTGTAGGGGGCAGCTCTGGAGGCAGTTTTAACAGAAGTCATCAAGAGCTGCGCAGACCCGTCTCTGGCTCCAGCAAACTCTGGTTTAGCAAAATAACCGCTTTTTTAATGTTCTGATGGGTCCATTAGGCACATTTATAGAAAAAAAAATCCAGTTGCAATCTGTTTTTTAACCACACAAAAAAGTTGTTTCTACCCAACTTTTTTCTCCTGCTAAGATAACTGATTGATTTTCGATCCTTTTCGAACAAGATTACTGGACACGTGAACTCATCCTATGGGCGCAGTGCCGGTCACTCTGTGTTCCGATCTCGGTCTGATTTATTTGGTCATCTGACTGTGTCCTAACCAGATTTTTTATAGATAAAAAGTCCCTACTCCTTGATCGGCACCACCGAGTGTGCATTGATGGTATTGTCTTTTAACGAAAATTGCGTCTCTGCAAAATTTCTCTCTTTGTATAACAAAGTAGCAGTGGGTGGGTGTATTGATGGTAATTTACAGGTGATAAGCAAAGATTAACCTTTCGTTGTCCTCCTAACACATTTATTCACGATAAATCCTGTGCCCTTGTTGCCTGGGGGGGAATGTGACAGTGTGACTCAGCTGACTGTAACCCTTTCACTAAGAGCATTGTTGGATTTAGAGCACAATGGGTCTATCATTACAGCGCTGTCACATCAGAACAAACAGGCTTCTTGGGATAAATCACAGTATATAGCCCCAGCTTCTGACAATGGACCGACTTGTTTGCTTTTCACCACTCAATGTATTTGATCCTGGGCAAGGGCCCATATGTGTATACCTGATGGATTTGCAGAGAAAATAGAGCGGGTGATGACTGTACCGCAGCTCACATTTCAACGCCGCTAAACAATATTCATGCTGATCCCGTAAGACATATTTAACCATTAAAAATGCATTAAGAGCAGACAGGGCACAACGTGATTTTCTTTTTACCTAAATACATGCAATGTTTATTTTCAACCATTTTATCCAGACATCTGTCCGCTATGGAACAACCACCACTTTTATGGCAGAGGGAATCAACACTTGGGACACGTTTTTTTGTATCTGACCTTTATGACATTTTACTACATACATTCTTTTATGGTTTTGGTCTGTATATTTTTAAAGGAAATACTTTATTTTATTATTTGGCTGTTGGATATGTCCAAAGCATAAAATATAATATGCATTTCCTCCAAGGGCACGAGGAACAGAAAAGTTTTGCTGAGAATAGATCTCATCTACAAGACAAGTCATGAAACAAAGAGTCACATCCGCGTCTCCATCATTAAACGGGTTGTCCGGGCTTTTCACATAATCTCAGTACATATCTGGGCTGCAGAATTATGACAATAAGTAATTTACTTTCTGTCACTAGTTTGCACGGTTTTCTAAATATTCTGAACAGAACGTCCAAGGGGGGGGTGTTATGGCATTGAAATGAGAACTAGTCGTAACCTCCTACTCTACTCCAAACATGCCCTCTATAGCGACAGCCCCACCCTCCATAGCTACAGGCCCTCCCCGTCCACATGAAGCAGCCCTCATCACACAGTAACAAATTCTTCCCCTCCAGCAGCCTCAGTGCAGAGAGCAGACCACCCAGCTGCTCCTCCCCCAGACACACACTGATCAGTGATCTATGGAAAGTGAAAGTAGTGAGGAGGGAAAATCGTCCTGTATTCTGGGCCACTCCATGATTACAATACATAACTCATTATCAGTAATTCCTTCCCTCACTGTCCCAGGCTGCTGGCAGCAGTGAGAACAGACTGTGTGATGGCCAGTGATGGGGGTCTGCAGCTTCTAATCTGCACAGGGGATGGCAGTCACTGATGTAATCTGTTGTGTGACAAAGCCTCTGCTGTGTGAATGAGACAGCTCTGTGTCACTGATGTCTTCACACAGCAGCAGATTTGGTGCAGTGTATGCGTGAGCACTGTGTCTCTAATGACACAAATACTGATGGGAGCAGCCTGTCCCAGAATACAGGAGGATTCTTCATGTGGACGGGGAGGGTCTGTAGCTATGGAGGGTGGGGTTGTTGCTATAGAGGGCATGTTTGGAGTAGAGTAGGAGGTTATGACTAGTTCTCATTTCAATGCCATAACACCCCCCCCTTGGATGTTCTGTTCAGAATATCTAGAAAACCGTGTAAACTAGTGACAGAAAGTAAATTGCTTATTGTCATAATTCTGCAGCCCAGATATGTACTGAGATTATGTGAAAAGCCCGGACAACCCCTTTAATGCCGAGAGACATGGGCTTCACAAAAAGAGAGAGAGAAACAGAAAAAGCAGAATAAACCAGAGCTGTTTCTGAGCAGGGGTGTAACTATAGTTGGTGTAAGGGTTGTAGTTGTACAGGGGCTCTGGAGTCTCATTGGCCCTTATGAGAATGCCAATGCCATTAAAAATGTGTGATAATTGGGGTTATGTTGGAAATTTTGAGTTGGGTCCAAAAGCTACAAGTTAAGGTACAGTCACACTTAGCGATATCGCTAGCAATATCGCTATAACTTGTGACATTATAGCGATATTGCTAGCGATATCGCTGTGTCTGATACTTACCTACGACCGGCTCCCCCCGCTGATTATTGCTGATCGCGCGAGAACGTCCAGGACCGTTTCTCGTCATCAGCTTCCTGCGGCGCTTCCTGTGGAGAGACGAGCGTGGAGCAGGGCGGGAGGATGCAGGATCGCCTGGTGTGACAGGTAAGTAGTGACCCCCGTCCCCAGCGATGTCGCTAGTGAGATCTGCCTGTGTGGCAGCTCACTAGCGACCACTTAGCGATGCACCAGCGATCCTGACCGCGTCATATCGCTGGTCGGGATCGCTGGTGCATCGCTAAGTGTGACAGTACCTTTACACCATTAATGATGACCCTGATGTTTATCTCTATGGAGACTAAGGGGTAACATCTCTCTTTATGGAAAGTGAAATTCCTGACATACCAGAGTAAGGAGACTTGTAGACCATATAATGCTCCTCAGGGAAATTTACGCGAGTTCAAGTCTTCTTCCTCTCAGAAGAGGCAATTTGCATATTTCTACGGAAAATAATACTACATGACCATCAAGCTCGCTAGCCAAAATTAGGCAACAGTTGTTAGGACAGAAGTTGGAATTCCACCAAAATTACTGTTACCCACCTTACCATGTCCCACCTACATTCCTCACTCTCTGGCAAGTGGCTCTCTGCTTCTCCCAGCTTATGCACTAAACATCCATCTATCCAGCCCCAATCTCCTCCTTTGGCCCTCTACTTTTGCGGTGATGTGTTGCAATAGCACAATGACCTCCACAAGTGACATTTTTGAAGCACCCCCGACCCTTCACAGACCCGGTTTGTTTTCATTTTTTACCTTAAACTCGATTTACTTTTTGTCTTGAACCTGATGTCACCCTTTAGTCTACACCCAGTAGACTTCTGCCTTTATTCCTATAGCTGACCTCAAGTTGTCTTCTTGACATTTAAGGAGTAACATTTCTCCTTGTGGAGAGTGACATACCAGCTCTGGCATGCCAAGGTAAGGAGGCTTATTCGCCGTGCAATGCACCTCTGGGAAATTTAATATGCAAATTGCCTCTTCAGAGAGGAAGAGGACTTGAACTCAATATCGCCACCTGTTGGAAGCAGCAATCCTACAAATCACTATCGACCCTCTATTGAGTCTTGCAATATGATTTAGGATGAAAGCCAAATCAGAATCTCAATTTGCAGACACAGTGATTCGGGCTATTGGTCCTCATCAGTGCAAAGTATGAGAACTGATTTGGCTAGGTAAGAGGCTCATTATAGGGACGATAGTGACATAGGATTGCTGCTTCCAACAGGTGACCCTATAGAGTTTAACTCCTCTTCCTCTCTGAAGAGGCAATTTGCATATTCTTGACATTTGTTTTATATTTGTGTGAAAAAAACCCTTGCTTATACTCTCTGAATTTCATCCTTTCAGTGAGCGCAGTCTGCACATCGTCATTGTGATAATCTCTGCTTTGCCAAGATGTCTTGTAGACATATAGAGATTCTCTCCAGCACTTCAATGCATTTTCAATCATCCACATGGTATGGATTATGACTGTGGATTCAGCCCTGAGCCTCCTGCTGCTGAATGACTAAGAACTGCTCAAAATAACTATGTCCCCCCTGCTCATTTCAATAGACACAGAATTTTTTCCCAGCTAAAAGCGGTTCCTTATATTAAACATGCTATATTGCAGCATAATAGATGGTGATTCACTGGCTACTTTACCCAGACAAATTGCTGTAATGTCAAAAATCTGCAGTTCCAGCAAAGGTAATAGGTTTTTGACAACTATGAGAGACAATTACCTTTCACCACTGGTTCAGGACCCAACAAGAGGGGGGGCACTGCTAGACCTAATATTAACCAACAGGCCAGACCGCATATCAAATGTAAGGGTTGAGGGTCACTTGGGTAATAGTGATCACAAATTAATAAGTTTTCATGTATCCTTTAATAAGATGTGTAGTAGAGGGGTTACAAGGACACTAAACTTCAGGAAGGCAAATTTCCAACGGATGAGAGATGATCTTGGTGCAATTAACTGGGACGATATCCTGAGACATAAAAATACACAAAGAAAATGGGAGACTTTTATTAGCATCCTGACTAGGATCTGTGCACAATATATACCGTATAGGAATAAACATGCGAGAAATAGGAGGAAACCACTATGGCTAAATAGAGCTGTAAGGGGTGCAATAAGGGACAAAAATAAAGCATTTAGAGAATTAAAGCAAGTAGGTAGTGATGAGGCATTAAATAAATACAGAAGATTAAATAAATTCTGTAAAAAGCAAATCAAGACGGCAAAGATTGAGACAGAGACTCATTGCCAGAGAAAGTAAAAATAATCCCAAAATATTCTTTAACTACATAAATAGTAAGAAGCTAAAAAATGATAGTGTTGGTCCCCTTAAAAATAGTCTGGGTGAAATGGTGGATGAGGATGAGGAAAAAGCCAATATGCTAAATGACTTTTTTTCAACAGTATTTACACAAGAAAATCCCATGACGGATAACATGATCAGGGATAAAAATTCTCCATTAAATGTCACCTGCTTAACCCAGCAGGAAGTACAGTGGTGTCTAAAAATCACTAAAATTGACAAATGCCCAGGCCCAGATGGGATACACCCCCGAGTACTGCAGGAATTAAGCACAGTCATAGATAGACCATTATTTTTAATCTTTAAAGATTCCATAATAACAGGGTCTGTACCACAAGACTGGCATATAGCAAACGTGGTGCCAATATTCAAAAAGGGGATAAAAACTGAACTTGGAAATTATAGGCCAGTAAGTTTAACCTCAACTGTGGGTAAAACCCTGGAGGGTTTTCTAAGAGATACTATACTGGAGTATCTGGAGAAGAATAACCTCATGACCCAATATCAACATGGGTTTACAAGGGACCGTTCCTGTCAGACTAATCTGATAAGCTTTTATGAAGAGGTAAGTTCTGGACTGGACCAAGGGAATGCAGTGGACGTGGTGTACATGGACTTTTCAAAAGCTTTTGATGCGGTGCCACACAAAAGGTTGATACATAAAATGATAACAATGGGGATAGGGGAAAATATGTGTAGGTGGGTTAAGAGCTGGCTCAGGGATAGGAAACAAAGGTTGGTTATTAATGGAGCACACTCGGACTGGGTCACGGTTAGCAGTGGGGTACCACAGGGGTCAGTTTTGGGCCCGCTTCTTTTTAACATATTTATTAATGACCTTGTAGGGGGCATAGAGAGTAGAATTTCTATATTTGCAGATGACACTAAACTCTGAAGGGTAATCAATACAGAGGAGGACAATTTTATATTACAGGAGGATTTATGTAAACTAGAAGCTTGGGCTGATAAATGGCAAATGAGCTTTAATGGGGATAAATGTAAGGTCATGCACTTGGGTAGAATGAACAAGATGTATAATTGTGTGCTTAACTGTAAAACACTGGGCAAAACTGTCACTGAAAAAGACCTGGCTGTATGGGTGGATAACAAACTCACATTTAGTGGCCAGTGTCAGGCAGCTGCTGCACAGGCAAATAAAATAATGGGATGCATTAAAAGAGGCATAGATGCTCATGAGGAGAACATAATTTTACCTCTATATAAGTCACTAGTGCGACCACACTTAGAATACTGTGTACAGTTCTGGTCTCCGGTGTATAAGAAAGACATAGCTAAACTGGAGCGGGTGCAGAGAAGAGCGACCAAGGTTATTAGGGAACTAGGGGGTCTGCAATACCAAGACAGGTTATTACACTTGGGGTTATTTAGTTTGGAAAATCGAAGGCTTAGGGGTGATCTTATTACAATGTATAAATATATGCGGGGACAAAACAAAGACCTTTCTAATCATCTTTTTACCCTTAGACCTGTGATGGGGACAAGGGGGCATCCTCTACGTCTGGAGGAAAGAAGGTTTAAGCATACTCACAAACGCGGATTCTTTACTGTAAGAGCAGTGAGACTATGGAACTCTCTGTCATATGATGTTGTAATCAGTGATTCCCTACTAAAATTTAAGAAGGGACTGGATGCCTTTCTTGAAAAGTATAATATTACAGGGTATATACACTAGTTTCCTTAATATTGCGTTGATCCAGGGAGCTAGTCTTGATTGCCGTATGTGGAGTCGGGAAGGAATTTTTTTCCCCAATGTGAAGCTTACTGTTTGCCACATGGGGTTTTTATGTCTTCCTCTGGATCAACATGTTAGGGCCGGTTAGGATAGGGTATGGGTTGAACTAGATGGACTTAAAGTCTCCCTTCAACCTTAATAACTATGTTACTATGTAAAAGAGATGGTCGACCATACTGAAATTTGAACTGTACATACTTTGGTTCATGAGAAGTGAGAGTGCAATGAACCTCAGCGACGAGAAACATTCTTTCGCCAAGTGGGTTCGCCGACTTGTACCCTGACGGTCGTCTCCACTATGAGATAGACTTCCTGCATGCCTTTCTGCGCGTCAGTAGTTTATGTGGCGTTTGCATTTCACTCCTGCCGAATTCCTTCTTTACTTGTTAACAATGTGCAGACACAGTTTGGAGTAGCGCGTTTCCACAGGCGCCAAAGTGAGTTTCTAAAGATGTTTTGAGTGTGAAATCGGCCATCCAAACCATGTATTGAAGCCTTCTTTGATGACAGAATAATCTCCAAGGGACTGTAGCCATCAAGATCGCCTGATTTAACACTGCCGTATATTTTCCTTCGGGGCCACATGAAAGTTTGGTTGTATAGTAACATGACACGAACATTTCAGGCACTCCGAGAGAACATTCAGCGAAAAATTCAGGCTATGACCACAGACATCCTGCGGAATACATTCAACAATATGGATGGCCGCATGCAGGCGTGCTTGGGTGCGAACAGTGGACATTTTCAACACCTGCTTTAAAACATCAGTTTCTCCTGAACAAATGTATGAACAGTCCAAATTTCAGTAAGGTAGATCTTCTCTTTTGGAAGATACAGCATTTTTCCAGGTAAGGTAGTGAGTGACTCATCCTGAATCATATAAGAGATGGAAACATACATTTTTAGTAATGAAAACCCTGCTAATTCACTACTTACCGGTGCTGTTATGCCCCCCAATGTGTACAATGCACAATAGCGGAATGTGGGTGGGCCAACAGTATGATTGACAGTTGTGCAGACAAAAGAAGGGCACACAGAGGAGAGTGACATAGACATAGAGGAGAAAGCTACAGCAGCCCCCGCTGTCAACAGACATGATCAAGCATGGACTTCACATCACTATCCGACGTTGTAAACATATTGGGTAAATGCTTCTACCCTTCGAGATGGGTCTACATCTTGAGATCACTGATTGCATAATAAGCTTTGCAACACTTGAAAACCATGGACAGGTGTTTTCCTCTCTGCTAGAAATGTACGTCTTCCGGGAGCTATAAAGAATGGCAAGCATTTGCCTCGATCTGTCATAGCTGTTGTTTTCATCACAGACTCAAGGACTTTTAGCATTTGCTGTGCTCCGGCCTTCAGCTGAATCTCTATGAAAATAGCCGATTTTTGGTCCTGAACTTTGAAACCTGAACTTATGTACTTAGGGGGATTAAAGCTGTTTGTGTAACCTTGTACTGTAAAAGCACATCTATGTACGAATCTGGAAATTGGAATTTAGCATTTCAGCTTGTCCATTTTATTTTTATAGTTTCTCAAGAACATCTCGTCCAGTTTAAGGTTATATTCCAAACCAGAAATTAAAAGAGTAAAAATGTATTGCAACCATTCTTTTTTTTGAAAAAAAAAATTGCATAAGTACAAGATGATATACAAACCTTTTATGGTGCATCCAAATCCTTTGCTTCCTATAAAAGGAAGCAACACAAAATTGCAGGATGTGACTTCACACAGAGAAGATTTGTCATCTGTGACCATGGAGAAACAAATATCTGCTTGGTACTGGAGAGAGAAAATGAAAGATTATTTTTAAAGGAAAACTAAACTTTTAAAAAAGTTTTGATTTGTTGTAGCCACAGTTTAGTAGTTCTGATCACTGGCTGCCCATGTCTTGAGATCTCTAACCAAGTCCTCATGGAATTTATTCTCAAGATAAATAATGTAGTGAACTGACTCAGAAGAAAGTCAATGGGTCCATAAACCACTCTGAACGTGGTCTGAAGAGTTTCAGGCCCCGGATTCCCACTGATCAAAACTATTAGATAGTGGCTAGAACAAATCAAAACTTTAAAAAAAATGTGTTGCTCTTTAATAAAGACTGTTCGCAAAATTGATGCATTATAGATGCATTTTCATGATAGCAAATTTAGTTTCCGAAGTATAAATATCCGTTATATTAATATTTCAACACATTACCTTATAACTAAATAGGTGTATACCTATGTATATGTGTTCTATGCTCTTTGTATGAACTTCATAACTATAGTTTATTAATATTTTAAGATTTTTAAGGGGTTTTACCTTACTTAAAAGTTATTCTCAATGGACTTAGGATAGCATGATAAAAAAAATTCCTACGTATACTCACCTGTGTCTTCTAACGGTCTCAGGACATAACCACATGAGACCTTCTCCAGATGTTCTGTCCAAGCAGGATTCTTCTCCTACCACAGATGTAAAGGCTGCAAATCAGCCGTCATTGGTTGGGCGCAATGGTCACATAATATTCACCCTCCGCCGGACGTCGATGCCAGGAGACCGGTGGGGGGACACAGTAATGAGCATGGAGGAGTGGAGCCGAACCAGAAAGACAGTATGGGATTTATTTCCTTACCTAAAGGGCCTGTCACACTAAGCGATATCGCTAGCAATATCGCTATAACGTCACTAGTTTTGTGACGTAGCAGCGATATTGCTAGCGATATCGCTATGTGTGATACTTACCTCCGACCGGCTCCCCTGCTGATTATCGCTGATCGCGTGAGAACGTCCTGGACCGTTTCTCGTCGTCAGCTTCCTGCTGCTCTTCCTGTGGCGCCGACGAGCAATGCGTGGACGCGGGCGGGAGGACGTCTTCATCGCCGCGTCTGACAGGTAAGTAACGACCCCCGACCGCTGCTATGTCGCTGGTGAGATCTGCCGCGTCATATCGCTGGTCGGGATCGCTGGTGCATCGCTAAGTGTGACAGTACCTTTACCCTGGCATCATTGAAAATAACGTTTAAACAAGGGGGAAACGCCTTTAACGTCAACATATCCAAAAATGAAAAAGAAAACTTGTGTGGCGCACCTGAGGGTTCAGTCGCCACAGAGGTACTGCACCTCCTCCTGAGGTGTGGTATCCCACCATCCAGGTAAGGTGGAGACACCTGACCACGCTCCAACACCTGCATCCCACACAACATAGTAGTGTAGCAAAGCACCCTTTGGTGGCTCCCTGCTTGGAACACGAAGCGTGCTGGGAGGTGGGTGGAGTTTAGTTTGCACTCAAAAGAGCGGGAAGAGTTTAGGTTTAAGTCAGTCAGTCAGTCAGTCAGTCAGTGAGAGTCTGACAGGGAGTTGAGAGAGAGAAGATCCCCGGAGAGGGATGGATGAAGGAAGTGCTGCAGCTGACCTCAGTGATCTGGGTCCGCTGGCACAGGGAAGAGACATTAGAACGAAAGCCTGATTCTCCATATGAAAGAAAGGATTGTACGGAAAGTAAGGAGAAAAGGAGGACTAAGGATTAGGGTTAGAGGAGAACCCTTCCCAAGTTCACAGCACAAGGCCGGGGTCCGGTCCCCGAGGTTGTATGGATACTAATGGTCCTGCAGCAGACACCAGAGGAATAGAAGAAGTCACCACTTTATTCCCACACAAGACTTGGGGGCACAACAGCAACGATAGTGAGCCTGGACTTACTTAGCAGCAAGGGGTCCCCGAAGCAGGCTACAGCTGTCTGCCATACAAGTAGAGTTCATAAGAACATCGAACAGGAGGATCCCCAGTGTAACTCAGTGCTGGAGTACTTCATTTTAAAGGCGCTATAAGAGGAGACGTTCAGAAAAGGCACATATGTTGGCGGAGTGTTGGAGGGGAGTACTTCATCTTGCCTGGAGGTTGACTGAGCTCCTGACCCGGAGGACACGGCACGGATGCGGGCACCTGTACCACAACAGACTGTGAGTAAAGCTTTGGAACTACATGCCCTGGTGTCCTCCACTTATTCCTGCGTCAACCTACTCAGCACTACTACATCCCCTGCGCCAGACACTACATCATCTACGTGTCAGTTCACCTACACTGCCCTGGGACTACAGCCCTGCCTGTGGAGGGCTATAACATCCCTGCTGCACCACACCATCTGTCCCAGAGGATCTGTCTGCAGCGTCGGCTTAACATCTTCATTGCTGAACACCACAGGTGGCGTCACAAATCACTTATAAACTTTCATCACCCTAAGCACACTGAAACAACCCCTTTTACAATGGAGCCCCAGGGCCATGGACCGGGTCGCCGCTGCCATGACAACTCCCGTTGAGAAGATCAACCGGCCCGGTACCGAGTACCCCACTGCCCTGGCATATGAGGGCGCTCCACTTGCAAATAGGATTAATTGATAGCTCACATCGTAAGGGTCCGATTATGCTAATCGCACTCTGATCAATGTTTGATCAGAGTTTGATCGGAGGGCGATCTGATTTTCTCGGATGTGTTGAATTTAAGAAAAAAAGTTTCTCCATCTTCTCAATTCAGTCAGTCCGTGAAAATTGTGGCATATTCAGATAACATCCGAGTGCGGTCAGATGTTTTCCACGGACTCATAGACATGAATGAGTGAGTGCTATCGGAGACAAATCCTGCATGCCATGACTTTTTTCTTGGATCACTCGATCCAAGGCAAAAATTGGTCCGAGTGCGATCTGATGTTTTGATGGATCGAAAGTGTGGTCATCTGCACATGCCCTAAAAGCACATTTTCAATGATCAGGCCTAGATCAGTCTGAAGTCTTTAGTGAACAGTTTTAAGTCCTCTGAGGTTGCAGTAAACAATCTCCCAGAGGTTCATCTGATACCGGACTGCACAATCTCCACATCTTGAATCTACAGTCATATCAGTCCATTAGATGCAAGACAAACTGCCCCTTGTCTGCTACATAAACACTATTTAATGATGCATTAGCCAAAACATTCCAAGTGACAGTCCAGTGTTTACACCGCCCTGACACCGGCCATTTATAATCCATCACTTTTCTTATTTGCACACTTAAAACAATGACATGGCCAGAGGCCATTTTCACTTCTGTCTCGCTGTTGGCAAATTAAAATGTAAATATAATGTAACATTGGTCATTAGTATAGTACAGATAAACATTTCAAAGATAAGAAAACAAGCACCGAAACATTATATGTGGCATACAGTGTCCCATCACAGTACCCTTAAGGCCCCTTTACATTTAGCGATGCACCAGCGATCCGACCAGCGATCCGACCCGGTCAGGATCGCTGGTGCATCGCTAAATGATCGCTAGTGAGCTGCCACACAGGCAGATCTCACAGCGATGCAGCAGCGACGCAGCGCACGATACTCACCTTTCACACACAGCGATCCTGGCGTCCTCCCGCCCGCCTCCACGCGTCGCTCATCGGCACCAGCAGGAAGCTGACGACGAGAAATGGAGCCAGACATTCTCGCGCGATCAGCAACAGACAGCGGGGGGAGCCGGTCGGAGGTATCACACATAGCGATATCGCTATAACGTCACAAAATCGGTGACATTATAGCGATATTGCTAGCGATATCGCTATGTGTAAAACCCCTTTTATAGTAGACAACATAATGCGACACTCACACGTAGTGTCCGCATAATAGACTCCCTGAGTCCAACACTCAACATACTGGCCATCTTCCCTTTGGAATCACATTGCTCTCGGTGAACATGATAGGCATATGGGATGGGAAAGTGCCCAATGCATACATTAAAGGTTGCCATAAACCCAACTTCCTGGAAATAAAAAAAAAAATATGGCAGCAAAGACGCTCAGCATACACCTAATATGTGATGTGGCTGACATCTGGATCTAGTGCTGGGACCTCCGTCTATGACATCTATATATCTAAAGGCCCCGTCACACACAGCGAGATCGCTGATTTTGTGACGCATCAGCAATCTTGCCAGCGACATCGCTGTGTGTGACGGGGATCAGCGACCGCCCCCCCCCCCACCGGGTATCGCTGATCGTGCAGGATCGTCCTGGGCCATTTGATCGCTGGTCTCCCACTGGCCAGCATGCATCGCTGCGTGTGGCAGCAGGAGAGCGACGATCAGCGGCGCTGCACGCCGGTATCTAAGGTAAACAGCGGGTTTATAAGAGCTGCGCGGATTCCGCTGCGGTTTGACACCTATTCCATTGTCCAGGTATCAAACCGCAGGGGAAAACCGCTGGCCAATCCGCAGGTAAAACCTCAGGTCAATTTACCTGCGGTTTTACCTGCGGATCCGCATGGAAAAATCCGCTGGTGACTCCGCAGCATGTGCACATAGCTTTAGATACCAGCTTTCTTGCTGGTCCTGATCGCTGGAGGGGCTGTCTATGTGACAGCTCACCAGCGATCAGCCTAACGATGTCCCAGTGATCCCATCCATGTCGGATCGTTGGTGGGATCGCTGGGACATCGTTATGTGTAGCGGGGCCTTTATTAGGGTATATAGACAATAGACTACCCCTTTAACCACTACCAGCATTAGTAGTACTATCTGGTTAATGGTGGGCTTACAGTCAGGCAGGCGTTGATCAACGAACTAACAAGCACATCAGAACTTTTACATGAGCCAATGGAAACTCTATGGGGAAAAATGATCGTCAATATAATGTCTCTGTCCTCATACAGTTTGCGCACTCTCTACAGCAAATCTCTTTATACACGTCGAGATGTGCTGCCAAAAATCTTGATTTCTTTAGGCTGCATACATGTGGTGAATAATGACTTTTCATGACTGCTGACATAGGTTGAATGGTCCGGTGACAGGGAATAAGTGTTCTTACGAACTCTCATCACTTAGGCAGTAATAGTGACCCTTTTAAATCACCAATCACAAGTATCTTGCAATTAACAAAGTCTGAATACGGGAAAATTTTAAGGCTAAATTCCCACTTACTTTTAACAAGAAAACTGGAAATTAATCCAAAAACAAGACAACAACGAATGGAAGTATTTATGGGATGAGACCCAAGTTTTCGCCATAAAAATATATTATCCTCCTCTACTATTGTGGGACTGATTTTGAGGGCCACTACAAAGAAAAAAAAAGCTAAAAAAACAATTTCCTACTATAATTATATACTTAGACCCAGAAGCCAACAATAAATTGCTTTTCAATAGAAGCAACAAAAAACCCCAATGTGTGTGTGTATGAGTGAATGTGCTTTCCACCGTGGGTTGCATAATGAGTGGGATCAATGCACAAATAGAGACATGTAACCTATACCTGTTGTAAAAAAAACACTCAACCAATTCACTGGAACATTTTACAGTAATGAAGAAATGTGTGAACGGGAAATATATGCGTAGGTACAATCATAAAGAAGTACGAGCATGAGGAAGGGCATAAAAAGTAAATACAGAGAATGATGTAACAGTGGAGATCATCATCTTTATTCACAGTCACTGTGCCCAAATGAAGCACAGTAAGAAGGCAGCCATTACTAAGGAAAAATAGGCAAGTGCAATCAATAGTAATGGCTGAACAATAATTTTTGTATGGAAGCAGGTCCAACGTTCAGATGATTGCTGCTTCAGAAGTCAGCTTTTCTCACCAGGAAAAGATGTAGAACAGACAAAGTATTTTCTTTCTAATGTCCTTCGGCTCGATCTCCAGCCATGGTGACCTGATGGTTGAATGATAGGAAGATCGATCTTGGGCAAGTCCACCAAGATCTTCTCCACCATTATCTTGATAGTATCAAGCCATTGGGTTGGCGGTCTTCTTCTTCGCATTGGTTCCCTCTATTCTTCTGACCATGATGTCCTTCTCCAGTGATTGCTCTTTTCGTATGATGTCTCCAAAGTTTATTGTTAGACCTAATAAAAAAATTATTGAAAACAAAATAGGCAAGTCATATCTTGGTGATCCTTGCTTCCAGTGACCAGTCTGGCTTGATTTGTTCCGATATTGATTTGTTCATTTTTCTTGCCGTCCATTGTATTGATAACATACTTCTCCAGTACATGTCGAAGGCATTGATTCTTCTTCTGTCATTTTTTCAAATAAATAGCCAACTATGGGTCCACCAAAGCGATTTCACCTACCACCAGTCTCCCTGTTTAAAAAAAGGTAAGGGTGTTATAAGGCAGAAGTGAGAGACAAACTTTAGCATAGCCGAAACTTGTGAGCAGAGGAGGTAGGGTATGAAAAACAGGTCAAGTTCTGGATGGTACTCATTGCTTTCAGTAGTGGCGTTCAGAGACTGAGGCTAACCTACAAGACATTGGTAGAAATACCATGGCAATCAAGATTTGTAATTAATGAGGGAGTTTTATTGAAAAGTTGACATGATCAGATCTGTTTTTATTAAAAATTCACACTTCAATTGAAAATTTTATTGAAGTTCATGCTTTTTTTTTTTTTAAACCCTTTTTTTATTGAAAGATTCCACAAAATAAAATAACAAACATATGACATTGCAGTGTAAAAGCAGATTAATCCATCAAATCATCATCCACAATATCAGTTATAAAATCATACTTTCAATAATAAGATAAACAACCAACACAAATGAAATATAACATTAAACATGATGTATTCTCAGCAGCATTGCATCACTAATCAGGAGATTCTCTATCAGGGTTCTAAGTTTGTAACAAGTCGGGTTATAATAAGCAAATATTCCTGAGTCCACATAAAGCATCATATTTATGCATTAGAAAAGAGATACCTCAAGGGTTATATCTCGCAGTTGAGGAAATTATGGCATCAGGGGCTAGGTGTGTCAAGGGTGAGTCACACCACCTTTCCCAAATTCTATGAAATCTCTGGGGACATCCTCTGTTTCTGTATAATAGGTTCTCATACAGAATTATATTGTTCACTAATTTTTTCCACTGATTGATCGAAGGAGACCGTCCCCCCATCCACCTCAGCGCTATCGCTTTCCTGGCCATAAACAGAACCTCCCTGAGAAATATCCTGGCATAATGACTCCACATTTCTTCATCCACAACTCCCAACACACACAGCTCTGGACTACATTCAATTGGTATCCCAATTATCCTTTCTAGTGTAAAAACTACATCCTTCCAATAACTTCTTATAATCTACAATCCCAAATGAGATGCCAAAAATCCGCTCCCACCTCCCCGCATCTATGACAATCATCATTTACTCTTCTGCCGAATTTATGTAGTCTACTCGGGGTTAAATAGGATTGGTGTAACATATATAATTGAATTAATTTGTTATTTGCCGCTGGAGACACCGTTGTATGCGCCTCCAGTGCGTCACTCTACTGGTCATCGGTGATAGAAGGGATTAGGTGCCTCCATTTATCTTCCACAGCCAATTGGGTGGAAGCAATTTTGGAATTTAACAAAAAGGTGTATAGGGAAGAAATCACACCTGTAGGTCCTTAGGTTGACAATATTCCTATTAGTGGATATCTAGATATTCGCATTCTAGGAAGTGGGAATTGGTACATTATGGCATGTCTCAGCTGCAAATGACAAAAAACTAATGGCACATCTAGAACTAGCCTGAATAGGTGCATACCAAAAAACAGCTTACATATCAAAATAAGGAAATGGTTGCACTCAATTGCATCAAGGCATATCAAATATGAAATATATGAAGTACGAATAGCATAATGGCTTTTGTAATTTAGAAAAAACATATGAGATACTTAGCACAAAATTTGGCCAAAAGATGTGAGCCCATTCACCAATGTCAAGGTGATCTCATTGAATGGGTCCCTATACTAACTGCCTAGTGTGAACTAACCTCTGGCTAATAACATGGCAAAGGATTATCATTTTAATTAATCCAATTCTACCCGCTACAGATAGGGAGAGTCGAGACCATATCTCAATTTTTTTTTTCATCATATCATCGAGGGGGTATATATTGTCTCCAAAGTCTTTAATCGGATTTTGGTTAATTACAATGCCCAAATACTTAAATTTCTGTAATACTTGCAAACCGAACAACACGGGTACTGTTAAGTCCCCGTCATACTAAACGATGTCCCAGCGATCCCACCAACGATCCGACATGCTGGGACATCGTTAGGCTGATCGCTGGTGAGCTGTCACATAGACAGCCCCAGCGATCAGGACCAGCGACGCTGGACGCTGGTTTCTAATGTAAACGTCGGGTGTCCAGGAGCCGCGCGACTCCTGGATACCCACTGTTTACCTTGGAAACCGGCGTGTACGCCAGTTTCCAAGATAAACAGCGGGTATCCAGGAGCCACGGCTCCTGGATATCTGACGTTTACATTAGAAACCAGCGTCCAGCGTCGCTGATCGCTGGTCTCTCGCTGCCACACGCAGCGATACGCGCTGGGCAGCGGGAGACCAGTGATCGAAAAATGGCCCAGGCCGCTCGAGCACGATCAGCGATAACCAGCAGGGGGGCCGGTCGCTGATCCCCATCACACACGGCGATCTCGCTTAGTGTGACGGGGCCTTTATATTATCCATTATCGGCATAATTACCGACTTGCTCCAATTAATTATAAGACCCAAGAATTCTCCAAAGCAATTAATAAGGTCAATTGCTCTATTCCCACCACCAAATGGTCCTGTCTAATTTTAAGTGCAATTGGTTCAACCGCCAGTGCGAAGAGCATTGGGGATAGTGGGCAGCCCTGTCTGGTCCCTCTGCTCAGATTGAAATATTCCGATAGCACGCCATTCACCAGTATATTAGCTCTCGGCATACGATAAAGCAGCTCAATCCATTTGCAAAATTTGACTGGGAAACCAAATTTCAGAAGCACCCGTTGCAAAATTTCCACTCCAATGAATCAAAGGCCTTTGCAGTATCTAAAGAGGCTATCGCCCAAGGTCTTTTATATTTATGGCCTATCTGTGTCAGAACCTGCACTCTTCTAATATTAGAGGAGGTGGATCTTCCTGGCATAAAACCAGTTTGTTCTTCATGTACAATGCCCAATATTACTGCTTTCAGTCTATTAGCAATGAGTTTCGTAAGAATTTTATAATCAGTATTGAGCAAGGATATGGGACGATAAGAACCACACTCCTCAGCAGGCTTGTCAGGCTTTGGAATCACTGCAATAGTGGCATCATAAAAGGATTGGGGGAGCGAGTGTCCTGCAAGTGCTTCAGAAAGGGTCTGCAACAGAACTGGCCCAAACTGGTCTAAGTATCTTTTATATAGCTAGAATTCGACATTTTCTTACTTTTGACTCCGCAAAACTCTTACTGTTTCTCTTATTCATTCTCGTCTCGACTATTGTAACTCTCTTCTAATCGGCCTCCCTCTTACCAAACTCTCCCCCCCCTATCTGTCTTGAATGCTGCTGCCAGGATCATATTCCTTGCCAATCGTTGCCAATCGTTATACCGATGCCTCTACCTTGTGCCAGTCATTACACTGGCTACCCATCCACTCCAGAATCCAGTACAAACTTATTACCCTCACCCAAAAGGTTCTTCATGGCTCAGTACCACCCTACATCTCCTCCCTTGTTTCAGTATACCATCCTACTCGCGCCCTCCGTCCTCCTGATGACCTGAGGTTAGCATCCTCAATAATCAGAACCTCCCACTATACACGTGCTGCGCCAATTCTTTGGAATGCACTTCCCAGGTCAAAACAATTAGTCCCCAATCCCCACAATTTTAAGCGCGCCCTGAAAACTCATTTATTCAGACTGGCCTACCGCCTCAACACATTAACCTAATCTATCCCTATGTGGCACAGCCAAAAGTTTTTACCATAACCAGGTTCCCCGCATCATGTTCCCACATGCTTTATGCATCTATTAGCCCTCTGCGTCTGTACTGTTACACACTTAACATTATGGCTGGTCCATACAATCAGGGCAACTGTTACCACCCACCTTTCATGTCTCCCTTTTTTCCTCATAGATTGTAAGCTTGCGAGCAGGGCCCTCATTCCTCTTGGTATCTGTTATGATCTATGTGATTATTGTTATGCTGTAATGTATATTGTCTGTAGACATCCCCTCTGAAATGTAAAGTGCTGCGGAATATGTCGGCGCTATAGAAATAAAATTTATTATTATTATATTATTATATAGCTCCGTGGGCATACCGTCAGGACCGGGAGTTTTTCCATTAGACAAGGACATGGCCGCCTCCCGGATTTCCTCCAAAGTGATGTCTCTATCCAAGAATTCCCGGTCCTCACGAAGTACATGCTTTTTCTACAAAGTAATTGATTTGCCATAAGAGGAATGAATATACAGAATTGATTATTCTTCAGCCTTAATGGTAATCTGTAATCAACTCTCCTAAGGTGTTTATATGGGCATGCAGGTCATAGGAAGCTGATACCTTGATACCTGTGATTTGATGTCTTATTCTAGAGAAATTCACATTGTTCATAATATATAAAATAAGCTGTTAAGATCTATGAGCCGGATATAGATCTCCCTGAGAATCTGCCTCCAGAGCATATTTTAAATGCAAGGAGGCGTTATTAGTGTGGGACATGTAATGACTGACAGTCTGCTCGTCTGCTCTCCTGATGTACATGTCATAAATACGTTCTCTAAATGGGATATAGTCAGCAGTGGGGACCTCAGACATCTGTGCTAGGACCAATTTTAACCTCTTTATTAATGACCTAGTGGATGGGATTGAGAATAAAGTGGGAATATACTTGGGACAACAGAAGGAGGATTCTGGTTACAAGTAAGCTGAGCAGCAGCACTCAATGTCAAACAGCAGCCACAAAAGCAAACAAGTTTTTAGGATGTATAAAAAGAGAGATAAAATTCCGTGATACAAATGTATTGTTACCCCCTTAGGCCACATCTAGAATATGGGATCCAGTTTTGGGCTCCGCTTTTTAAAAAGGATATTCAGAAGTTACAGTCAGTTCAAAGGAGAATGACTAGATTATTACAAGGGATGGAGGCCTCTCATATGATGAGAGGTTGGAAAAGATGGGCTTGTTTACCTTAGAAAAAAGACGGTTCAGAGGAGATCTCATTTACATGTATAAACATACTAGCTTGTTTCCCGATTCTAATGCATCGGGTAATCTAGAATATGGCCAATTCGCATTCCAAGCGATATGAAGCATCTCTTGGAATGTGATTGACTGGTTGTTCACACTTTTCAAGCATAGTGTTTGACAATTGTGATCAACTTTTACCTATTGAGGCTGCCTATGCGGTGGCGTGCGTCCTTCTAAATGAGGACTGCGCCTGCGCACTGCGCCTGTCGCTGATTCAGCGACACGGGATTTCGGTTACAGACAGACAGACAGACGATTATATATATAGATGTGAGGTCAGTACAAAGGAATGGAACATGACGTATTCCTTCCAATGACCATATTAAGGACCAGGGGCCACTCATTATGTGTGGAAGAAAGGCGATTCCGACAACTAAATAGGAAAGGTTCTTTACAGTTAGAGCAGTCAGACTGTGGCATGCCGACCACAACAAGTAGTAATGGCAGACACCATAACAGCTTTTAAAAAAGGGCTGGATCATTTCCTCGATACACATAACATTGTGGGTTATAGTTAAATTAGTGACAAAATGTACAATTGGTGGAGAAAGGCTGATCTTGATGGACCTAGGCTTTTTTTTTCAACTATTTCTCATACTGGTAACACCCCCTTTCATATAATTAAAAATCTCTGGAGGCAGATTCCCAGGGAGATCTATATCCAGCACATAGATCTTAACAGTTCACTTACATATTAAGAAAAACGTGGATTTATCTGGAATAAGACATTGGATCATAGATATCAAGGTATCATTTTATTCAGCTTCCTACGACTTACATGCTCATATAGATGGTTTACGAGCAGTGTCGGCCTGGGTTGCCTAGGGCCCAAAAGTAACATTCGTTTTGGGGGACCCATTTTTCACCTGCATATAAATATTGCACTACCCCCATTCACAAATTTACCTCTATCTCTATATAATAACAAACATTGGGTAGTTTGGTTTGTGAATGATGATGAGATGCTGATTTTTTCTGTACAGAGTGATTCAAGTAAATTATGCCAAGTACTGCACATACAATGGGGTTGGAAGCCGAGATCTGCAGAGGCGCCCACTGGGGGATTCCCGTTACCCTATGGGCCAGTCCGAGCCTGCTTAGGAGGGTTGATCCTATTGACAGATTCCATTTAACTCTACTCCATAAGCCTCAACTCCCTACTCCACCTTTCCAAGCATCAAACAGAAATCATAGTCAGGCGGAACATGTATTCGAGGCAAGCGGAGCTTTGGAGGTCAGGACAGGGATGAGAGGTCGAGACAGGGAGCAGACCATGTAGATGAGGTCAGATGGGTTGACATCAAAATGGAGCAGGAAAAAACACAAACTGCAACCAAAAAGACATTACTGCTCACGTACAGAAGGATGGAGGCATTGGCTCGGGTCAGGGGTGATTCATGTGCATTGGTCATTTAAAAGACCGGTTGCAGACATGTGTGCAAGCCACGGACAGAATTAGGCAGGAGAAATGAGCCAGCGTATCGTGATGCGAAAAAATCGTAGAGATATTAAACTTGGGAAAGGACACTAAAAATTCTGGGAGCACAAACGTCAAGTGGGTTTCGATGTCAGACAGAAAATTTGGGGTTCCCCAAGGCAAAAACATAAGAGAGGTTAAAAGTAGGTATCAACTATGGGAAGCATCTTATTTCTGACTTGGCATCCCACTTCTTAATATGAATAAAGATAATTATTATAATTAACAATTCATTTTGCTAAGGAATGAATTATTCATACACAACCTCCGATGCTTTCCTTGGTATTTAAAGTGAGTATGTCAGCAAATTTCTCCAATACAGTGGTGTGTCGGCAATAAAAGCATGTGAGGACATACCTTACTTTCTGCTGACCTTCGCTGTGTATAATATATTACCCTTATGCAATTTAAGGACAAGTTTCTCTAAGCCAAGGAAGTGCACTCAATGTCATTACAAAACCTTTCCCAGCACCTCCTCATTTGTTTGATTGACAGGACCAGTTCTGTAAAGTTCGGCACATGCACAATGAACTCTAATTGTGGGCACTGGTCTTATAAACTAGAACTTATGGAACTTTTAGGGCAGGTGCAGACCATCGTAGATTAATCCGAGAGAACCGGGTCGATTATGCAAATCACACTCTGATCACAGTCTGAGCAGAGTTTGGTCAGAGTGTGATCCGATTTCCTCGGATGAGAAGATGAAGCCATTTTGTTAGTCCAAGAAAATCGGACTACACTCAGATGTCATCCCAGTGCAGTCTGATGGTTTCCATGGACTCACTAACTTTCATAGCCGAGTGTAATCCAAATATCGGTTTAAACTCCGGAATTTTACCTTGGACGGATTTTTACCTCAGACATGTACATAACATTGGTCCTGGTGTTTTGTCGGATCACACTCGGACTGATAACATAGTCGTCTACATGAGCCCTTAATACGATAACCATATCTACGTAATTGTCTACAAGTTGGTAAAGTCCTATAAATGTGTGACCGCCACACTGGGCTACCTGTCTTACAGAGCATGTCTACCATCTTATATTGCTCTTTTCCATACATGTATCAGAGTGGAAAAAACAAGTCTTGCTTTGAAGCTTCGCTTGATGTTTGTGATGCTTACATTCCACCATGGCCAAAGTTTCTCACATCCTGGTCAACCACCAGCTCCTCTCCACTTTTCTCCAGGTCTTTGGGCATGGCTTCCTTTTCACCATCTGCTGCAGTGACCTTAAGTAATTTTTGTAGTGCAAGGACATGCTACCCAATGATTTCTTGAAGGGCTAACAAGGGCCCCAGGTTCTTAATCCACTTTCAGTGGTCCATCCCTTAAAGCATCATTTGGTCATCAGTCACTGCCTCAGCAAAAGGGTGCTATTACATTAAAGTTTAGCTCTTGACCCAGATAGTATTGTGACCAAGATATTTTGTCTTCTGCCTGCCTTGACTTTCTCCCTGTTACTTGTGTTGTAAGAACTCTGCCAACCCTGACCTTCTGCCTGTTTGACTATGAATTCTGCTTTCTGTCTTGATACTACGTAGAATACTGGATGTTCCAAGGGTAGGAACCTGGGGATTGACTGTAGGCAAGTCTACACCTCTTTAAGAGGGTTGAGGGCAAAAAAAACGACCAGGTACTTTAACCTCAGGTCAATTTGTGCATGTACGACTCAAATGGCAGTGGTGACAGTAATTCTTCATATAGAGGTCATTTGCAGTGGACAATTCTTTTTTGCTATAAGGATGCCTGGACAAACAGCTGATCACAGTGGATCTTATCAAATTTTTATTACAATTTATTTACAACATAATACAGGAGAAATAAGCATTGCATAGTTTTTATTGATTAACCAGGCTTGGGGATCAAGTCTGCTGTTATTCTATGTGACTGCAGAGTTGTGAATCCTCACAGCATGCGCTGTAAGGAATCTCCGATGCCGCTGTCTGCAGTAAAGTGACTGCAAGTACGCAATTTGCATACTTCCAGCCACATTCCAACTAGACATGTCTGTTTTCGCTCAATTGACTTGTATTGAGTGAGGCCGCACAAGTCTAGTCGGCACGTGACAGTATGTATGCAAATACTTGCGGTCACACGCCTGCCTGCTCCCATCGCTGGTTATGAAGATGTATAATCTATAGTCACAAATGGTTGTCCCTGTAATGCCACAAAAACTATATCACAAAAAAACACCAAGGCTTATTACAGCCAACTATATAGACTGAAAAAAGGATCTATGAGAGCTGAAGAAGACATAGGAACAAATCAGAAAAAAAATCATAGTAAATGAAAGGGGTTTTCCAGCAGATAACAATTATTCAGACATATTAAAAGGGCTCAAACTGGTTGAAAAAAAACAGTCTCTCATATTTACACCAGAAATAGCTGGAAATGCCTCCTTTTGCCAATCATTGTCCGCAGTGAATTTCAAGTTGAATTTTTAATACTGATCCTTTTTTTCTACGTGAACGCAAGTTGCCAACAGAGGTGCTTAGCAGCGTCACACTCCTCTGTTCCCGTTGAAAACATATGCACGCTCAGCCGAACTGTGCGTGCATGTGTATCGGACAGTAGAAAGAGCTTTCAAGCCTTCCTAAGGTGGATGGAAAGCTTAGTTTAAGTTCACATTAGTATTGTACAAAATTACCCCCAATTATTTAAAATGGGGCCATTGGGGCTACATTGACCATGATGGGTCAAAAGCGATGAAAGATCCAACAGAACCTTAATGACATCTCTAAACAATAATGTGAAAATTAATTAACTGACAGATCATAAGGGTAAAAAAGTTACCACTTTCACCTCCAATAGTTTATGCCATCGTAATACATTTTATACTGTAGCTGAGCCGGTCATGACCATGAGAAACGCGCTGGAATGTTGCAATACGATGCAAATGGAGGAGTTTTGCATAAGATTTCCCTTCCTTTTGTCCCGACTAATGTAACCGCTTCACAACTACTAGTCTTTACAAGGTTTGTATTCCTTGGGATCAACGGCTAAGAAAGGTTTTTAAATCTGTGCAAATGAAACAAACAAGCTGGGTCTAACGTACGGCTCTGTCACCTTCATGTAATATTAATAGAAAGTCAAGACAATGTCTCCCCGGCTCACAGTGCCGGGCTCTGGATATTCAGGTTCCCATAACAGGTCAGGCAACAACAGTGTCACTCAACACGCCGAGGTGTCACCTTACCGATCTGAAGTCAGTGTCACTGATAGAGCGCAATCCTCCACGCACCAACTAATCTGCTCCTACCGGGAACTTGTCGTAAAGTGCACGTTGACCTCCAACGACTCTACCCTTCTGCCTATGTGACGATTTTACTAAATATGTTTATTTTTTTCAAATGGTTTTAATATATTAAGAAATAGTAATGTAAATAGTGATGAGCAAGGGTGCTGGGATAAGGTGTAATCCGACCAAGCTCAGGTGCTAACCGGGCGTCTTTGGCATTTTCGAAAAATATGTTTGAGTCCCCACGGCTGCATGTCTTGCGGCTGTTCGACAGTTGCCACATATGCAGAGGTTCCCTGTTTGTTAGGCCATCCCTGCATGTGTTGCGGCTGTCGAACCGCCGTGGTGACTCGAGCATATTTTTCGAGCACGCCTAAATGCTCGATTAGCACTCGAGAATGTTCTGATAACACCTTTTCCGGGCACGCTCGCTCATCACTACCCCTTACCTATGGGGTTGCACCAATGATGTGTCCGCCACTGCTGTTGCTTATTATAAAGGGTTGAAGTTTGTAGTTAATTTGCAGCAAAATCTGCATATGGTGTGTGACAGGTTTTGATGTCAAATGCAAGAGTGAATCCAAATAGAAGAAAATATAAAAAAGGGAAGGCTGATAGTTCTCCTGACTTTTGTACCACTTCTGTGTTATGTTACGTTCAGAAGAACGTGGCAATTCACGAGTCAGTCACCTATGCAAATTGTGGATGTGACTGTGTCTATATGCACTTGGCTCACAATCTACTGCATGTGCCGTGCGGTGCAATTGTGTCTAGCATGGCCTTGTCGAGAAAAGACTTTGTGGATGCTGAGAAGAGCGCTCTGAAACAGAGGACCCCCATTTTCTTGTGCTTATCGGGGCTCGCATCTTGGACCATGAGTGACCAGCAACTTATACTGCGATAAAATGCTGCAACTTTAAAAATAGTTTGCACTCTTTATTTTATTATTTATTTTTTTTCTCCATTTGCATTAATAAAGAAACCTCAATCCTGAGTCCGGGGTTCTGGCCCTGCAGAGCTGAGTCTTGAATGGAGCAGAGGAGTACATGGTCGACCTCCGCTCCATCAATTTTCTATGGCGCTGCTGGAAATGGCCAAGGGCTGCAATAGGCTTTTCCAGATGTGGCTATGCAGAACCTAGTTCTCAGGTCTATAAGGCCCAATCTCGGAATCGTCGGGGGTCTCAGCGGCTGGACTGCCAACAATCAGTAAGTAATCTCCTATCCTATGGATACAGGATATATTTTGAGAATAACCCTTTAAATGCCAAAAGGAGTCTCAAATTGAGGATGTCTCCCAGGCAGGTAACCCAGTGGGTGGTGATTGTCTCAATTTTTTAAATGAGCAAAATTGCAAAGTGCTTGTAAAAACAAAGCAATTTTATAGTTTACTGCTTGCAGCCTAGATTTCCCGCCACCTCTGCAGGCAAGGAGTGCACACTTGCAAGCACTGCTCTGAAGCTGGTCAAATTTCTTGATCTGTTCATGTTCAGTGCCCCTCAGATGCTGCAAACAACTTGGCAGAGGACAAATTTCAGACCAGCGGCTCGGTAATGGTGAAGCTGTCAATCTTCAGGAGCGCAGCAGCCCCAAGCAAGCAGGAAGCTGTGAGGCAAAGGAGCGGTGTGCTCCTGAAGACAGAAGACAACTCCTTAGGAATGCACATTTCAATGGTACCTAAAAAAACAACAATTTTGTTTTAGAAAAGGTGTTGGATGACTCTTTTTGGTGGCATTTTGGGGTATTGCAACTCAGGCCCATTCAAGTGAAAAGCTCCAAAAAAGTGAATAGCTGTGAGATGCAATACCAAACACAAGATGTGGACATTAAAAAGGATGTTGGATAACTTGTCTATGGGTGCGTCCCAAATAATCTCCCAATACGAAATGTCGGAGAAAAGAGGGGTAGGTCAGTTAAGGCCCTTTCTCACATAGCGAGATCGCTGAAGCATCGCCGATTTTGTGACGCAACAGCGATCTCGCTACATGTGATACGCAGCGGCGACTGGGCCCCCGCTGCATCTCGCTGATCGTGCACGAATGGCCTGGGCCATTTTTTCATCGTTGGAGTCCCGCTGGCCAGCATGCATCGCTGTGTTTGACGCAACGAGCGACCGCATTGGTGAAGCAAAACTCATGGGCACAGGCGGGGAGTCATCTGAATAGCCGCTGTGTGAAAAGATACCAACGACCGCCGAGGTCGTTGTATAGATCGCTGGGTCGCTGCTGCGTCGGTGAGTAGATCTGTCTGTTTGACAGCTCACTAGTGACCATTTAGCGACGCACCAGCGATCCTTACCAGGTCGTATCGTTGTCGGGATCGCTGGTGCATCGCAAAGTGTAACGGGATCCTAAGGCTACTTTCACACATCAGTTTTTTGCCGTCAGGCAGGATCCGGCTATTTTTAGAAAAAACGGATCCGGCATAAATTTTGGAGAACTGTAGAAACGGATCCGTTTTTTTGCTGGATCCGTCTAGCAGGTTATATCTGTTCCTGGGGGCTGGCCAATTGGATCTGAGCATGCGCAGACTTAAAAAAACTGGATCCGGTGGCTGGATCCGTCTTTTTCTGGATCCGGCGCATTCCGGCGCCCATAGACTTTCATTGTAGCAAAAAGCTGGAAGCGCCGGATCCGGCGCTTCCGGCTTTTTCGCCGGAGACAAAAAACGTTACAGTAGCCGTTTTTTCCAGACGCCGGAATGAGACAAGTTGCCGGATCCGGCAAAAAACGGATGAAACGCAATGCCATCCGGCACGATCCGGCGCTAATGCAAGTCAATGGGGAAAAACTGGATCCGGCATTGCATTTTGCCGGATCCGGTTTTACAAAAAAAAGCCGGATCGCGCCTGAAGGCAAAAAACTGATGTGTGAAAGAGGCCTAACTCTTTTCTGTCTATTGAATACACATACACGCTCAACCGAGACCGGAGGTACAGCTGATTGTGTGCCAATCCAACAATTTCTGTGGGACTGGCACTCTGGTAAGGGATTTCTTGGAGTGTAAAGAGAGGTGAGCTCTATGACTGATTCTTGGAAAGAGGTGCACCGTGCACATACTTCTTCTGCATGGCGGCCCTACTGTTTTCTCTGCCTCCTGGCTGGGGATGTACAAGTAGTATTTTGCTCAATTTCACAACGCACCTGTTGGGGTGTGGGCATTCTTGCCATCATAGATGGTTGTCATTCAGGCTTTTTCCATCGAAGCTCATAGTTATTTTGAGCAAAACTTCAAAAGCAAAATCAATAGGCCAGGAAATTAGGGTTTTAGCTGCAGCTGCCTTTGCCTCAAGTAGCTCCCCAGTGTTCAGCTCACCCACTCAGAGTGATGACCAACCATGCCGGCAAGTGTGCCCACACCCAAAGATATGTTGTCAGAAGTGGGAGTCAAACCCTCCCCAATCCGATATCGAGCCTATGTTCCTTTATGCAGATGTGAATGGCGGCAATGAGAGGCTGAAAAGGCAAAGAGGGATGAACACGTTTTATCACGCGCTGCAAGCCATGCAGCGCAGTATGCCTCCCGTTACACAATCATAACTTGCCAAACTAGCAGTTATATCGAAAAGTATTTCTGAGATTCATGAAAACAAGTCGTTGAAGAATAATGGGTCCTTCGTTTAACCCCCTTTCTCACCAGCAAAGCTCAGCAGGTACACACTCAAATGAGGACTGAGGATGCTGAAAACTCCCAAAAAGTTGATGCTACCATTTTGAAATGACACACTGCCAATTTTGCAAGTTTTCCCACCTACAAAGAATGGAGAGGTCTGTAATTTTTATCGTAGGTACACTTCACCTGTGAGAGACAGAATCTAAAAAAATAAAATCACATTGTGTGATTTTTAAATAACTAAATTACATTTTATAGCATGAATTAAGTATTTGATCACCGACTAATCAGCAAGAATTCTGACTCTCACAATCCTGTTAGTTTTTCTTTAAGAAGCCCTCCTACTCTGCACTCATTACCTGTACCTGTTTGAGCTCATTACCAGTATAAAAGATTCCTGTTCACACACTCAATCAATCAATCAATCAATCACACTCCAACCTCTCCACCATGGCCAAGACCAAAGAGCTGTCTAAGACACCGGGGACAAAATTGTAGACAATAGGCAAGCAGCTTGGTGAGGAGGCAACAACTGTTGGCACAATTATTAGAAAATGGAAGGAACACAAGATGACTGTCAATCTTCATCGGTCTGAGGCTCCATGCAAGATCTCGCCACATGGGGTAAGGACAAAAAGAATTGCAGAGGAACTTATTCCATTTTTTAAGGGCAGGTGAGGACGACCGTATATTCTCATCCAAAATAATCGAGGCGATTATGAAAATCACAATCTGATCAGAGTTTGATTAGAATGTGATCACAGTGCGACCCGATTTTCTTGAATGAGGTGAAGCTGGAGTAAAAAATGTCTCCATTCTGTCAGTCTTTAAAAATTGAACTGCATTCAGATGTCATCTGAATGCAGTCCGATGGTTTCTACTGACTTACTGACGTGCATGGGTTTGTGCGATCTAAAATTGGATCAAACTGAGGCATGTAGCGATGTTTGTCCTCTGACCACGCAGGGGAAAAATTTCACATGTGCTCGGCCACATAGACTAAGATTGGTCCGCGCGTGATCCGACGTTTTGTCACTCGGACCTAAAATACGCTCATCTACACCTTGTGTGATGGGTCTTCCTCGTACAATCCTTACAAATCAAGATTAATGAAACAGATCCATCAGCTTCTTGGAATTTGGACTGTAAAGACCACAACCTAACACCAACCATGGACAGAACAGGCAAATTATCTAAAACTTTACACCTCACGTAAACTTTTTTTTTACAATTGAAGATCCTACCTATTTGTTCTATGTGGTCAATGAATAGCTCCTGTCCTACAGGCTCTAGGTTTAGTTATTTGGACACAAAGAAAATCAATTGTACCTTATCAGGGGTGCTATGGGAGCACATGAAGATTTTGGAGAATATCTTTACTCCATGGTGGGAACGCACAGGCCCCTATGGTATCAGAAGAAATTTCGCGAATTATCACGCACGCCAAACACTGGGGCTCTCAAGAGTAAGAATGTGGCTAAACTGGACTCTGACCCTTCTGCTCATAACCAGCAGGATGAGGATCCAGCCATCTGAAAGCAAACACCGACTTGGTGATGAGGAGGTTAATGGTCTTTGCATTAGTGACCAATTCAATTACGGCTGTTACCAGGAGACGTCTATTCCGATGAATATTCCGCTCTATGACATATTGCAGATTTGCAGAGCTTGCACTAGTCGGCCACAAAATTTTCAGCAAAAGCAAGATTCAATTACCCGAACATACATGTATTGATGATGAAATCTCCAATCCTGTTCATTAGCCATTGCTATGGAAAAGAATGGAAGTGAAGCAACATTTATACATTCATTGTTTACCAGGAGTAGGACAGAGGGATATATCATCCTCTATGGGGGCAGCCTGTGGAGCATATGCTGAATGTTGCAAGCTACTTAATGGATTAAATGGCCCACCCATGGAGTATAATCTTTTATGTTTTTCAATTTAAAGATTTCATCCCAGCTATGTTCAAGTGCATGTCTGAAAGATTCACCGGTTACTGCTGCCCTCCCGGACTTAATCCTGCTTCAAACCCCTTAACCTATTCACTGCTTCTATTTCTGTCTCTTGTTTTATGTGTCGGCAAACAGAAGAGCCACTCACAATGAAAACGTTTCCATTCTGCGCCGTTCTACTTTGCAGGAAAGTCTTAGAGCCATTGTAAATAATGTTTCATTAAAGTTTGCATTGCGGTCCCTGCTTTCATCTTTTAGACATAGAAACTCAAACTGATTTATTCTGTACAAACAACAGGCAAGTTTTATCCAAAAATAATACAGCAGTGGCCTGTGGCACCCTTCCACTTCGTGGAACCAGCTTAGGGGCCCCCTGGGAGACTGCAACAGTAGCTGCTGTCACCTGTACGCTATGAAGGCTTGTTGTTTTCAGCGATTCTTCACTCTGAGGATTGTATCAATACAAAATTATTAAACTGCCCGGCGCCTGCGCTTAGCTGGACCCTGCAGGGAGAAAATTAACTTTATTCCTCTTCCGCAGCATTCAGGTTTCAGTCATGGGGGCGGCACCTACCCCGGCGCAGGTTCAATCGGCGGCAGCTGTAACCATGCCCCTGGCACTGACTGACAGAGCTAGAGCAATTGTCAGTCAAGGCAGAGGATATACTCAGATTGATGACAGAACACGCGCGGGGGCAGGTGCCGCCCCCATGACTGAAACCTGAACGCTGCGGAGGGGAAATAAAGTTAATTTTCTCCACGCAGTGTTCGACTAGGTGCGGGTGTCGGGCAGGTTCATAACGCTATTAACCTGTAGATTAACCCCACATCTGCAGGTTAATAAAGTTTTTTGTAATGACAGGTTCTCTTTAAAAAAAAAATGGCAGTTTTTTTTTCATATCACTATCTGTATTAAAAACCAAAATTAGTAATATGGTAATGCACACACTTGCCACTGGGGCTATTTTAGTCTTTGAAGAAGAGTTTACAGCAGTCTCCTTATCATCACGGGCAGGATTACAATAACTGATGAGACCTTTATACACAGCTGACATCACAGGATCCACCAATCTCACCATAGGTGATATCACAGCTTCCCCTCCTTTCACAATAACATTTGCACACGCTCAATAGATGCTTCAATACAAAAGATAGGGTCACAGCCTGTTCATTGCTGTTAATGTAAATTAATAAGATTTCAACTTTTTATTTAATTTTATTCCCTTACATAGCACTGTCATATTCCACAAACATCATCATCATTATTCCATTTCATTATATCGTTGGACTATAGGAAGAAATCAGATTACCTGGAAGAAACACATGCAAACTCCTTGCAGATGTTGTTTGTCACGATTCCTCCTCTCAGTGTGGTGAGAGTCAGCTCAGTCATCTAATCTGTGGCAGGGTCGTTTTGAACTGTCAGTATGGTGAGTAACAGTTCAGTCGCTCAATCAGGGCCAGGGTGTACTGGGTTTCCTATGGGTATCTCCTGTTTGGCATGATTCTCAGGCTATTTAGCTGGCTGTCTTCCTCTTGTCTCTGCCAGTTGTAGCTCTGCTAAGTTTGGTGCGTGTTTGTTCTGTGCTTTGAGTTCTAGTCGTTTGATCTTTGCTGACTGACCTTGGACTTGCCTTTGACCATCCTTTTGCCTAGCCCCTTTGTCTTGATACTTTTTTTGGAATTCTGGCACCAAAAAAGGTATCAAATCTGACTAGGCCTTTGAGAAAATGGAAACGGTCTTAGGAGCGCAGGAAAGAGACTCAGACAAGAGATGGGGTTAAACCACAACGCGATTCGACGGAGGAAGAGTTGTGGCTTAACCCCATCTCTTGTCTGAGTCTCTTTCCTGCGCTCCTAAGACCGTTTCCATTTTCTCATTGCTCCTATCCTCCATTGGAGGTTTTCGGCTGGAGCTGCGGTGGAGACCTGACATTTTTGTCTGCCCATGGGTTGCTTCCAAAGCGCTCCTCTATGACCGCTTATCACTGACTCTTACTGACTAGGCCTTTGTCTCATCTCTCTATTTAAGGTGTACCGTGCTGGCTTTTGATCTCGGACTCCTTGACTTCTCTACCTCACGTCATGTCTGCAAGTAGTGCCTATTGTCACATTGTTCTTGGTGGGATTTGAACCCAGGACCCCAGCAATGCAAAGCAACAGTGCTAGTCACTGAGCCACCATGCTGCCAAGCCTATGATAATGTTAAAAAAATGACAAAACTGGAATAAAATCTGTATATAAACATTTAAACTGTTAAACTGTAAAGCGTTGCGGAATATGTTGGTGCTATATAAATAAAGATTATTATTATTTAAAGCAAATAAGTCATTTTCTGATAACACATAGAAGAGGAATCACCACAACGGAAGGTGTCCATAGACATAAAAACAAAGTTGCCCAAATACTGATATTTCAGTGGGGTCAGCAGGTCTAAGCGGATGGCAGATGAAGTCAGGGGAAAAAGGGGTAGGTGATAACTTATTGATCAGTGGGAGTCCGACCACTGGGACCTGCACCGATCAGCTGATCGGAGTTTTCATCTCCGATAGAATGGAGCGACAATGTGCATGTTCGACCAATGCTCCATTCACTCCCTATGGGGCTGCCAAGCGCTGCACTCAGCTTTTTCCTTCAGCCCCATCCTACCTGTTACTCCATTCTAATGGTGATAAGAGTTCTCTGTTCTTCCAACCGGTCTGGAACCTATGGATAGGTAATAACTTGTTTTAATGAAAAAGCCTTTTCTGTCCACACGAGTGCTGAACTTTGCAGATGTCTCGGGCTCCATGTGCTCATCTATTGCAGGAGCTTTTGACTGTTGGCATGCGCTTGTCCGGTCCATAAATCAGACCGGATCAGCACGTGCTGCAATTTTTTCCACATGGACCTAACATACAGTACATATGGAAAATCTCCCATTTACCATAGCACAGGCTACAATTGGTCAGTGTGAGGTCTGATGAACATACGGCCAGCACATGGACAGAAAATAAGTTTGTGTGAACTTAGCCTTAAGCATAGCATAAAATCTTCCAAAATCATTGTGTTATTGGTGGTTGTGTAATTCTGTGGGGAGAAGGGTAAGGCTTGTTTCACACATCCGTTTTTTTGGCATCCGCCATCCGTTTTTTGCATCCGTTTTTGTGTGAAAAAACGGATCCGTTTCCGTTTTATCGCAAACGGATGCAAATGGATCCGTTTTTTTGACGGATCCGTGGTAACCGCTAATGGAAGTCTATGGGACCAAAAAACGGATCCTCCAAAAATTGGAAAACGACGGATTTGGACGGATTTTAAAAAACGGAAGTGTGATCCAGGCCTAAGAAGCCTACTGTATGGGTTCTTCGTGTATCCAGGAGAATACAATACTGTGACGTTATAATGTACAAAACAGTGACACAACGTAGTAATGTAATCATGTCGTTACTAGGCAACATAGGAATCGTAGTAAGAAAGAAACTTCATTTTGACATTGGGACTTCCCCTCAAACTGAAGATCTTGTTTGAGTCACAGTGCCACAGATGTTCCTTCTTCACAAGACAGTATATATATATATATTTTTTTACTTTCTGGCTATCTTTGCAATATTAAAAGACAAACGCCAAAGATCTAGCAAAATCCATAAATATGCAATGAACGAGAAAACAAGTCTAGGGATCGCCGACAAGAATTTAACAAAAGTGCCCAAAGTGAGAATTACTGTCTATACAGCATCTGATTCCGCCATCACACCGTCAGCCAAACATAGAGTTTACGGACGAGGTTAAAATTCTGCCACAATAACTTATCTAAAGAAAGGCTTTTCCCTTAAAGGCAACCCCTGTCTATATGCATCAAAAAGTAGCCTCTGCTCTGGTGGACCAAGCTCAACTATTGTTTAATAATCCATAGTAATGTCTACAAGGAAAATATCTGTCCTGACGCAGATGCAACAAGGTCTGATCGCTGACATTTGGAAGGCCGAGTTGGCTTCTTCTTAAAAAAGGGTTGTCTCTATGACATTTTCCCGTGAGCCAATCTAACAAAGCCTAGATAGGTCCACCAGGGTCTTCTCTGCCGTTATCTTGATAGCATCAAGCCATCAGGTTGCTCATCTTCCTCTTCACCTTCTTCCTTATATTTTTCATGAAGTCCTTCTCCAGTGATTTCTCTCTTCGTATGATTTGTCCAAAGTAGACGAGTCGTAGCCTGGTGATCCTTGGTTTGAGTTACACGTCTGGCTTAATTTGTTCCAAAATTGATTTGTTTGGGATAGTAGATAGACAGACAGACAGATACACCCCACCGTATGGGCTCCATGTAGGATAATTAATTTCCCATAATTAAAAGAACCATAATTTCAATTCTCTGGAACCCACAATGACTCAGGAGACGATTGCATTAAGATCAGGACTGTGCGGAGTGTCTGGCGAGATTGCTCTTTAACTCTTTCCACGCCTACACAACCTGGACAGCTGCCAGACAAAATTTTGACACACGGCATAGTTCTGCTCATTGCAAGACCCCATCTGAAAAATCTAACATTCCTGTAGCTCTATGTAATTATCGAGGCCCTGGAGCTTTAAACTTCCATCGCTTTAACCAGTTGTGCGCTGGGCACAATATAGGCTGTCGCCACTTAGATTTAAAGCTGGGGCATCATTGTTTAATTACTGTCTGTAGTGTAATCAGTTGGTCTAAGCTATTTCGCTTAGATTTACCTCACCCTCTGGCAACATATTGTAAAGCGACCCCTTCCTGTAAGAAGAAGATGAAGAACATCCAACAAGCTGGAGCAGAGGCCAATACACTCTCCAGTGCCTGCACTAATGAAAAGCAGATTTACACTTAGCTCTTTAAAGAAATACTTAATAGTTCTACATGGTTTCTTGACTCTTTCTTAAACTTTGTTTTTTTATGTCCATTTATTTTTAGGTTATATCTTAGTAATCAAAAAAATGTAAAACTAAACATTTTAAAACTTAATTGAACAGATGTGTTAATAAATTCTTCCCAAGTATGAAAAACTGGCATTATATCTCATTTGTAAATGACAATGAGGAAACAGCATAGACGTCAGTATATCCATAGTATTAACACTGTATGTTCACACAGGGGCCACAGTAATGTGCTGAGATGATCAGGAATAATTAATTCCGTACAAAGAGATTTGGAAATGTCTTACTGAAAAACATCTAGAACCTTGAGGAATGAACCATAGAAGTCTCACCAGTCATCAGAGGCATCTACATTTAATTGTTTTCAAGAGTCCCTGTCACGTGCCAGAAATGTGTATTTTTGCATTATCCGGTTTTCATGCCGCTGTTCTCCTGAATTCGGCAATATTTTTCTTTTGCTTCTATGCCTCTCCATTCCTGAGATACAACTCTCTCTTCCCTGTATGAAATGTTAGTCTTTTTATCCAGGTGGGTGTGGTCTTCTTCAAGACCGCACCCAGTTGACAAAAAAAAAGAATAAATTTATATACAAGAAAGAGAGGGACGTATTTCAGGAACGCAGAGGCACAAGAACAAAAGAAAAACAACGACGGATTCAGGGGAACAGCGGCTGTTCTGTCCTCACTAAATGAATCGGAATTCATGTAGCTTATACAGGCAGCTAAACCACTATACCGGGGTCCAATAAGGAGACTGTAAGTTGAATCTGTGCTTTATTGGAGGTATATTGATGAGGTAAAACTACAAACAGAAACATACAAATACAATCAGTACTGGGTTCAGAGGAATACATAATATACATAATACATCATCTGCACTAATAGCTAACCAGGGGAGAGCTAACTAAGCAGGCTGATCTGAGACAGGAATTATATACAGGAAGCATGTTTACGTACCAGCGATGCTGACACAAGGGGGAAGAGAAATGAGATGTTCCCAGGAAGCAAGCTTGAGAGAAAATGGAGGACTGGAGGGAAAAATAGGGGCTGGACTAAACCATAATCCTTTGCAAACTTACCAGGGTGCTTTGCAAGCTTTCCCAGAATACATTGTGAATGGAGGGAAAGATTCAGAAAGCAAACACAATAGCACTGCAGTTATGACTCTGGCCACTAGATGGAGCCAGAAACAATGAAAACATTAAATCTATGGCTGAAACTGAACATTATGGATATTCTCAGCAAATCACTGTATATATATATATATAAACAAGGAGACAGTCAAAGATCATGAATTATGTCGGAGACAGAACAGAGGCATTTTCACCAGGTTAAAAAAAAAATAATACATATATAAGTGACAGGTCCTCTTTAAGAACTCATACATGAGTGTACTGTGGTGCAATTTCATCTATTAGTTGTAAAGAGCCATATAGTGTATCTCCACCTCCTATAATGGACAGGAAAAATTATGGCATGATCCATTAACACCATATTATTGAAATTTGTTCTCGTAGGAACATCTCATTCATCTGGATATGAAAGAAACAAGACAGTAGAAAAATCAACGCCCTTGAAATGTGGTGCTGGAGAAGGATTTTATCAATATCGACGGTAAGAAGAACAAACAAATCAATTTTAAAACAAATCAAGCCAGACACGTCACTCGAAGCATGGATCACAAAGCTACAACTTGCCTCCTTTGGACACATCGAGGAGAGCAATCACTGGAGAAGAACATTATGGTCAGAAGAATAGAAGGAACAAGGCGAAGAGGAAGACTCGCAACCCGATGACTTGAACCTGTCAAGATAACAGCGGAGAAGACCCTGTGGATCCTATCTAGGCTTGCACAAGAGCGCTCTTCCATCGAGGCGCCATGGCTCAAGATCAAGCTGAAGGCCATTAAAAAAAATATTCCCCTAGGTTTCATACTGTTGAATATCCCTAGAAGTGTCATACACTCACTGGCCACTTTATTAGGTACACCTGTCCAACTGTGTGTTAAGACTTAATTTCTAATCAGCCAATCACATGGCGGCAACTCAGTGCATTTAGGCATGTAGACATGGTCAAGACAATCTCCTGCAGTTCAAACCGAGCATCAGTATGGGGAAGAAAGGTGATTTGAGTGCCTTTGAACGTGGCATGATTGTTGGTGCCAGAAGGGCTGATCTGAGAATTTCAGAAACTGCTGATCTACTGGGATTTTCACGCACAACCATCTCTAGGGTTTACAGAGAATGGTCCGAAAAAGAAAAAAAATCCAGTGAGCGGCAGTTCTGTGGCCGGAAATGCCATGTTGATGCCAGAGGTCAGAGGAGAATGGGCAGACTGGTTCGAGCTGATAGAAAGGCAACAGTGACTCAAATTGCCACCCGTTACAAACAAGGTAGGCAGAAGAGCATCTCTGAACGCACAGTGCGTCGAACTTTGAGGCAGATGGGCTACAGCAGCAGAAGACCACACTGGGTACCACTCCTCTCAGCTAAGAACAGGAAACTGAGGCTACAATTTGCACAAGCTCATCGAAATTGGACAGTAGAAGATTGGAAAAACGTTGCCTGGTCTGATGAGTCTCGATTTCTGCTGCGACATTCGGATGGTAGGGTCTGAATTTGGCGTAAACAACATGAAAGCATGGATCCATCCTGCCTTGTATCAACGGTTCAGGCTGGTGGTGGTGGTGTCATGGTGTGGGGAATTTTTTCTGGGCACTCTTTGGGCCCCTTGGTACCAATTGAGCATCGTTGCAATGCCACAGCCTACCTGAGTATTGTTGCTGACCATGTCCATCCCTTTATGACCACAATGTACCCAACATCTGATGGCTACTTTCAGCAGGATAATGCGCCATGTCATAAAGCTCGAATCATCTCAGATTGGTTTCTTGAACATGACAATGAGTTTACTGTACTCAAATGGCCTCCTCAGTCACCAGATCTCAATCCAATAGAGCATCTTTGGGATGTGGTGGAACGGGAGATTCGCATCAGGGATGTGCAGCCGACAAATCTGCGCCAACTGTGTGATGCCATCATGTCAATATGGTCCAAAATCTCTGAGGAATGCTTCCAGCACCTTGTTGAATCTCTGCCACGAAGAATTGAGGCAGTTCTGAAGGCAAAAGGGGGTCCAACCCCTTACTAGCATGGTGTACCTAATAAAGTGGCCAGTGAGTGTATGTTGCCATAAGTGTAATATGATGGTGCACAGATTGTGATCAATGGGCCTCCATGTAACACAACTTGTGCACATGGAGTCAGTGGATTTTCATGGCACCTTCAAATACAATATATCAGGTTTTGAGGTTCATTAAATTGAAAATATAATTTACACTATTAATAATTATATGAATTTATTACATGAATCCTCTTTAGGCTGCTTTTACACCGTGTTTTTGCGGGCCAATTTTGTGGCCCCAATAGATTTCTATGGAGCCGCAAAATCGGCCCGCAAAAATTCCTCGGTGTGCCGTGCGGCCGTGAGGCCCGTTTTTGCGGCCGTGATAAAAGATTGAGCTTGCTTTATACGGCGTACGGACACGGCCCCCATTGTAAATCAATGGGGCCACAAAAACAAACGGAAGTTTGTTTTTGCGGCGCACTGTGACTTCCGGTTTTGCGGAATGCCATGTTTTTTTTCCAATACTATTTCCATAGTATCGGGAGAAAAAAAAACGGTGATCAGCAAATTTTTTTGCGGTCCATTATTGCAGCAGACCACAAAAAATGAGGCGATACGGCCCACAAAAACGGGCAGCAATAACGGACCGCAAAAATGCGGTAAGTGTAAAAGTAGCCTTAGGCTATGTGCACACGCTGCGGATTGGTCTGCGGATTTTTTATCTGCGGAACCGCAGGTAAAACCACAGGTAAAATGACCTGCGGTTTTACCTGCGGATTGGCTTGCGGTTTTCCCTGTGGTTTATCATCTCTGCAATGGAGGAGATGGTAAACCGCAGCAGAATCCGCAGAAAAGAATTGACACGTCATTTCTTTCTGCGGATTCAAAACCGCAGCTTTTCCGCAGTTAAAAATCCGCAGCATGTGCACAGCAGATTGTAAATCCCATAGACTTACATGCTACTGCACACTGTCTGCAGAACTGCTGCAGATCCGCAGCGGCCAAAACCGCAGCGGAACCGCAACAAAAACTGCAGCGTGTGTACATAGCCTTAATGTGAGGCAAAATAGTAAGCAGCAGAAGACAGTAAGACAGTCAAGGAAGAGCTAGAACTTCTTTGGTATCCGTTTCAGTACAGTTAGCCTCTGTGCACATGTCGTCCAGATCTAGATTTAAACAAAAAAAAAAACCTTGATCCGTTATAAACAGCCCACGATGATTTCCATTTGACATCTGTTTTTGTTCCGTTGGTAACAGGCCTGTTTTTAGTAGAAGTGTCTCTGAGCCACTCCAGACACCACAGATGACCGTGCTGTGCGATCTTTGGCCAGAAAAAAAGAGTTGTGCAGGTAGAGATTTTTTACCCAACCAAAAAAAGGATTGCAACTGGATTTCGCTCAAAAGGAAAACTCTTAAGGACATTTCCTTCCCATACAAATGAAGGGATCCTGTACTGGATCATTCCCGCTTGTGTCATTCCAAAATGATTCCAAAAATGGAAATAACCATTGGATATTTAACCTGAGCCTTATCATGATAATATATACTGACAGGAAACCAAATAATTCCCCTTGTAAAGCTCGAGCTGATCTACCGTATTTCCTCTTTCTTTCTGACTGAAGAGAAGAGTAAAAAGATAATTCTGTGCCGCTTTCTATTTTGGGTACAGAAGGTAGATCACATATACGTAGATTAAGGCATGAACAGTTCACAGTCCATTGATATTTGATAGTCAAGTTATGAATCTTTAGAAGTCAGTGGAGAGTCCTCTGATGTCGTACCACAAACAGTACATGCTACAGGTCCCCATCTGGTGTCACATACAGTACATGCTACAGGTCCCCTCACAGGTCCCCATCTGGTGTCATATACAGTACATGCTACAGGTCCCCTCACAGGTCTTCATCTGGTGTCATATACAGTACATGCTACAGGTACCCTCACAGGTCTCCATCTGGTGTCACATACAGTACATGCTACAGGTCCCCTCACAGGTCCCCATCTGGTGTCATATACAGTACATGCTACAGGTCCCCTCACAGGTCTCCATCTGGTGTCATATACAGTACATGCTACAGGTCCCCTCACAGGTCTCCATCTGGTGTCACATACAGTACATGCCAGAGATACCCTCACAGGTCTTCATCTGGTGTCATATACAGTACATGCTACAGGTACCCTCACAGGTCTCCATCTGGTGTCACATACAGTACATGCTACAGGTCCCCTCACAGGTCTCCATCTGGTGTCATATACAGTACATGCTACAGGTCCCCTCACAGGTCTCCATCTGGTGTCACATACAGTACATGCTACAGGTACCCTCACAGGTCTCCATCTGGTGTCATATACAGTACATGCTACAGGTCCCCTCACGGGTCTCCATCTGGTGTCACATACAGTACATGCCAGAGATACCCTCACAGGTCTCCATCTGGTGTCATATACAGTACATGCTACAGGTCCCCTCACAGGTCTCCATCTGGTGTCACATACAGTACATGCTACAGGTACCCTCACAGGTCTCCATCTGGTGTCATATACAGTACATGCTACAGGTCCCCTCACGGGTCTCCATCTGGTGTCACATACAGTACATGCCAGAGATACCCTCACAGGTCTCCATCTGGTGTCATATACAGTACATGCTACAGGTCCCCTCACAGGTCTCCATCTGGTGTCACATACAGTACATGCCAGAGATACCCTCACAGGTCTCCATCTGGTGTCATATACAGTACATGCTACAGGTCCCCTCACAGGTCTCCATCTGGTGTCACATACAGTACATGCTACAGGTACCCTCACAGGTCTCCATCTGGTGTCACATACAGTACATGCCAGAGATACCCTCACAGGTCTCCATCTGGTGTCATATACAGTACATGCCAGAGATACCCTGACAGGTCTCCATCTGGTGTCATATACAGTACATGCCAGAGATACCCTCACAGGTCTACATCTGGTGTCACATACAGTACATGCTACAGATACCCTCACAGGTCTCCATCTGGTGTCACATACAGTGCATGCCAGAGATACCCTCACAGGTCTCCATCTGGTGTCACATACAGTACATGCCAGAGATACCCTCACAGGTCTCCATCTGGTGTCATATACAGTACATGCTACAGGTACCCTCACAGGTCTCCATCTGGTACTATATACACTATATGCCACAGATACCCTCACAGGTCTCCATCTGGCTCTATATACACTATATGCCAGAGATACCCTCACAGGTCTACATCTGGTGTCACATACAGTACATGCTACAGATACCCTCACAGGTCTCCATCTGGTACTATATACACTATATGTCACAGATACTCTCACAGGTCTCCATCTGGTACTATATACACTATATGCCACAGATACCCTCACAGGTCTCCATCTGGTGTCATATACAGCACATGCTACAGATACCCTCACAGGTCTCCATCTGGTGTCACATACAGTACATGCCAGAGATACCCTCACAGGTCTCCATCTGGTGTCACATACAGTACATGCCAGAGATACCCTCACAGGTCTCCATCTGGTGTCATATACAGTACATGCTACAGGTCCCCTCACAGGTCTCCATCTGGTGTCATATACAGTACATGCTACAGGTCCCCTCACAGGTCTCCATCTGGTGTCACATACAGTACATGCCAGAGATACCCTCACAGGTCTCCATCTGGTGTCATATACAGTACATGCTACAGGTCCCCTCACAGGTCTCCATCTGGTGTCACATACAGTACATGCTACAGGTACCCTCACAGGTCTCCATCTGGTGTCACATACAGTACATGCCAGAGATACCCTCACAGGTCTCCATCTGGTGTCATATACAGTACATGCCAGAGATACCCTGACAGGTCTCCATCTGGTGTCATATACAGTACATGCCAGAGATACCCTCACAGGTCTACATCTGGTGTCACATACAGTACATGCTACAGATACCCTCACAGGTCTCCATCTGGTGTCACATACAGTGCATGACAGAGATACCCTCACAGGTCTCCATCTGGTGTCACATACAGTACATGCCAGAGATACCCTCACAGGTCTCCATCTGGTGTCATATACAGTACATGCTACAGGTACCATCACAGGTCTCCATCTGGTACTATATACACTATATGCCACAGATACCCTCACAGGTCTCCATCTGGCTCTATATACACTATATGCCAGAGATACCCTCACAGGTCTACATCTGGTGTCACATACAGTACATGCTACAGATACCCTCACAGGTCTCCATCTGGTACTATATACACTATATGTCACAGATACTCTCACAGGTCTCCATCTGGTACTATATACACTATATGCCACAGATACCCTCACAGGTCTCCATCTGGTGTCATATACAGCACATGCTACAGATACCCTCACAGGTCTCCATCTGGTGTCACATACAGTACATGCCAGAGATACCCTCACAGGTCTCCATCTGGTACTATATACACTATATGCCACAGATACCCTCACAGGTCTACATTTGGTGCCATATACAGTACATGCTAGATACCCTCACAGGTCTCCATCTGGTGTCATATACAGTACATGCTACAGGTCCCCTCACAGGTCTCCATCTGGTGTCACATACAGTACATGCTACAGGTCCCCTCACAGGTCTCCATCTGGTGTCACATACAGTACATGCCAGAGATACCCTCACAGGTCTCCATCTGGTGTCATATACAGTACATGCTACAGGTCCCCTCACAGGTCTCCATCTGGTGTCATATACAGTACATGCTACAGGTCCCCTCACAGGTCTCCATCTGGTGTCACATACAGTACATGCCAGAGATACCCTCACAGGTCTCCATCTGGTGTCATATACAGTACATGCTACAGGTCCCCTCACAGGTCTCCATCTGGTGTCATATACAGTACATGCTACAGGCCCCCTCACAGGTCTCCATCTGGTGTCACATACAGTACATGCTACAGGTACCCTCACAGGTCTCCATCTGGTGTCACATACAGTACATGCCAGAGATACCCTCACAGGTCTCCATCTGGTGTCATATACAGTACATGCCAGAGATACCCTCACAGGTCTCCATCTGGTGTCATATACAGTACATGCCAGAGATACCCTCACAGGTCTCCATCTGGTGTCATATACAGTACATGCCAGAGATACCCTCACAGGTCTCCATCTGTTGTCATATACAGTACATGCTACAGGTACCCTCACAGGTCTACATCTGGTGTCACATACAGTACATGCTACAGATACCCTCACAGGTCTCCATCTGGTGTCACATACAGTACATGCCAGAGATACCCTCACAGGTCTCCATCTGGTGTCATATACAGTACATGCTACAGGTACCCTCACAGGTCTACATCTGGTGTCACATGCAGTACATGCTACAGATACCCTCACAGGTCTCCATCTGGTACTATATACACTATATGCCACAGATACCCTCACAGGTCTCCATCTGGCTCTATATACACTATATGCCAGAGATACCCTCACAGGTCTACATCTGGTGTCACATACAGTACATGCTACAGATACCCTCACAGGTCTCCATCTGGTACTATATACACTATATGTCACAGATACCCTCACAGGTCTCCATCTGGTGTCATATACAGCACATGCTACAGATACCCTCACAGGTCTCCATCTGGTGTCACATACAGTGCATGCCAGAGATACCCTCACAGGTCTCCATCTGGTGTCACATACAGTGCATGCCAGAGATACCCTCACAGGTCTCCATCTGGTGTCATATACAGCACATGCTACAGATACCCTCACAGGTCTCCATCTGGTGTCACATACAGTGCATGCCAGAGATACCCTCACAGGTCTCCATCTGGTGTCATATACAGTACATGCCAGAGATACCCTCACAGGTCTCCATCTGGTACTATATACACTATATGCCACAGATACCCTCACAGGTCTCCATCTGGTGTCATATACAGCACATGCTACAGATACCCTCACAGGTCTCCATCTGGTGTCACATACAGTACATGCCAGAGATACCCTCACAGGTCTCCATCTGGTACTATATACACTATATGCCACAGATACCCTCACAGGTCTCCATCTGGAACTATATACACTATATGCCACAGATACCCTCACAGGTCTCCATCTGGTGTCACATACAGTACATGCTACAGATACCCTCACAGGTCTCCATCTTGTGTCATATAGGGTACATGCTACAGATACCCTCACAGGTCTCCATCTTGTGTCATATAGGGTACATGCTACAGATACCCTCACAGGTCTCCATCTTGTGTCATATAGGGTACATGCCACAGATACCCTCACAGGTCTCCATCTGGTGTCACATACAGTACATGCCACAGATACCCTCACAGGTCTCCATCTTGTGTCATATAGGGTACATGCTACAGGTCCCCTCACAGGTCTCCCATCTAGTGCCATATAGTGTACATCCTACAGGTCCCCTCAGGGTATGTTCACACTGGGCATTTTTGATGCTTTTTTTCTGCAACAAAACCTGATTTCTTGGCAGGAAAGAAGCTGTGGCAAAAACACATGTTTGGGTGCGTTTTTTGGTGCATTTTTAGGCTAACTTGTGTCTCTTTGTCCATGCTAATGTCCATGACTTTTCTGCACAAATAAACTGCAAATAATTATACCGTTTTTTCAACACACATTCAAGCAAATGGGTGAAAAACGCCGCAAAAATGCTGAAAGAAGTGACATGCTCTATGTCCAAAAAAGCAGCAAAGCACAAAATCCTGATGACAAAAAAACCCAATGTGTGTACATGAGATTTCTGAAATCTCATAGGCTTTGTGGTTACTGTAAAAAGCAGCTGAAAATTAGCCTACAAAATGCAACAAAAACGCCCAGTGTGAACATACCCTCACAGGTCTCCATCCGGTGTCACGCAACAAGATAAAACTAGACCATTTTGTGCTGCTGTAATTGCAAGCACACAAATCCTGAAAATTGACTGAATCATGCATAAATAAAGTGACTATAGGCTCAGACTAGAATTAGCCCACAGATGGCCAGACCTAATCCTCCATACACGCTAAAGTGGTCCAAGTCTGTCAATGTCTGCTGGACCGAAAGACAATATATTGTGCATGATGTCTTGACTGTACCCGACCCAATGGCGTAGGGAAGAATCAGGCATGTTGAAGTACATTGTCCTTCAAGAAGATCATTTGCTACTAGTGATGAGCGAACGTGGTGGAATAAGGTGTTATCCATGCTCCGGCGCCAACTGCGTGTCTTCGGCGTGCTCGAATAATATGTTCGAGTCCCCGCAGCTGCATGTCTCACGGTTGTTTGACAGCCACAACACATGCAGGGATTGCCTGTTAGGCCCTTAGGGGGAATGAAGATGCGATCGTTCAATCATTTGCGCTTTATACAGGGATGCCACCGAGTTTCAAGGTAGTTCTGAATTGACAGTCACGGGTGTCATCAGCTGACCCCCGACGGTCATGGAAACCCATCAGCAACCTACGATCACGTCATGGGTGCGCTTATGAGTGGAAGAAAGGACACGTTCGCTCATCGGTGTGAGTTAAATGCTGCTGTCAGATATTGACAGTGGTATTTAACAGGTTAACAATCTCGGGCACCCGGTATTGTTAGCGGCAGGTCCTGGCTGTAACTTCACAACCATCGCCTGCCAGGTTTCGGGCAGGCTCGCTGCGTGAGACTGCTCTAGACACAAGCTTTCGACTCGCGCCGTAGATATACAGTGTATGTCGTGAAGGGTTTAATAATAAGTCTTTAAAAGGGTCGCCGAAAAAAAGTATTTTTAAAAATAGGTAGATATCAGCAAGATGTAGTAAAGGTCTGATGAAAAAAGTAGCAAGAAAATAAAGTATCTTGTAGGGTTTAGGGGCAAGGAGGCTAGATTTCCAGGCAGAAAAATTCAGCAAGAAATCACATGAAAATTAAGGTGTTTTTGAACGTGTGAATACAATATGGCGGCATCACGTAACATCATGGTAGTCTTCTTGGGCCCTTCACATCTGACAACTACATTACTAAGAAGGTCTGTAATAATTTGTGCAGGTCTCAATATCATGACAGCCAACTGTAAGCCGCCTTCAAGATGGCACAAGGAGTCCTTACAGTTCTGCCTCATGGAGGTGGGACGCTTTATACGACTGCGTATCATATTTGTGGCACCCAGTGGTTCCACATGGGCAGACCAGGTGCCATGTCACAAACTATTAGAACATAGGTCTGCAATCCAGCCATGTAAAAAGGCCTTAAAGTGGACCGGTCATCAGGTTAAGTGTCCAGTTTTTGCTCCTATTTTATTCCCGTTACTCCCCTGAACAATCTGATCTTCATTTTTTTTTAATCCCCCATACGGTTTCAGAGATAGTGACCATTTTATTTAGTGTTCATATTGATGGTCTTTACAATGGGGGTGGGCGTGGCTCATAGGATCCTCAGGGGCGTGTCTTTAGACTGCTCTGTATAATTACCATGTGAGGCACACCCCGTCATAGAGACTATAAAAATCAGCACTAATTAATAAGGTGGATTAAAAAAAAAATGGCACACTCATGAGAGGAGTGGGAATAAAAGAAGAGCAAAACTGGCCATTTTTAACCCGAGAGGGCCATTTTAAAGGGTTGTCCACAATTTCAATAAAAGGTCTGCTTCTTTTGTTTCTCCAGAATCAGCGCTGTGTCCAGTTCTGCAGAATATCCAGCTGCCAGTAATCTTTCCTTAGGCTGGAGTCACACTGCCGTATTTCTCATGCGATAATCGGACTGGCCGGCACCTCTCCTGACCCGAGCATGACAGCATGATGGACCGGCACCTCTCCTGACCCGAGCATGACAGCATGATGGACCGGCACCTCTCCTGACCCGAGCATGACAGCATGATGGATTGCTATGCAGATATCAAGCTCAGGTCAGGAGAGCCGACAGCCAGTGCGAGTTTTACCATGCGATTCTTGCACAAGAAACACGGCAGTGTGACTCCAGTCTTAGGCTGGTTTCACATTTGCGCTTTAGAGCGCAGCGATGGCCTGCGCATGGCCGCCGCCAAGCCCCGCCGGCTCCCTGCCCGCCCCATCCAGTCATCGCCGCCTACTAGCGCTCATGGGCGCTTGCGATCTGCGCACCCTATCATTAGCATAGGGTACGCAGATTGTGCACTGGACGTGCGCTAGCAGGATTTTGCCGTGCGCTGCGCACTTTTGAAGGTGCGCCCGTGTATGCCGAACGCAGCATGTTGCATTTCGGCTCGCACGGCGCACCTTCAAAAGTGCGCAGCGCACGGCAAAATCCTGCTAGAGCACGTCCAGCGCACGATCTGCGCACCCTATGCTAAAGATAGGGTGCGCAGATCGCAAGCGTCCATGTGCGCTAGTAGGCGGCGATGACCGGATGGGGCGGGCAGGGAGCCAGCAGGGGGCGGGGCTTAGCGGCGGCCATGCGCAGGCCGTCGCTGCGCTCTAAAGCGCAAATGTGAATCTAGCCTTAGGCTGCAGTTTCACAGCAGATGTATCTGACCATAGCCTCCATATGTGCAGTGCTATTGAATGGGAATGCATGGACAGACATTATTCTGAGCATATTATAGGGGTTCATTTTTCTCCATGGACCCTAATGATACAAAAAAAGCAATTTTTCTTTGAATAAAGTTGGCATGGAGTGTCAATGCACATGCCTGACCATTGCTCCATGTAAACGGCCACTCCCGAGTAATGCCTCTACAGCGAAACATTCCACCACACCATGGTACTGGTGACCAGTAAGTGACCCAACCATAGGCCCATAGCGATTTTATCACATGTATTGTTGATGTCATGCCTATTGTGAGGAAAGCCTCTTGATATTCAGGCGACCTTCTTGCACGCCATTTTTCGCCTACACATTAGTGGCCAATTCAAAACGGATCTCGGCATTGATTTTCTCAAATTTTTACTCGCTTAGTAAAAAAATAAAATACAAAATAAAATGATAGCTGAGGCTTTGTAAAGAGAACTGTTTCCTTCTTGTGTCACCCTTACGGTTCGCTTGTTTTTTTCATGTACGATAAAAACGTACCGAATTTCATCAGTGATTTTTAGTGTCATGCGAGGTTTTTTTTTTAATCATAGTTTGATTCGATTTTCAGCAGTTTTTCTCGCACTTGAAAATAAAAAGAAAACTTTCTCCACCCTTACCCAAAGGACCTGTGAAAATCATACTGCACTCAGATGGTTTCCAAGGGCTGTCCAATTTTATCGCAGATCTCTAGACTTGCATTGCAGATTTTATAGGATAGTCGGATAAAAAAAAAAAAAAAAAAAAAAGAATCGGACGTCTCTGCGATTCTGCATGGACAGCTCGGTCCAGAAAAAAATCATGGACGTGCGAGTGGCCCCAGTCACTATTATAGGTACAAATGTGGTCTGTGGAAAAACACAACACTCGTACGGGAAAACTAAGGTCTGAATTACTCCAGCATCGGTTGTGAGCGCGGACCTCGCTCCTCTTGCTTGACTCATTACTTAGTATCTTACGCTGCAATGGCAGATATTGTGATAAATATAATAGTGAGGGGTGACTACTGGCGAGACTGCGTGCACTTGCTACGTGAGGTTGTTTGCCATCAGGTGCACCAATGGCACAGTTAAGAGTTTTCCTGATGGCAATCACGACAATGGTGAACCATATCCGCGAAACGCACACATCCCGACAGGCACCTGTCAACACATTAGCAAAATTCCCCCCTCATATGGGAGTAAAGGGTGTGCAAGAAACTGCTTAAAAGCATGGTAAATGGGTGCAACACACCAAAGCTATAGACCACAAATAGGCTGAGGCTAGAAGCGACAGAAGCCGTGCGGCCAACTATCATTGCAAGTCATTGCTACATAGTAAGATAATGCAAGTAAAAGGGGTCACAATGCTGCCTGCAATGTATAGATGGATTTTTTGCAACTTGGACCTTACAGGTTGCACTTGCAAGATGCTGCACTTTAATCTTTCCCTGTGAAAGATGCCATAGTATTATAAACAATCAAACGCTATTTCGTCTTTGCCCCCATCACATAAATCGACAGCAAGTAGAAAAAAAAAAAAAAAAAAAAAAAGTACAAAGTTTGCAAAGGGGATTTAAAAAAAAAAAAAAAAAACACGATTTCCATATAATAGAGGCAGATCCATTCACCGATTTGGAATCTTCTACAATCTTGGTCAGGAGACCTCCCATCCATGGCTCAATCTAAAATCCCAGTCCATGAAACGGAAATAACACACAGCGCCTTCAAATGGGAATGAAATTAATGTGGTTGCCTAAATTCATGTCCCACTTACCACTAAACCTTAACATTTCATTATAAACTGTAAATAATAGCATGAATATAAGAATCCCCAAGGCCTGAAAAACAGGATACTTGAGACGTCGCCATTGTTCTCTGTTATCAGTTGGGAGAGGAAAAGCTCACTGTGGTCTTCTGTAGGTTTATATACAGGAAGTCTGGAACATATAGAAAAAACATTGCCCTTCTTAGCCCACGTATCCTCAGCTCATGAATGCTGAGAAAGAATATGAGGTTCTTATAGAATGCATACATTATTTGTGAGCTGTTCTGTAAAGTAACGAACCTTAGAAACTTTCCATTACTGAACACAGGAGGAAAACTTTCTTTCCGAAGACTACATTAAAACATTGTGGAACACTGCCCCTAGTGGTGACTTTGCTACAGTGCATGCAACTCCCAGGCAGAAGGAAATTGATTTTTGCATTAAGTTAGTGCAGATGCCCTTGTTGGGTTTTACTTTTCTGATCTTTTATATGTAGTTTTTTTCCTTTAAGGATCAGATTTGAGCAGAATTGTGTGCGATGTGGTGATTAGTGAAGCAGTAAAGTGTTGTGGCCTTGCAGAAATATTTTAAGCACTATTCATTAAATATAGTTTATAGAGGGGAGGGGGGGGGGCCTATATTTTCTACATAAGTGTGGGAGAGGAGTCAGCTTATACCTTTCCTATTGCATAGTGAGTAAGAGGCAAATAAACCAAAAACGCAAAATAAATAAAAATGTGCTTAAAGTAGTTTCCCCCTCCACAACAAACTATAAAAAAAAAAAAAAAAAAAAAAAAAAAAAAAATAATTATATATATATATATATATATATATATATATATATATATATATATATATATATATATATATATATAATTCAGCTGGACTTCCTGAATCATCAGCACCCACCATGTGTTAAGCAGCCATTGTGTGAGCAGAAGGGTTAAAGAACACTGCAAATACCTCCCGAACTAGCACTTTTGGAACAGTCTACAATGCTTGGTATTTGTGTTGGCCGGAAGCCATAAAAACTTTTGCAAGAACTAGAACAGCCCTTTTTTTTGAAGTTTTAAAACTCTAAACCTGTAAGAAAAAAAATAAAAATAAAATAAAACCCCCTTTTTACAGACAAAACAGCCAAGGGTATGTGATTTTTTTTTTTTTTTTTATTTCCAAAAATTTATTGGGAGAACTACAAAACATTTACAGTACAAATTTTACAGTCTCACAATTCTTAGTGAACCGACTAAATTATATATACATATAATTAAAGTCAACTCATCCTTTCGTTACATTCAGGAAAAAAATAAAAATAAAATAAAAACATAGGTTAAAGTAGTTCAGAAATAAAGCAAAAAAAAAAAAAAGTACATAGTGCTCTGTCGGTACCTACTATGTACAAGAAGGAAAAGGGAGGGAGGAGGAAAATAAAAAATAAAAAAAAGCTTCGTTTCTGCTATTTGCCGTCAAGGCAAGTGAATAATAAATTGTAAAAACATTTGGCTTTTCTCTTTTTTTTATTAGAGCTAGAAAATTTTTTAAGACACTTGCGCGTACTGCATGAAGTTTCGGATGCAAAATGTGGCCTTTATTTAAATTAAGAGTGGTAAAAAAAAAAAAAAATAAAAAAAAAAATATATATATATATAATATACAAAAAAAAAAAAAATCCCATCCCTACATTCAATTTATCACACCTTTACACAATACTTTTTTGGTTGAGAAACGTTTAAGGCAAGTGTGAACTCTTCTCGAAAGGCACTGTGAAATATAATACTGGGACCCAAATTATTGCTACATACCATCACAGTGATAGCGGTGGAAATAGACAAGAAAATTAAAAAAAAAAAAAAAATAAAAAAAATATTAAAAATAATAAATGGAAATTCTGAGTGAGTCACTCAAGTCAAATTATAAATGCTTTTTCTTAGCTTTTTTCTTATTGGACGGGCTACAAGATTATATGAAAAATAGGATGAGGGATAAAAAAAAAAAAAATCCATAAAAAAAAAAAATTCCTCAAACTTCTTCCACAGCACTGAGATTTCTTAACAGAAACCATTCGAATCTTTTTCTTCTCTTTTTCTAAATTTTTTTTTTTTTTATTAACGTAAACAAGGAAAGGAATTAATGAAATAAATATTACATACAATCTCTTAAATTAAGATTTTTTTTTACTCATTTACAATAAAATAAAACAGGTGAAGTTACGAAAAACAAAAAAAAAAAAAATGAAAAAAAGGCATATATTACTGTGAAAAGAACATACACTCAACATTTTTTTGCAGATTAATAATGGCAATCATAATTTAAACGTAATAAAAGAATATATATCTATTGCTTTTCATCATACCCGATAAATACAGTATGAACAAATTATTTCAATGTATATTTTTCACAAGATAATAAATAAGTTAAATAGTTTTCATATTGAGTTGTGTGCAGTGACAGGCAAGCAACTCAGACAGCTAAAAATAATATAATAATAATAATAAAAAAAAAAAAAATAATAAATCAGCAGTTATTCAACAATTATAAACTAACTGAGTGCTTCCAAATAAAGAGGAACGAAGAAAATTGTTCTAAGCTAAACAGCCCACTAAAGCGATGGAAAAATGGAACTGATGTTAAACTTTGGAATGAAAGTTTTTAGTACATGTTAAGCTAAAGAAAAAAAAAATAAAAAAAAATAGACATCTTAGAGGGTTCGCTTGTTGTTAAGGCATATTCTCGGCAGGATGGTGAATTTTTTTTTTTTTAAAAAACAGCTTTTTTTTTACATTTTATTTATAATTTTCTCCAACTTGGACTCTGTTTTTTTTTTTATTATTAAACTATTGGGAGGAAAAAAAAATAAAAAAAAAAAAATAATCAGGTATAAAAAGTGTTCCCTTCCACCCCCTCCCTCCCAAAGTTTGCTGTGCTAATGCTTCAAGAGATGGAATGCCTGCTGGTGCATAAAACTATCCCCCGCCCTCCCACAAAAAAAAAAAAAAAAACACGACACATCCCACCCGCTAACCCACACAGTTCTATAAAAATAGTTTTGTTCTATTTGTTAAGTTTGCCCTTTTGCAGTTTTTTTTTTTTTCTTTTTTTGTTCAGCTTTCAGGATTTTTCTTTTTTTTCTTCCCCGAATCTTTTTTCAGACTTGGGTGTTCCATTAAATTAATAAAACAAAAAAAATTGGCAGAGGCACAAAAGGCAAAAAAAACAAAAAAAATTAACAATAACAATAATAATACAGGGAACATCATGAGTGCCAGCTTCAAATAGTTCAAGTGTTTAGTCCTTGCTGTAATTACAATGTTGCAGAGTTGGGTCATCCTTTTTTCTTTCACCCTCCTGAGTCTCTTTAGCAAGTAACGAGGGAGGCACGGGAAACAGACTGGCAGCTTCTTTTTTTTTTTTTACAAAATACAGGGGGTAAAACTGGCCCCCTGACACTTCCGCTGTATTTAAAGGCAGGGTGGGCAATAACCCCTCTATAGTCCATTCGCCAGGGCAGCTTGTGGAGCGCAAAGACCCCCAGCTGCCACATAACCTCTAGTGCAGCAGAGCATTTACTCTTCTGCCATCTAACAATCAACGTGACCAAGAGTAAGGCAGCACTTGCCCTTTAATTCTTTCTTTAAAAGAGATTCTGCAGCAGCTGTGGGCTTTTACAGCTCTGCCCTCTGTTATTAGGAGGCTATGAAGCCCACATCATTAAAACAAAGAACAAAAAAAAAATATATCATTCATACCAGCCTGGGTAGCATTTGCCTCCCCAGTCCAGAGAACCCCTACAGGCAGGGGGTGGCGGTGGCTCAGTCATCGGAGATAGACAGCCTACTAAAGATTGGCAGGCGCCGGTTCGAGTCCAGGGTTGGGGAATCGGATCCACTCAGGCTGCCAGAGCTCAGGGAGCCGCTCAAGTAGCTCTCCCGGTCAGAGAGAGAGTCGGGTGGGCTTGGTGGGGCATCAAACACCGGAGACTCGGAGAGACGCCTCAGGGGTTGGAAGTTTAGGCTTGGTGGGGGAGAGTTGGAGGAGGCTGGTGGCTGCTGACGGAAGTAGGCTGCAGGATTGTTGTAGCCAGAGAGGTTGTGGGTCTGGATGGCCAGTGGGGTGATGAGGCTCAACTCCTGACCAGAGAAGGTGAAGGCATTGTTGGCACAGGGGACAGCCTCCTCACAGTACAGGGAGTTGGAGGGCTGTGGAGGTGGGGTGCGGGAGGTCGGGCTCTCCAGCAAAGGAGAGTCCAGGCCACTGTGGTTGGGGAAGCCAGAAAAGCTGAGGCTATGGTGCAGCTTGGGGCGCTGGCCATTGAAGCAATCAGTAGGGGAGCCCCCTCCACCAGGCGCTTGCCTCCTTTCTTCTGCATTGTGGATGAAGTGGCAGCGGGGACCATAAGGACAGAAACCAATGGTGTGGAAAGTGCGGCACAGCTCCGTCTTGTACTTGGGGTGCCGGGTCAGGCTGCGCAGCTCATGGAAGCCGTGGGCAAACTGGCACTTCTCTCCATACTTACAAGTGCCACTTTCCTCGAAAGGTCGGCACAGCTCAGTCTTGTAGCGGGTCGAGTTGATCTGTGCCCCGGACTTCTGCTGCTGTTGCTGCTGGAGGTGGATGAGATGCTGGCTACGATCCCCGTTTTCACTGAACGAGCGGTCCCGGAACTTATTCTCTTTGTTCAGCAAGGCGGTGCTGCTCACCACCGACGACTCCTTGAGGTTGTTGTTGCAGAACTTGGGGGACGAATTGTTGTTGTTGGCCAGAGACTGCAAGTTACTGGCCGAGTGTCTGCGCAGGAAGCCCGGGATCAAGCTGGAGTTTGGGCTACTCACTGGGCTGCCCACCGCCTTCTTGTCCAGCATGCTGCTCAGGTTCAGATTGTTCAGGACTTTCTCGTTCTAAGAAGGGAGAGAAGCAGTAAGAGACGTGTCAGATCGAAGCAGTGCAAGCGGCGGCGCTTCCACCCACCACGCTTAGTCACCCAGGCTCAGCTTCTCTAGAGTACACCCAAGCAACTGTAATGAGACATGCAAAAGTTTCTACAGTCTGCAGGCTAAAGAGTGAGGCAGGAGCGCAGTCACATGCACACTCACCAGACTTTCCTACAACTTGTATCTAAGCTACTTAAACTCCACACAACTTCTCAGCAGGTCCCTGGGTGCAGCCTGCACTTCTTTGTGACTCTGCGGAACATTCTAGAATCTCTTCCACTTCTCTCTCTCTCCCCATCCATATGATCACACTGCACTCACATGACTCTGCCCAGAAACTTTACACAAGTGCATTTAAACCAGATTAGAGTGCAACTTGCACAAGTCACATCAACAAAACCTGCAAGTTTACCCTCCCCCCAACACACAGACAAGCATTAGTCTCCGCACCCCCATTCTCCGCCTGCACGAGGCTCCTGTACACACCTTGCAGAACAAGTCGATGTCGTAGAAGGCGGATAAAAGGGTCGCAGACATTTCGAGATCCAGTTTGCAGCGAGTCCAGAGGACCGAGAAGATCCTGCGTTATTAAAGAAAGGTTTGGAATAGCCACGACTAAGGCTCCGAGGGGGGAGGGGAAGGGCTGCCAGGTCCGAATTCACTTGGGTTGATTGGAGTTGAAATAAGTGCAACGAGCAGCGCTGAGTCCGCAGCCCGCGTCCAGGCGCCACTATATAAACGCTACTAGGGCGCGCGGTGGGCGGGGCAGATCGCTGACCCGGCCGTGGTCTCCCGGCAACGCCTCCCTGCCTTCCCATTGGTCGCCGCCAATTTCCTCGGGTAGAAGCTTGTAGACTTTCACCCTGAGAGAACAGTCCCAGCCCAGACAGCGAGCACGTACACAGCTCCTGAGGCGGCTGCCCGTGTCACACACATTCCTCTCACAGCTAGAAAGAGAGGCCAGAAAACCTCTGCCTCGTCACCAAACACCGCTCAGCACCAGTGTCTAGGGGGACTACAGCTCCCAGAATGCCCTGAGTAACAGAAAAAGCAACTTAGCCTAGTGGTGGAACTACAAGTCTCAGCAGTGAATAGTAAAACTCCTAGACAGATACATGTAAGGGAATTGTGTGTAGTCAGTGCTTGGGGAACTACAAGTCTCAGAAGTGAATAGTAAACTCCACAGACGCCTACATTTAGGAGCATTCAGTGCTTCAGGAACTACAAGTCTCAGAAGCGAACTCAAACTGCTATCAATAGGAGTATTGTGGCAGTGTCTGGGGAACTACAAGTCTCAGAATTGAATTCTAAAAGTAGCCATAAGGGAATTGTGTGTGAAAGTCAGTGCTTGAGGAACTACAAGTCTCAGAAGTGCATACTAAACTTCACAGAGTCCTATCTATAGGAGCTATGAGTGCAGTCAGTGCTTGGGGAACTACAAGTCTCAGAAGTAAACGGAGATTGATATCAATGGGAGCATTGTGTGCAGTGTTTGAGGAACTACAAGTCTCAGAAGTGCATACTAAACTTCACAGAGTCCTATCTATAGGAGCTATGAGTGCAGTCAGTGCTTGGGGAACTAAAAGTCTCAGAAGTAAACGGAGATTCATATCAATGGGAGCATTGTGTGCAGTGTTTGAGGAACTACAAGTCTCAGAAGTGCATACTAAACTTCACAGAGTCCTATCTATAGGAGCTATGAGTGCAGTCAGTGCTTGGGGAACTACAAGTCTCAGAAGTAAACGGAGATTCATATCAATGGGAGCATTGTGTGCAGTCAGTGTTTGAGGAACTACAAGTCTCAGAATGCCCCTAAGTACTATAAGCACCTTGCAAACTGATCATAGTGGTGGAACTACAAGTCTCAGAAATGAGTAGTAAACTCCATAGACCGATACAAATAAGATCACTGTGTGCAGTCAGTGCTTGGGGAACTACAAGTCTCAGAAGTGAACGCAAAAAGTAATTTAGAGGTGCAACGCAGAGCCAGTGCTTGCGGGCACTACAAGTCTCAGCCCGTGTGGGTTACTTAGGGGTTAATACGATACCATCTCATAGGAGGGTGCATATTTTCATATTTTGTATTTTTTTCTTCCTTTTATTGTTTGTTAAAAAAAAACATTAATACTCCTAAATGTGTGACTTGTTTACAAGTCCTAGATGCCCGTACAGTCCCGTAAGAAGTGGGCACGCGGCGGACGCGGAGCTTCCGCGCTGTAGGGTGGGCGGCCGGGCACTTTTATCGTCAGGTGACGGGAGCAGATCGCCGCCTTTGTGTCCCGCAGCGTGTTTAGTATGTGGCGGGCTCGGGCACATACATGTAGATGGCCGGGTACCAGACCCCTGACAGCAGGGTGTCTCAATGAATCAAGGAGTAAGAGAGGGGAAACCCGAGCGGCCCCCTCCCCTTCTCCACTCTCACATTTCCTTGTTTATTTCCTTCCACCCTCCTCCCCTGTCTGCTGCTGCTGCCGCCTCACAAATGGTCACTGGAAACTTTTTTTTTCTTCCTCTTCTTGCCTTTTGCAATCTGAGCTTCTTACATTGAGGCCGCGATAGTTATTTCTCCCATTTCAGGCGGTAGATGGTCGCCTACCTCTGCCGACCCGAGAAGTGCAAAAAGTAAGAGTAGTGGAAAGGGCGGCACAAAAGGGGGAATGAAAAACCAAAAATGTCCAGAGCACCGCCACTGGTAAATATGGCCGTGCTGGCTTATTAGGGCTCCTCCTGTGTCAAAGGACATGAAGTTGGCTCGCTAGTGCTATCACAAGACCTTGAACGTCTGCCAAGTCCCTGGGAACGAATGAGCGCGTCCGCACTGCGATAAAAGCCAAGACAAGGGAGGCCGGGGAGTCTGTCGGAGCACAGGACGAGGGGCGGTGGCCTGGCCCACACCTACAAGTCCCAGCCAGCTAGGCCCTAAAGCCTTTTCTCCACAAGGAGAGGAAAATACAAAAAAGACTACATGGTTAATGACAAAGTAGCTGATGGGGGTTATTAATGGCCGATCCAGGCAAAGATTGCAAAACTGGAATATCCGTGGAGCCGAGCGTCCTACTGTATGGATCCCGTACACACTACGGGCCTTATTCAGGGGCAACATTTCGGATTGCGCTCAGTGACTAACTTTAGGAAAAGTTCAGTAGGCCTTGATGGGTTTTTTTTAACTCTGGACTTGACCTCTTCCGAGGCAGTCACTGTAAAAAGTAAAAAAAAAAACACTGGAGAAGATTTGCTCGAGTGCCGCCGACTCGTGAAACAACGATCGCGTATAGACCAGATGCAAAACAAATGGGACCCCCATCCTGGCGCTGGGACCCCATGCATGGCGCCGTACTGTCCTTACAGGCAACGAGGACCGGAGTCTCCGTCCAGTTTTCTCTTTCTCGTCAATATAGAATAATGGGGCATCGTAGGCGGGTTTATTACATCCCCATGAGCGCTGCAGAACATCTTTAACACCCCCCCTCCCCAGGGGTCTCAATATCTGCCCTACACATAGTATAAACCTAATTATTTTCATTCTTGAATTATTCACATCCAGTTTCCAGCCGTTGCAAAACTCTTTATTTCGAAGCCGTTTTTAATTTTTTATATCGGGCACGAGAATAAGATTTTTTTTTTTGGGGGGGGGAGTTTTTCCTGCAGCTGTTTCTGAAAGTTTTTTACGTTGTTGTTGTCGCAGCCATTTTGATTGGACAGGGCCCCGTTTGGAGCAGATTTTTTTTTATCAGGATCCACTTCTAAAGAATCTCCTGGTACCAACAGCAATGTGGATTTCCCATAGAAGTAAATACTCGTCCAAGTGCTTTTTGAATTTATCCTTTTGGCAAATCCAAAGAGGTCGGATACGACTGATGTTCTTACGTCATTACTAATGATAAGACCCCTGCCCAGACTGATGATGGCACACTGCACCGCAATCTAATAGACAACAGTTGTGGCACCACAGCCATTAAAAAACTGAACATGCTGGGAGTTGTAGTTTTGCAAAAGCGGACAGTCACAGGACCACTGGTTTAGATAATGCAGATTTTTTTTTTTGCATGTTGATGCTTGAACTTAACGCTATGCGATAAATCCAGCATACCAGTGGTTAATGTCAACAAAGTGCTCCAAAAGCAACATCTGCAAGGATAGGTTAAACCTCTGCATCTGGAGGCCTGCACAGAGCACAGTGTGTGGAAGCTCAGCATGTGCAGACTGACCACGTAGCAGGAAGTTTGAGCCTCAGTATTAACCCTGTGCAGTGCTGGGATAGAGAGAGCAGACCATGCACTGCAGAGGAAAGAGAGAGCAGACCATGCACTGCAGAAGAAAGAGAGCAGACCATGCACTGCAGAGGAAAGAGAGAGCAGACCATGCACTGCAGAAGAAAGAGAGCAGACCATGCACTGCAGAGGAAAGAGAGAGCAGACCATGCACTGCAGAAGAGAGCAGACCATGCACTGCAGAGGAAAGAGAGCAGACCATGCACTGCAGAGGAAAGAGAGCAGACCATGCACTGCAGAGGAAAGAGAGAGCAGACCATGCACTGCAGAGGAGAGAGCAGACCATGCACTGCAGAAGAGAGCAGACCATGCACTGCAGAGGAAAGAGAGCAGACCATGCACTGCAGAGGAAAGAGAGCAGACCATGCACTGCAGAGGAAAGAGAGCAGACCATGCACTGCAGAGGAAAGAGAGAGCAGACCATGCACTGCAGAAGAGAGCAGACCATGCACTGCAGAGGAAAGAGAGCAGACCATGCACTGCAGAGGAAAGAGAGCAGACCATGCACTGCAGAGGAAAGAGAGCAGACCATGCACTGCAGAGGAAAGAGAGAGCAGATCATGCACTGCAGAAGAAAGAGAGCAGACCATGCACTGCAGAGGAAAGAGAGTGCAGACCATGCACTGCAGAAGAGAGCAGACCATGCACTGCAGAGGAAAGAGTGCAGACCATGCACTGCAGAGGAGAGAGCAGACCATGCACTGCAGAGGAAAGAGAGCAGACCATGCACTGCAGAAGAAAGAGAGCAGACCATGCACTGCAGAGGAAAGAGAGAGCAGACCATGCACTGCAGAAGAAAGAGAGCAGACCATGCACTGCAGAGGAAAGAGAGAGCAGACCATGCACTGCAGAAGAAAGAGAGCAGACCATGCACTGCAGAGGAAAGAGAGAGCAGACCATGCACTCCAGAAGAGAGCAGACCATGCACTGCAGAGGAAAGAGAGCAGACCATGCACTGCAGAGGAAAGAGAGCAGACCATGCACTGCAGAGGAAAGAGAGAGCAGACCATGCACTGCAGAGGAAAGAGAGAGCAGACCATGCACTGCAGAAGAGAGCAGACCATGCACTGCAGAGGAAAGAGAGCAGACCATGCACTGCAGAGGAAAGAGAGCAGACCATGCACTGCAGAGGAAAGAGAGAAGACCATGCACTGCAGAGGAAAGAGAGAGCAGACCATGCACTGCAGAAGAGAGCAGACCATGCACTGCAGAGGAAAGAGAGCAGACCATGCACTGCAGAGGAAAGAGAGCAGACCATGCACTGCAGAGGAAAGAGAGAGCAGACCATGCACTGCAGAAGAGAGCAGACCATGCACTGCAGAGGAAAGAGAGCAGACCATGCACTGCAGAGGAAAGAGAGAGCAGACCATGCACTGCATACCAGCAGAGTTGGGTGCCACTTCATCAATTCTCTTAAATAAGACTCCAAAATTAAAAAAAAAATATAGGAAGTGAATTGTTCTGGTCATGGGTTTTTCTTTCTCATGATGTAAACACATTGCTTTAACCCCATCCATGCCAGCGGTGCCCCAACTGTAAGGCTGTGCACTTCTAGCAATTGCGGTGTTTTATAGACCGGCTGCAAACCAGATATTTTACAAGTTTATAGTCCCAAGTTCATGGAAGTCAACCTAGAAATACACAGCCTGAAAACGAGCGTGTCCAGCAGAGGAAACTCTATTACATGAAGAGACCATAGTACAAACCCCTCCTAAAAAGTGTGTGTGTAATAAATATATATATATACACACACTATTAGTATAGGATTGTGGCGCACACCGTTTATCTGTAGGACTGGTATGTGAAAAGGCTTCTGCAATAAAGGGTAACCACCCTAGGAGTGCCCCCTGCCTATATGGCTGCACTGGCACCTGGTACTGCAGCCTGTGCCTGCAGTTCACTTCTGTCCCAGGAGAAGAGAAAAAGCTGTGTGCAAAACTTGCAGCTCCTTTCTCTCTCCCCTCCCCAACACCGCACCCAGTTCAGCATGTCCCATCCTCCACCCGGCAGTGGCTGGTTAATGAGTGACAAGCCAGATCCCCTCCTCCAAAACTTCCTATCTCTCCCTCCCTGGAGCTTGTGCAGCTGGTTTGCAGGCTAAATAAACCTAGTCTGTGCTATCTGGACTCAGAGAGCAGATCATTAACTCCTTCAGTAACAAGCCTCTCTATGTGATCTTCTCATCCAACCAGAACTATTTTTTTTTTATGTTTACACATTGCAGATTACATTTTTACAGACTTTGTCTTGCAGGTTTATCTCGTAAGTTTTATTGCAAAGTACTTTTTTTAATGTCTGCTCTCTGGAACTGTATGTGTGACCTGCATTTTTTTAGAGCCCTATATCTCAGCAGATAAGGCCTACATGTTCTGTACACTGTTATCAGGACCTGTTTGCCAAAGCTGCTTTTCGTTTCACAATATAAATGTACAGTGATGAAATTCTGAGCTGGTTAAAATAGCTGCGGCCGTATAGTGACCATATACTTAACGGCACCCTAAGTATCCCTGTTTGTTAGAACGGACCCCAACGATAAAGCTGGTTTCTTCTGCAGAGAACCTAGCGATCAGCATCAGTCGGTGAAGGACTGGAATAAACTGGTCAATTTCCCTACAGCACCACTGGGGAAATGAAGTATGACATAGAGTACATTAGGGCCAATGGACCATCAGTGGGTTGTTTGTTCCTCCAGAACAAAATTAAGGCTGGGGCTGGCTGCAAATATCGCAGTGACTCAGTACATTAGGGCCAATGGACCATTGGTGGGTTGTTTGGTCCTCCAGAACAAAATTAAGGCTGGTGCTGGATGCTAATATCTCGGTGACTCAGGTCGCAGTGTAAAATACAATAAATGGGGCCACTTTGGGACCCATGAGGTACCACGACAAATAAGTTACAGAAGCCATAACCAGTTGGATTTTTTACGACTTGCCCCGGTTTTAGTACATTGCAAGGTAGCAGCGTCACAGAGCCATCTTTGATCGTGTGACTTGTGTTACTGCCAAAGTCGCCATCTACCCCACACTTTTTCTTTTTAGCCCTTTCACTCAGTGGCATACCTTGAAACTCAGGGGCTGCAGTAGGAAAATCTCCTGCAAGGCCCCCAACTATAAAGAATCTTTAATAGTATTGGTCTCATATGAGCCATAGAGATCTTTTGGGCCCATGGGTGACTGTAACCCCTGCACCCACGATAGTTATGGTGCAAGTTTTAAGCCACAAAACTTCAAATCTGGTAAAAGTTTTTGATTACATTGTTTGCCCCAAACATTAGTTCTACCATGGGGACTACTGGCTCCTGGGTCCTAGGTCGAGTGTAACCCCTGAACCCACAATAGTAGCCATAAAACTGCAAATCTAGAAAAACTTTGCGCCAAACATTAATTCTTCCATGGGAACAACTGAGCATTTAGAGTTGGTTTTTTTTTTATAAGTCCCAAATGCAGATCTCCCCCTGACAGATTTCACTCTTCACCACAGTCCTTGTGTCTTCAAAGGCCAGGACAAATGGCTCTCACTAAACAGACCCTTCCCCTTTAAGTCTCCCAAATGTGCCATACTGCTGGAGCAATAGCCCCTGAGATTTTATGACTGCTCCTGACTGACTGCCTCTACAAAAGTAGAATGAATGAATGTGTCGCATGGATTTATGTCTTTTTACATCAATTAAGGAATTTCCTTTTAAAACCTTGCGGGGCAACACAGAACTAGACCCCAATCAGAGGACCATAAAACATCCAGACTCCTTATCTATGAACTGGTCCAATGTTTATATTTATGTTTCTCCCTCTCCCATATTGATAGTTCTGCTTCACGTCACTTGTCTTATCTATTGCATTTTTTCTGTGCTGTGTTGTGCATAAATATGTGACTCTTCAGATTTTGTATTAGTCTAGCCTGATGAAGAGACCTGAGTAGTCTCGAAAGCTTGCAATGTGTTACCATCTTTTCGGTTAGCCATTAAAAGGTATCAACCACTGAGTACTCTCAATCCTGAATATTTTTCTACAAAAGTAGTTATCTTGACTTAATTGTCCTCCTGCAATTGCATTCCCTGTCCTGAGCATATAACAAGTAGAGGAAGGCTGAAAACCCTTATTATGCACTAATTACAGGCCCTGGGGGTAGAACACAATACTGGAGCACCGGCACTCCCCCCCCCCCATTCTGTATTGTGAAGACATTCAAATCAAAATTGATTACATTTTACTATTATCTGAAAAATATATATATATTTTATGTTTTTTTTTAGTTTTTGGTCACATAAAATTGCAAGAAATGTAAGAGCAAAATTATCAGTTATAATTCTTCTGGGTTTAAATATTGGCGGTGTAACAAAAACTTTCATAATTCAGGGAACCCATTGGAAGGGTTAATTTTTTTTAAACTTTTTTTTTTTTTAAAGATTCCTTTACACAAAGGCAGAGTTACCAGGCCAAGTTCCATAGCGGCTCTTTGGCAGAGGCACATCTCCACCAAGTGGTCAAAAGTGTTAGCGCCCGACACACACAAAAAAAGGCCTGTCTGCCACATGGCTGCCAGACACATGCAGAGATAAGATTCCCTCTAGCTAAAATGACATTCAATACCAGAGTAATAATAGAGGTTGTCTCTAAATAGTCATTTTCCTCTAAACAAAAGCGCATTTGTAGCAAAGGAAGAGAGAGAATGACTGCAATAATGTGCAGTAATGATTCACCGAGGCGCTGAAGACACCGGTTGCAGCTTGTTGCCGCTTTTAGTGATGAGCGAACGTGCTCGGATAAGGTTGTTCCATGCAGGCGCGGGAACTCGAACATACTTTTCGAGCGTGCAGAAGTCTCTCGGTTAGCACCCGAGCATGGCGGATAACACCTTATCCCAGCACGTTCGCTCATCACTAGTCACTTTATCTCCAAGTTTCCCAGTGAGCTCAGCAACAACACATGTGGCCACGACACATTGACTGCTACATCACCCGAGCATAATGCAGGTGAATGTTGTGTTGCTAGCCATAAGGTTGCGGTATGTTTTTGTTGTAGTATGTCGCATAGATCGTAACGTGAGCCCATTCCCTTGCATTATATTGTGATGTAGGAGCGGCATGCCAACGGCGGACATATTTGTCTACCTACGTTCCCACCATGAGCTTTTGGTGCGTTTTTCATGTTGCGTGTTTTTGCTGCTTAAAAAAACGCAGCGTCTTACCGTTGGGATTTCTAGAAATGTCTTGCCCGCTGTGCTTCTTTTTAACGATGCATAAACTGACCCGCGGTCCGGGTTTCATATCCGCAACATGTCAATTTCTCTTGCGGGTACGCCGAGTTTTCTGTGCACATTATCCCCATAGACTTTCATTAGATGCGGAAAGTCTGCAGTAAAAAAACACTGGTGCCGCTGCAGAAACGCATAAAGAACGCATGTGATCCGCACCCGAGTATATCATTAAAATTTTATCAATGCAAAAACGCAATGAAAAAAAACACAAGTAACCTCAGTTAAATAGTAGGTGCAGAGATTCTGGAACATCAAAAAATGCACCAAAAGCTCATCTTGTGAACGGAGCCGTATTGGTGCAACCTATGCAGCCGCACAGAGGCCTAAGAGGTCAGGGGGCCACATCCATCCAAAATAGGTGGAATTATGCATTATGGTCAGCTATTGGACTGCACAGGGGCCCTCTCCTGTCTGTGACCGTCCTGCAGCATAGCCATCTGTGGCCACGCGACCTGTGTTGCCGCCATAGTACACTATAACAGTGTGTGTTATCAGTAGTCTATAGGAAGGCTGTCTGTAGGTGCAATGATGAGGCTGGGGTTGTGGCGACTTTGGTCGAGATACTAGCCGCTGCTACATTAATGGGGTTGCATTACTTCCTACAAGGCTCAACAAGCAACTTGCAAAAGGTTGGATTTCTTGCGGTGGTTGCAGTTCCTTGTGCATCGCAGTTCACCTGCATTATGCGATGTTGAAGCTGCACAACTTGTCTCCGGGCCAAACTCTCCTTGTAGCCCCAGCATTAGACCGGGGTCATTTGAGCGAATGCAAAAAAAACGCCAATTTTTGCAATGTATTGTGTTCCGAGTGTCCTTTTCTGGTATCCTTTGTGCATCCGTTTCTCCTTTTTTTTTTTTTTTTCACATCCTTGTCCGCCTTTTTTGTACAAGCATATTGCACACAATTTCTATGTGAACAATTTAATAAATAATAAACATCAAATACAGTTTCCGATCTTTTTCATTGCAATAGAGCCGTGAAAAACACATGACATTTGGATGGTGACCCATTGATTTAGAATGGACGAGTCTGAGCCAGGATAACGGATTACAGTAGTGAGTGCTGCAATTTTTATACATGCAGATCATCACTCCGTGTGTATAAAATGTTAATGTGAACTAGCACTTAGTCCTGTGATATTGGCTTAAGTGATATTAGCACATAGTATATTATCAGTTCACTTTGGCCTTTTCGGTCGCACTTCCATTTGCATTGCTGGAAAATCCTCTTAATAATCCTAAGTGTTTACTGATCGGACACGGGGCAGGTTCTAGCTCTGATTTACAGCACAAGGTTTTATTTGTCATATTTACATATACAAAACTTGTTATTAAAGTTTGCACAATGTTCTACTTTGTTATGCAGTACCCCTATGTGACCAGCGTGTGTCTCTGTTGCAGCCATCAGGATAGAAATTCACCATTGACCCTTGTATCTTATGTAACGGTGAGGAAACTGCAGAATATAAAATGTGGATGGGGTCTGTTATGTTATCGCTGGGGGAATCGTCATTAGGAGGCATGACAACTGAAAGTAGATTTCATGTGACTGTGATGTCTCTCTGTGTGCATGATGTACATGTGTGCCGGGGTTGGCTTTGCTGGGTACGGGATTACATTACCTATACTAAGTGGCATCGTAGTTTGCCATTAAGTATAATGTCTATTTTTCTGTATGTAAAGCTTAAGCATTATATAATGCGAAGGTATATATTTTATACCTATATATCGTGTCTTTTAATTCCTCACTATTTTACGGATTTTTTTTCTTGCTGTCATTCAATGGAAACATTATAGCTCTTTATTACACTCTGGGGTGGAAAAACCTGTCCTGACCTAGTAAGGCGTTAACCGAGTGTCTTCATTGTGCTCAAAAAACATGTTCTAGTTGCCTGCATGTCTCACGGCTGTTAGACTGCAGCAACACATGCGGAGATTGCCTGTTTGCTAGAAAATCCCTACCTGTGGTTGCAGCTGTCAAACAGCCGCGAGACATGCAGGCAACTTGAACATGTTTTTTGAGCACACTGAAGACACGCCGCACCTGAACATGGTGGAATACACCTTATCCCAGCGAGTTCGCTCATCACTAATGGCAATATTTCATTGTCCATATAAAGACCACAATGTCTGTACTGACGGCAGGTCTCCTGACACAAGCCTACAGCGTCATAGGCATACGTGTGGTCTGTAAGTTCCAGGTTAGTCCAGGCATTGCGGTCTATTTAGAAACCTGGCCTAATGCTTACTACGCTACGGAGTAGGGAAGAGTTCTCTGTTTGGAGTCCAGGGCCCTGACTACTGTGTATAACTCACAGAGGATTTCCTACGGTGACACACTGGAATAGCCGCAACAGGCAGAAGCATTAGTTCAGAAAGGATTTTCTACCTCTGAACATGTAAATTGCCTCTTCAGATAGGAAGAGGACTACAGCTCTAGTGTCACCTTTTGGAAGTAGCACTAGAGTTCTAGTTCTCTTCCTCTCTGAAGAAGCAACTTGCATATTTAATTTCCCAGGGGAGTATGTATGGCCTATAAGTCTCCTCACTCTCGACATGCGAGGCCTGCCTGCTCATTCTCCGCAAGGAGAAACGTTACCCCTTAGATCCACTATCTCTGAACATAAATTAGAGTGTTTTAATTCAGTGACAGCAAATATGGTTATTCTGTCACAATCTCCTCTATTTTTAGTCATTGCACTTTACACCCCCGGTGTCCACGAATGGAGAACATTTTCTGACTTGCCTCCACACTCTGAAGATTCACAAGGCTGCAGTCACATAGTGACGGCAGGCTTGAGCCCCAAGCCTGAACAACCCCTTTAAGCAGCTTTTTGTGATCTCGGATTGCTGTCAGTGAATGAAGACATGCCTCCTTTTAGGCCTCATTCAGACATCAATGATTTTTTTTTTTTTTTTGTATGTGTGAAAAAAGAACAGTCCTTGTGTCCTCAGTGTTGGTCATCAGTAATTTTCATGCATGATGAAAAAAAAATGCAAAGATTTTCTTATCTGTAACAATTTTAATCACGAGCAGCACACGGCTAGTACACTGCCGGCACATAGTGGACCCATACAGTAGAGTGGGTGATTTGTATCCTTGCTCGTCTCCATGATTTTTTTTTGCAGACACACAGACCACAAAAAAACACGGACAGGTAAACAGCCCCATAGACTGTCCACGGAAATCACACATAGAACGTACAAAAAATGGGTGTCTGAATGAGGCCTTATATGTAGTTTGCTAAACACACCAGCATCACAGTGCTCCTTCCCATCCTGGCAGTGTACTACAATTTCTTATAAGGCCACGTTCACACGTTCAGTATTTGGTGAGTTTTTTACCTCAGTATTTGTAATTCAAAACCAGGAGTGGGTGATAAATACAGAAGTGGTGAGGTGTTTCTATTATACTTTTCCTCTGATTGTTCCTCTCCTGGTTTTGGCTAAAAATACTGAGCAAATACTGAAAGAGTGAACGTGGCCTAAGATGTGCCATCCTCACAGAGGATTATGCAACGGTAACAAATCATCAGCTCCGACAAATACTAGGTAATAGACCTTGTAAATTAAAGTCCCAGAGTCTGGAGGAAGAGTGGCCACAATCCAAGCTGCTGGAGGTCTAGTGTGAGGTCTCCACAATCAGTGATGGTTTGGGGAGCCATGTCATCTGCTGGTGTAGGTCCACTGTGTTTTATCAAGACCAAAGTCAGCGCAGCCATCTACCAGGAAATTTTAGAGCACTTCATGCTTCTCTCTGCCGACAAGCTTTCTGGAGATGGAAATTTCATTCTCCAGCAGGACTTGGCCCCTGTCCACACTGCCAAAAGTACCAATACCTGGTTTACAAACACCAGTATCACTGTGCTTGATTGGCAGCAAACTCACCTGACCTTAACCCCATAGAGAATCTGTGGTGTATTGTCAAGAGGAAGATGAGAGACACCAGACCCAACAATGCAGATGAGCTGAAGGCTGCTATCAAAGCAACCTGGGCTTCCATAACTCCTCAGCAGTGCCACAGGCTGATCGTCTCCATGTCACGCCACATTGATGCAGTAATTGATGCAAAAGGAGCCCCGACCAAGTATTGAGTGCATTTACTGATCACACATTTCAGATTTTTAAATAATTTTTTCAAGCTGGTGTTATAAAATATTCTAATTTACTGAGATAATGACTTTTGGGTTTTCATTGGCTGTAAGCCATAATCATCAACACTACCAGAACACTTGAAATAGATCACTGTCTGTAATGACTCTATATGAGTTTCACTTTTTGTATTGAATAACTTAACTTTTTGATGATATTCTAATTTTGAGAGATGAATGTGTACAGTTGTGGCCAAAAGTATTGACACCCTTGCAATTCTGTCAGATAATACTCAGTTTCTTCCTGAAAATGATTGCAAACACAAATTCTTTGGTATTATTATCTTCATTTAATTTGTCTTAAATGAAAAAACACAAAAAGAATTGTCCTAAAGCCAAATTGGATATAATTCCACACCAAACATAAAAAAGAGGGTGGACAAAAGTATTGGCACTGTTCGAAAAATCATGTGATGCTTCTCTAATTTGTGTAATTAACAGCACCTGTAACTTACCTGTGGCACCTAACAGGTGTTGGCAATAACTAAATCACACTTGCAGCCAGTTGACATGGATTAAAGTTGACTCAACCTCTGTCCTGTGTCCTTGTGTGTACCACATTGAGCATGGAGAAAAGAAAGAAGACCAAAGAACTGTCTGAGGACTTGAGAAACCAAATTGTGAGGAAGCATGAGCAATCTCAAGGCTACAAGTCCATCTCCAAAGACCTGAATGTTCCTGTGTCTACCGTGCGCAGTGTCATCAAGAAGTTTAAAGCCCATGGCACTGTGGCTAACCTCCCTAGATGTGGACGGAAAAGAAAAATTGACAAGAGATTTCAACGCAAGATTGTGTGGATGTTGGATAAAGAACCTCAACTAACATTCAAACAAGTTCAAGCTGCCCTGCAGTCCGAGGGTACAACAGTGTCAACCCGTACTATCCATCAGCGTCTAAATGAAAAGGGACTGTATGTTAGGAGACCCAGGAAGACCCCACTTCTTACCCCGAGACATAAAAAATAGCCAGGCTGGAGTTTGCCAAAACTTACCTGAAAAAGCCAAAAACGTTTTGGAAGAATGTTCTCTGGTCAGATGAGACAAAACTAGAGCTTTTTGGGCAAAGGCATCAACATAGAGTTTACAGGAGAAAAAAAAGAGGCATTCAAAGAAAAGAACACGGTCCCTACAGTCAAACATGGCGGAGGTTCCCTGATGTTTTGGGGTTGCTTTGCTGCCTCTGGCACTGGACTGCTTGACCGTGTGCATGGCATTATGAAGTCTGAAGACTACCAACAAATTTTGCAGCATAATGTAGGGCCCAGTGTGAGAAAGCTGGGTCTCCCTCAGAGGTCATGGGTCTTCCAGCAGGACAATGACCCAAAACACACTTCAAAAAGCACTAGAAAATGGTTTGAGAGAAAGCACTGGAGACTTCTAAGGTGGCCAGCAATGAGTCCAGACCTGAATCCCATAGAACACCTGTGGAGAGATCTAAAAATGGCAGTTTGGAGAAGGCACCCTTCAAATATCAGGGACCTGGAGCAGTTTGCCAAAGAAGAATGGTCTAAAATTCCAGCAGAGCATTGTAAGAAACTCATTGATGGTTACCGGAAGCGGTTGGTCGCAGTTATTTTGGCTAAAGGTTGTGCAAGCAAGTAATAGGCTGAGGGTGCCAATACTTTTGTCTGGCCCATTTTTGGAGTTGTGTGTGAAATGATCAATGTTTTGCTTTTTGCTTCATTCTCTTTTGTGTTTTTTCATTTAAGACAAATTAAATGAAGATAATAATACCAAAGAATTTGTGTTTGCAATCATTTTCAGGAAGAAACTGAGTATTATCTGACAGAATTGCAGGGGTGTCAGTACTTTTGGCCACAACTGTATATTGCCGGTGCAGACATTTCTCTACCCACTAAGATCAAATGCTGATCACATTTATTTCTATGAGGTCCAAGTTGATCCCCAAATTCCACAGTCTGTATGAATTCTCCTCTGCTCGCACCAATGACCACAGGGGACAGAAGCAAGAACTGACTTGATGACTTTGACATATGGGGCCCCCCACTGCTTAATCCCCCTCAATATCCCATTTCTTGTCTTTTGAAGACATCTCCGCACTCCACCAGCTTTAGGTAACATCCACAGGCAGCAGCTGCTGAGCTACACGGAGATGTCCACCTGGACCTGTGGGTCCACAACACTTTATACACCTCATTTATTATGTTTTTGACGCTTTTTGCTATAATCATTTTTACAGGGTAAAAAATAAAGCTGGAAAAAATGTGAAAATAAGGGGGTTTTTTTAAAGCAAAAAAAAAAGCCAAAAAAAAAACATGTAGAGAAATTAATACGACTAAGAATTTTATATGCTGGTCTTAAGGCCACGTTCACCCAGTCAGTATTTTACATCCGTATTTGTAAGCCAAAATCAGGAGTGGAACAATCAGAGGAAAAGTAAGATATAAACACGTCACCACTTCGGTATTTATCACCCACTACTGATCATGGCTTACAAATACTGATGGCAAAGTCTGACCAAATACTGAACGTGTGAACGAGGCCTAATGAAAATTCCATCAGAGTAAAATGTCCCCGATTTATTAAGCGTCACACACTTGTTAATAAATTGTGCCCTGTGAAATGAAAGTTCAAGGTTAGCATAGATTTGCGTTTATGACAATTTTTGGCATAACTTATTGTAAATTTGTTGAGCTGCAGGTAACCACATCCCCTCCTGTTAAACCCTGACCACTCTTTTTATTTTCTTAGAAAAGCGTCATCAGCAGCAAAAGAAAAAAAAGACAAATTATTGTGCAAATAAGACAGGAGCATTATGCATTTTGGCAATGAGGAAATTACTTTCCTCAACATTGACATTACAACACCAAGAAAGAAAAATGATTGAATTTTGGAAATCACAGAATGGACAGAAATGATTATTATATGGAAATGAAGGAAAAATGGAAACAAAATTTTCACAACATATCGATTTATTTAGTATGGAGTACGAGCATCACGTGCAGAAATCCCAGCACTTACAGCCTCGATTGCGGTCAGTGAGGTTATTAATGGTTGTCTGAGGAATGTTCTGCACTCGGGCAAATCATCAAGATCCGCTACTGGCAGCTACCTCTGCAATTGCCAACAAATAATGTTCCAGATATGTCCGCTCATGTGTTCCAGCTGTCGAACGGCCGCGAGACATGCAGCCATGGGGACTCTAACATATTTTTTGAGCATGCCCATGACACTCGATGAGCACGCGAGCATGGCGGATAACACCTTATCCCAGCATGTCCACTCATCACTAATCTAAAGCCCTTCAATTTCTTCTGGACTTCTTGGACTACAAAGTTTCGGTATCTGTGACGGCCGGGCTTGTACTTTATTGGAGAGAGTGAGACTTTTCTTTCACGAAGCCTGGCTCAGCATCGTTCACATAAGGTTGCTATTTAGTTTTTCTATAAAGGGAGATTGCTTTGGGACAGAAGCATCCATAACAAGTAAATGGAAACTGACACTGCGGATTGGAATATTGTGAAATTTGAATGTTTGGGCTCACGTCCTATGGAAAGTGTGATTATTGAGCTCCAGCTTTAGTGCTCATTCACACATACATGCCATCAAATTTTTTCAGCCATGTTATAGTTACAGTTTCCGACCAAAGGGTGGATTTTTATGACCCAAACTAACAATGCCATCTAGATTTATGATGCCGTTAGTTCAGAATCAGCGGAAACCGAGCATGTGCACTCACTATCCATTTACACAAAAGGTTTTGGGTCACCAAACTTTGGATCGGTTGGTGCCCGAGTGGTTAGATTTCTGGCCATCATATATTTTGCTATAGTCGGGTATGTAGTGGGAAGGAAAAAATAAGTTTTCTGTTTAACCCATTACACAGAGACATTACTGTACCTTATTCCAGAGCCTTGTAAAAGAAGTTGGCATCCGCATCCAAGACTGATCACATTTGTTTATTATCTCTATGTGTGAATGAAGACTAATAGGGGTTGGAATCATTGCTGCCGTTTCTGTATTTGTGATGGCATAATATGGCTATAGGGCTACACATCAACATGTGTCTCTCGACATCGAAATCACAGCGACGCACTACAAGATTGGATGTAAGTATCTCCTATAGTGTCGCTACTGCTAAACAGTTGCAAATGTTTCCAAAGGTGTTGGATTTTCTGTCGTCGTTCGTAAGTCGTACGCGACGTGCAACTTCTGTGCGACTTGTCTGTTCTGTTTACAGCTCCGAAATAGTCGCAGACAAGTTGCACAAGTGTCTTTTTTGCTCTACATCTCTGAGAGTTGTTGTCGCCGCATCCCATGACCATGTAACCCCGGGCTAGATCAGGTTGATCATTATTGGATAACTAGGATCTTGCTTAGGAAAAGGGACCATCCCACATTTGTCTTTCGTGCATCTACATGGTATCAATGCTTGATGCTTTCTCAATACCACTAATTCTTATTCCGGATTCTTATCTATAAGTCAACGCAAAGAGCTGCTACAAAGAGACTTGTGCTTTGGAGGTCTTAGCTTATCTATCACACATTGATTTAGTGGAGCACTGTGCAATGCTTTATTTCTCCTCTGGAGGAGCTGTAGGGAAACCGAAAACTTCCTGTCCGGTTCTCTACAAATGACAGCTGGAGCTTCCAGCAATGGGACGATCAGACTACTAGTAAGAAGGAATTGTGCAAAGTAGAGAACCCTTTGAAAATTCACATTTCTTACTTTGGCTTTTCCACTCTAAGAGGAAAGCACTTTATTCCCTTTAGGCTTTGTAACATATGGCAGTTTAGTATGCGTCCCTAGATATCTAAGGCAGCCATATTTCGAATTTGTATGATGCATATCTTATGGTGTGAATGAGGCCTTAGAATGGGAGCTCTAATGTCAATATATCTGAACTCGAATTCTTCACTTGTTTGCTTAGAATGTGGTGTCCTCCATAAAGAATAATGATAATATTGATATATAAACACCTCAACTATGCAGGAATTGCATATAAGTGAGCCAGGACTGACCTTTCGCATGGCCCCCAGTGTATCACCTCCTAATATCCTCTACGAAGAATGTCAGGGACACCAGGTGTCCAATAAAACGTGCGCTCTGATCAAGAAACACGTTGGTAAAGATAAATGTGCTCCATAATATGGACCCTCTTCAATGATTCACAATGACAGGTAGCCTTCAGGACACTTTCCCAGCAGCAGCGAGGCGCCTGTGTCTTCAGCAGAAGACTAATACTGATGGCTGGTAATGAGAGGATTGCAAATGAGAGGCTAAAGGCTGCCAGGAGGATTACACACCGGGCAGGGAGAGGGCATCGTCGCCGACAGCAGAACAAAAAGAGGAAAAGTGCAAAATTGCATCCTCATACTTCAGAAGAGAAAAACACAGGCAAAAAATTGGTATAATGGGTAAAAGTTTTGTTCCTCTCTATTTTTACCCAGCCTGGGAGACATATATGGGACTATTACTGCACAAGTAGTTGTCCAGCAGGCAGATATCATAACTATATGTCCCCGTACAAGTTATTGATCATGGATTTCGGAAGAGATTCTTCTACAAAATACAGACAAAAACTGCTCAAAAAACTTTGAATAAGTTTCCTGTTCTATTCCAGCCCATTTCCAGTAAAGTAGCACATGCAATAGAAGGCAGAACCTCAGCAGTGCCACAGGCTGATCGCCGCCATGCCACGCCGCATTGATGCAGTAATTGATGCCAAAGGAGCCCCGACCAAGTATTGAGTGCATTTACTGAACATACATTTCAGTAGGCCAACATTTCAGATTTTACAATCATTTTATCAAGCTGGTGTTATAAAGTATTCTAATTTACTGAGATAATGGCTTTTGGGTTTTCATTGGCTGTAAGCCATAATCATCAACATTAACAGAAATAAACACGTGAAATAGATCACTCTGTCTGTAATGACTATATAATATATGAGATTCACGTTTTGTATTGAAGAACTGAAATAAATTCACTTTTTGATGATATTCTAATTTAGTGAAAAGCACCTGTATGTTATATTAATTTTCCTATAACGCTCATCTTAAAGGGAAGGTGCCGCAATTTTATATAATTTGCAAAAAAATAGTAAGTTACAAAACATGTTGTTTCAGCAAATGTTGTACTAACCAGGATTTATGGTTTGTTTGTAATAATGTTTTCATGTAGCCACTGGGCGCTGCCATCTTGATTTGCAGATCTGTGGAGGACTCATACAGTCTGCAAATATGGCCGTCCCTGCACATAGGAGACTGCGGTCGGCTTCCGACTGCACATTGCAGCCTCATTAGCAGTGAACTGGGCACGCCCCTGTGGGCTGCACCATTCACTGCTGTAGGTGTGGCTGGGCGCCATTTTACTGTAGCCCAGTGCTATCTGCTGAGCTCCACTTACCCTCTATCACAGGACCACTTGTGGCATAACAGGTCCTGTGTTGTGAGGAGAGGCTGAAGAAAAGGAGAAGGTGGTCAGCAGAGGAGAGAAGCGCTCACTGGAGCCGGAGGATGGAGAGTGGTGAGTGCGGGTGACTTTCATCTATGCTCCTCTGTCCTGCTTACTCCAGGCTCAGCCCTGTGCTTCCTGCTCCAGCGTCCTCCTGCTCTGTCTCCGCCTCCTCACACACAGCCCCAGTGATCTCCGGTAATCTGACACCTTTGCTTTTATGGCTGTCTGAGGAGGACAGTGACTTATACAGCCCATAGTCTTGTGTATAATTGGGGGGGGCTGGAAGTTTCACCAGTGTGGGCATATCTGTAATACTGTCTGCTGAGCCGTGTATCTAATCCTCTCCTGTGTGATACTGCCTGCTGAGCCGTGTATCTAATCCTATCCTGTGTGATACTGCCTGCTGAGCCGTGCATCTAATCCTCTTCTGTGTGATACTGCCTGCTGAGCTGTGTATCTAATCCTATCCTGTGTGATACTGCCTGCTGAGCCGTGCATCTAATCCTCTCCTGTGTGATACTGCCTGCTGAGCCGTGTATCTAATCCTCTCCTGTGTGATACTGACTGCTGAGCTGTGTATCTAATCCTCTCCTGTGTGATACTGACTGCTGAGCCGTGTATCTAATCCTCTCCTGTGTGATACTGACTGCTGAGCTGTGTATCTAATCCTCTCCTGTGTGATACTGACTGCTGAGCCGTGTATCTAATCCTCTCCTGTGTGATACTGCCTGCTGAGCCGTGTATCTAATCCTCTCCTGTGTGATACTGCCTGCTGAGCCGTGTATCTAATCCTCTCCTGTGTGATACTGCCTGCTGAGCCGTGTATCTAAGGCCTGTTTCACACTTCCGTTTTTGTGTCCGCCAAACGGATCCGTTTCCGTTTTTTTGACGGATCCGCGGTAACCGTAATGGAAGTCTGTGGGACAAAAAAAACGGATCCTGCAAAAAATGGCGGATCCGTTTTTTTACGGAAAACAACGGATTTTGACGGATTTGAAAAAACGGAAGTGTGAAACAGGCCTTATCCTCTCCTGTGTGATACTGACTGCTGAGCTGTGTATCTAATCCTCTCCTGTGTGATACTGACTGCTGAGCCGTGTATCTAATCCTATCCTGTGTGATACTGTATTCTGAGCCGGGTATCTAATCCTCTCCTGTGTGATACTGCCTGCTGAGCCGTGTATCTAATCCTCTTCTGTGTGATACTGCCTGCTGAGCCGTGTATCTAATCCTCTCCTGTGTGATACTGACTGCTGAGCTGTGTATCTAATCCTCTCCTGTGTGATACTGACTGCTGAGCCGTGCATCTAATCCTCTTCTGTGTGATACTGCCTGCTGAGCCGTGTATCTAATCCTCTCCTGTGTGATACTGCCTGCTGAGCCGTGTATCTAACCCTATCCTGTGTGATACTGCCTGCTGAGCCGTGTATCTAATCCTCTCCTGTGTGATACTGACTGCTGAGCTGTGTATCTAATCCTCTCCTGTGTGATACTGACTGCTGAGCCGTGTATCTAATCCTATCCTGTGTGATACTGTATTCTGAGCCGGGTATCTAATCCTCTCCTGTGTGATACTTTCTGCTGAGCCGTGTATCTAATCCTTTCCTGTGTGTTACTGTCTGCTGAGCCGTGTATCTAATCCTCTCCTGTGTGATACTGTCTGCTGAGCCGTGTATCTAATCCTCTCCTGTGTGATACTGTCTGCTGAGCTGTGTATCTAATCCTCTCCTGTGTGATGCTGCCTGCTGAGCCGTGTATCTAATCCTATCCCGTGTGATACTGCTCTCCTGAAATACTCTGTGCTGCTGTCACTCTGCTCCCAGAATCCTTGCTGCCTGCCATCCTCGGTGACCGAAGACCCCATTCCTCTCCTCAGATCCTGTCCTGGCGATGTGTGAAACCGAGGGGACAGGGGCCTGATGTATGATGGAAGGAGCAGGGCGACAGCAGCACAGAGTATTTCAGGAGAGCAGTGTGCTGGTCTGTGGGGGGCACCCTGTTCGGTGCCAGGGATTGTACATAGAGCGCTGTGTTTTATTCACATGGATGGACCGTCTGCTTGTCTGCTCCACAGAAATCCAGGAAACATTTCTGCTGATTGATGGCCTGTTCTGATCCAGACTTTACATGCAAAGACAGTCAGTAACTTTGCAAGCCCCATCAAAATGGCTGCTCACTGTGTCTATAGATGTCAAGGGTTTTTGTGCCAGATTTCAGTAGCTGCTCCCCCTAGTGTTAACAAGTGGAAATGCCAAACTTTTTAAAATTATTTTTCATATTTTGCAAAATTAAAAACAAACGATAATATTTTTTAAGAAAATGTAAACATTAATTCTTTACATTTTTTCAATTGCTGAAAAAAAATTTTTTGGATGGCACCTTCCCTTTAAGGCTGTGACTTGTGTTAAAAGAAAGTAAAAATCAGCTGATTTGAATATATAAAGATAGTTTAATATTTTGACCGTGCTCCTTTATTATACAAATAATGGGAAATTCAGGCATTGTCTTCTAGAAAAAAAGAAATAAAATGCCATCAATGGTCTACAATTAGTCATCATAAAAAAACCCACCCTCAGCGAGGCCAAGTGTTCCTTCTGTATGGTGATGAATAGAATCTAACTTTGAAATATTTCACAATTTTCCATTTTATTTTTTCTTCTTCGTTCGCTCGTTCCAGTTTAATGATGCTTACTCAGAGCTCTGTGCCTGACATGTAAACAACGATTAAAAAAGAAATCGTTAAACACTTTTCCCAAAGACTTTGGTTTCAATTAAAACAATGTATGAAAAATGTCAAGTACACTTGCCGCGGATAAAATTGCATGATTCATTCCAGTCATTTAAAGCCCATTTTATTCACTATATGTGGAACTGATCCTCAGACGGTTTCCCACCTCATCACTGTGCGGCTTTTTTTTTTATATACAGTGGGGAAAAAAAGTATTTAGTCAGTCAGCAATAGTGCAAGTTCCACCACTTAAAAAGATGAGAGGCGTCTGTAATTTACATCATAGGTAGACCTCAACTATGGGAGACAAACTGAGAAAAAAAAATCCAGAAAATCACATTGTCTGTTTTTTTTTAATTTTATTTGCATATTATGGTGGAAAATAAGTATTTGGTCAGAAACAAAATTTCATCTCAATACTTTGTGATATATCCTTTGTTGGCAATGACAGAGGTCAAACGTTTTCTGTAAGTCTTCACAAGGTTGCCACACACTGTTGTTGGTATGTTGGCCCATTCCTCCATGCAGATCTCCTCTAGAGCAGTGATGTTTTTGGCTTTTCGCTTGACCACACGGACTTTCAACTCCCTCCAAAGGTTTTCTATAGGGTTGAGATCTGGAGACTGGCTAGGCCACTCCAGGACCTTGAAATGCTTCTTACGAAGCCACTCCTTCGTTGCCCTGGCGGTGTGCTTTGGATCATTGTCATGTTGAAAGACCCAGCCACGTTTCATCTTCAATGCCCTTGCTGATGGAAGGAGGTTTGCACTCAAAATCTCACGATACATGGCCCCATTCATTCTTTCATGTACCCGGATCAGTCGTCCTGGCCCCTTTGCAGAGAAACAGCCCCAAAGCATGATGTTTCCACCACCATGCTTTACAGTAGGTATGGTGTTTGATGGATGCAACTCAGTATTCTTTTTCCTCCAAACACGACAAGTTGTGTTTCTACCAAACAGTTCCAGTTTGGTTTCATCAGACCATAGGACATTCTCCCAAAACTCCTCTGGATCATCCAAATGCTCTCTAGCAAACTTCAGACGGGCCCGGACATGTACAGGCTTAAGCAGTGGGACACGTCTGGCACTGCAGGATCTGAGTCCATGGTGGCGTAGTGTGTTACTTATGGTAGGCCTTGCTACATTGGTCCCAGCTCTCTGCAGTTCATTCACTAGGTCCCCCCACGTGGTTCTGGGATTTTTGCTCACCGTTCTTGTGATCATTCTGACCCCACGGGGTGGGATTTTGCGTGGAGCACCAGATCGAGGGAGATTATCAGTGTTCTTGTATGTCTTCCATTTTCTAATTATTGCTCCCACAGTTGATTTCTTCACTCCAAGCTGGTTGGCTATTGCAGATTCAGTCTTCCCAGCCTGGTGCAGGGCTACAATTTTGTTTCTGGTGTCCTTTGACAGCTCTTTGGTCTTCACCATAGTGGAGTTTGGAGTCAGACTGTTTGAGGGTGTGCACAGGTGTCTTTTTATACTGATAACAAGTTTAAACAGGTGCCATTACTACAGGTAATGAGTGGAGGAAAGAGGAGACTCTTAAAGAAGAAGTTACAGGTCTGTGAGAGCCAGAAATCTTGATTGCTTGTTTCTGACCAAATACTTATTTTCCACCATAATATGCAAATAAAATGAAAAAAAAACAGACAATGTGATTTTCTGGATTTTTTTTCTCAGTTTGTCTCCCATAGTTGAGGTCTACCTATGATGTAAATTACAGATGCCTCTCATCTTTTTAAGTGGTGGAACTTGCACTCTTGCTGACTGACTAAATACTTTTTTTCCCCACTGTATATATATATTTTACTTTGTTGGAATAGGCAGATTTCAACCCACGCATTGCAATATGTGAAAAGAATAAAGGGGGGGGGTGAGATGATATTTCACTGCATCTGGTCCCGCCGAGAACGGTGAATAGGATGTAACACTATGGAATGGACATAATGGAAGTGACTCAATATATACCGTAAGGCTTCTTATACAATCTTGAAAGAAAAGATCAAATTAATGAAGGTTATCTGGTAAACCAATTTTTTTAAAACTTTTTTTTCCATAGTTTCACTGTCTTTTAAATATGAAAACCAATAACTCCAGGCACAAAATCATCTCGAGAGAAAGAGGCAGGCTATAGTAAGAAAGGTATCGAGCCAATCCAAACCTACATGTCATCACATAAACAAGACGATCACCAAGGCAGCTGCTTAAAATCCACCATAGGACCATCCACACTCAACTTGCGTTTCACCAAAAATGCTTCATCAGAGGGCAGTAGGTCGTGTAAAAGCATTTGCATGTTTCTCTTGCTTCGTGGACTCATGTTCATGTTTTTTTATATACTATTAGTTTGTTACGATTTTACTGAGTAATAAAAATAATGTATAATTGTGTTGTCCAACAAATTTAGAGGATGAATGCGAAAAGTTGAAGCGTAGAAGGAACAGGTCTACAATCGGAAATGAAAGGTAGAGAGATTTGACCTTCTGTGACACCCTATGTATGAAGCTTGGGAAACTTCCATTTGGAAGACATAGTTGAAAGATAGTGGACACATGTTTTGCATTTTTTAATTTCGTTGAGTTGTACAATTTGTCTTTATACCAAGTCAATACAATTTCGATCCATCCAGTGAAGAGGTCTGACAGATGGTATTCAAATATTATATATATATATATATATATATATATATATACACACACACTCTTTTTCAATCAGCTTGGTAGGATCTTCAAAAACCAGAACTTGAACGATGACTTTCTGTCAGTCCCCGAAACAAAAATGGAGAGTCTCTCCTTGCATTGCCTATTCTTCTCTCCTTAGATTACATACTTGCTTGCTTAGTATGTTAGCTCTATGTTGTTTTTTGATGGAATTCATCACCCAGTTCTCTCGAACCAGTATATTATAGGACATGTTACATTGACCACAGGTGCCTGACACCTGGAAGTACAGAATGTACAAATCTATTTCCACCCTTGTGTAACTCTAGTAGGGTGAACTATGTCTTCATGCATGTTCACATTATATGAGCCGAGACAGTCAGAGATGTATGGACAGTAAAGAGTATGTCTGGCATTGACTTGTTTGAGCTGTGTCTAATTCATGACTCTATTAAGAACGTACAATGCATGGCTAGCCAAGACTCTCCAGCGAGATTTGTAAGACATTTGCTGGAACTGTACAGAGGAGCTGAAATCCAAATTCTAGTTTGTTCTATATGCGTAAATATCCTCCTACAACTTACTACAATCATTCTATTAGATGGGGAGGTAAATGTTTTGCATCTGCTTCTCGACATCCTGTTTTTCACTCTGATCTTTTCAAGGAACAAACTGTGTTGCAACTCATATTTCACTCTCTACTCGTGGCTCCTCCTCAGTGGTCGATAGTCTTCTCGAACACATGCAGATTATTATTATTTATTATTATAGCGCCATTTATTTAGATGTGAAAAGGGGTATACATAATAAAAACGAGTAAAGTAATCTTAAACAATACAAGTCACGACTGGCAGAGGAGGAGAGAGGATCCTGCCCGCGAGGGCTCACAATCTACCAGGGATGGGTGAGTAGATCTGGTCATGCAGACCTATTGATTTATTGAAACAGTCACCAGGCTAAAACTAAAATACCAAACACATTGGGATAGACGAATAATGGAAATATGAACTTTATTTTGCATACATTTGGTAAAAATAAGTCATGAGACTAAAACATTGCAGAACTAATTTAAAAAAAGTCTTAAAAAGGTCTAAGCCATAGTCGACCCAGTACACAACAAGTCTCCAAGGCCACATGTTCTGTGTGTCAAGATTCAGGTTTAGTTTTAGAAATAAAATTCAGCATTTCAATACAATTTTCACTCCTTTCTTTTTGAATCAGTAATCTGGTGAATTCGGTGGTCTTTAGGAACTCCGGAGTGGGTGGTAAACCATGGAGACTGCGCTGTACTTTTTCTGATCTTTCATAAGCTGCTTGGGAAATGTGGAGCAGCATTGTGTCCTGGGGTTGTAAAGAGAGGGCAGTGGAGGCTATGAGCTTCTTGAGATGTTTGAAAAGTAGCCTTATGTACAGTAGTTTCTCAGCCCAAAAGTTTGCTTCCCCTTTCTCGAAGAGATCATCTTCCACCTGTGAAGAAATAGAACATTTGGTTTGGTGCCGTGATCTTGGCTTACACTCTTAAGCATGACATACACCAAGTTCCTCATCGTAACTGAAAAAGGGAAGAACAGGCTACTTTATACAAGTCTAGTGTTTACAGCAATCTATGAGGCTTGGTCCAGCCTGGTGTCTTTACAAACCTTGGTTATTAGCAATGTAGAGGCAAGTGTGGAGGACAGGTGTCATGGTTCCACCCCTCAGGGTGTCTGGGATGCAGTTGCTGACAGCTCGGCCGTCCAATCCGGTACAGAGGCGTGCTGAAGCTGTCAGTACTTTGATGGACAGCATGGCCATCCAATCTGGTACAGGGGCGTGCTGAGCTGTCAGTGTGTTGATTGACAGCTCGACTAGCCAATCTGTGACTGGGAGGCGTTGGCTGCCTCAGGTGTTCTCTATCCCGGGTAATTGCAATGCCTACTTAACTGAGCAGCTTCTCCCAGTCCACTGCCAGACGTAACATTCATTTTGTGAGGTTTGTGCTCGCCTGTGCCTTGTGTTCTGGTTGCTTGATCTGTTACCTGACTTAGGACTTCGTTCTGACCATCTGCCTGTTTAAACCCTTCACCTCTGATCCGTTAACCTCCCGGTACTCTGACCTCGGAACCTTACCCGACTACGCTTTAGTTTCTTTCTTGTTTATGACGTACTCTCCTGGCTTCTGACCTTGGATTCCTTGATCACACCGACTCATGGCTTGGCAGTGAGAAGTGACTAGCGTCACAACAGGAACCCACCTGAAAACATTCTTGGAAGAGCTGTCTTCAGAGTGTACTTCCTATTACATGTGTGTTAGACAGGTTTATTTATCTAGGGATGATATACTGTACCTAAGGACAGGTCCAGACTAAACTTTATTTTTTATATTTGCACAGGCAGTTATGTATAAACCGTGCAGGAAAACTATTTTTGCTCTAAGATAACTTTATTGACTTCAGCATGGTGTATGTCCTTATTTTTACTTTTTCAGTTTCTGATCTGAATTCTTTATAAGGCAAGTGAGAATATGATAGTTCATAAACAAAAACAAAAGTATAAATTGTCCCATATTACAACCCCAATGTCATTGGCTATGTGACAAAGTGCAAAAAAAAACAGACTAATTTTCATGAGGACCAACCTGACCATTAAAAGTGGAAGCAGTGGACAATAAAACGTACTCCTAGAAATGATTGGGCTCTCTGCGCATTACTGCTTTTTCACTACTAAAAGGATGTCCCAATCACGGGATGACCTGAATTCTAACCATATGCTCAAATAGGGCACATGGAAGTAGTCAGAGGAATTTTGCATTTCCAGAAACCCCGAGTTAGGACTAAAAGACACATTAACTTTTTTCCTTGCTAAAAAGAGTCAAAGTGTTTATATAGTCCAAAAATTACTGTACTTATTGTTCAAATATATACTAATGCTCTGGTGTAAGCATCCCTTTTCCTGGTCCCTCGACTTCCGCATTAGTTTTGCTACCAGAGGAGAGAGCTTTCCCTGTAATGAGCCTCAAAGGTAAGCGGTCATCAAAAAATGTTCGATTGTTTAAATCAGGTTTTCATGTTAAATGTATTTTGTTTTAATTTTTGGCAATGTTTTTAAAAATGAAAATTAGAAACCTTGCAATTTTCACAATGGCCAACGGGGCGCTTTTAGACAATAACTTCCTGTTGTTTCAGGAAACAACACATGTGCATTAACCACAATGGATAAGAGTCTGAACCTATCAATTGTAATGAAGTATCTAAGGAGCGTGTGCAAAGGTGGTCATGAAGGGAGTGTGAGCAGAGTCAGTTGTAACATCTATTATGATTGATGGGTCCTGTGTTATCAGCTGTGTATAGAGGTGCTACCTGCCATTGTAATCTTGCCTCTGATGATCAGAATCCTTGCTGCAAGAGTTTCCTTAAAGAATAGGCAGTATAAGTCTAAAGTATCCCCAGTGACCATTGTGAAAATTAGCAGATTACTAATATATATTTTTTTCAATATACCGTATTTTGTGGATTATAAAACACACCAGATAATAAAATGACAAAATGCACCCCAAATTTGGGGGAGGAAACACTTTTTTTTTTAATAAAATGGTGGTGCCTCCTATAGTCCACTTTTATGGTAGCTTACCTGGGGGGCTGCGGCTGTGGAGCAGGGTCCGCAGGAGGCAAGGTCGCTGCTGCAGGAAGCTGGCAGAGGCAGGAGTGGTGCGATATTGCCAATCCTAGGCTGTTAAGAGGGGGTGTTCGGCGCTGCTGGGGGGCTCCGCCAAGTTTGTGAAAGCCCAGATCGCCTGCACTTTCCATGGTTTTTAATGCGGTGGACTTTGGGAAAATGGCCGCCGAAGTCTGTGCATGTGCAGAGTGAGATCGCCACATTCCTGCCACCTCCGTTAGCTTACTGCAGCAGCGACCCTGGGACCCCGCTCCACCGCAGCTGGTAAGCTACATTCGGATTATGAAACGCACCCCCATTTTCTCCAAAACATTTTTGGAAAAAAAAGGTGTCTTATAATCCGAAAAATACAGTAAATCGTGTTAAAAAAAGCCTACATTTAACAATAAATATAACGCAAAAATTTAATTTAAGCAATAGCTCATTTTCTGATGAAATATTCCCTTTAACAAGTTGTTTGACTAATTTCAGTAGCTAAATCTTCCCCTTTCTCAGCTTATGCTCTGTATATAAAAGATAAAGGGGCTGGCTTAGCTATTGAAACGAGTCAGACGGACACAACCTGTTAAAGGGAATTAATCAGTCAGTCCCCCCTTCAAGTGCATCATCAACACAGGGATAACAGAGAGGAGAAAGAAGCTGCCTCCTGGGTCAAAACCAAAGCGGAAGTAGAGCTGCCGGGACATTGAGGCATATTTTAACAATCAAGTATAATAGTAAGTGCCATTACATAACATGTCATACACAACAGACTTTTTTTTGTGCAGGACTATCACTTTAAATGATAACATTCTGGTTGATTCTAACCACCACTAGAGGGAGCTGAAGAGCTTACTGCATACTGGTCATATACTGTTCTCAATAATAAAGCATTGGTGTGTATGCTGCCCCTAGTGGTGGCTACAGACATTATTTATGTTTTATGCAATAAAAAAAAAACCTGCAGCACTCCAGCTTCATCTAGGGTGTTTTATTCACCAAGCATGCAACATATCAACCCACAAAAGGCCTTGGTCAATAATTTATGTTTATCCACAGAGGCTGGAGCTCTGTATCCAGAGTATCTTGATTGAACATTGGCCTATGTGGCCCCCTAATAATATCCAGGCCTTCCGAAAATATCTATGGAAGTTGCAAAACTATAATAAACGTCACTGACGATCGGAACAGTCCTAACATATTATTATTAATAATTAAAAGCTACTCAGAGCCCCCGTCATAAAGAAGTTATATTTTCCTCTGCAGTTTTCTCGCTGCCGAGGAAAATATAATCTATAAAGCTTTTCCTGTTTCGGCAGACATTGGGGTAATTCACTGTAATCACTGCAGCTCTTAAAACACCTATAGTGTTTATGTTTCTTTTTTGCTCATTTGCTTTCATTTTGTCATAATAAAAGTTGTGCGAGCCCCCCTTTGGCATAGAAGCCAATTATTATGTACCCGTATTCATGCCTCCCATATCCTCTTGTAAAATGACTGCACCGGTATGTGCAACACCTGTGCGTCTAATTGGTAATATGAAGAACACGACATTTCTGGCTTGTGGGTTACGTCAGGCTCGGTACAGAACGTTCAGGATAATTGTTCCTTGCCGGCTTTTCACACCTCAAGCCTGGTTTGTTTTGTGATCCTGCAGACACCGGTCAGCGTAATTACCATTTTTGTGGTTTCGAGACTGCCGAGATCATCTTCTCCTAGCAGCCATTCCAGGAGGACGGTGACACCTTGTGCGACGTGGTTCCACTGCTGAAGAAGCTCACACAGGATCCCGATTGTCAGGTCCAAAGCCATGGGGGGATTGACGGTATAATACTGAAACCCTAGAGAAAGGAAAGGACAAAAATGGGAAAAAAAAAAATAATTAGCCATCCTACAAACCTCTTCATATCGGCATTTTGGGTTCATTATTTTAAGACGACCGTCCTACATCACATGCTGGAAGTAGAGATCAACTTTTTCTTGGCGGACTCCTTACTAACGGTGGCATGTTCTCTAGGCCAAGGTATATTTAATGAACTACTCTCTATTACTTCTAGGGAAGAAAATCTCAGAACACATGACACCCAGTGGAGTGGATGCCCCACTACAGGGTGGGCCATTTAGATGGATACACCTTGGTGGGCCATTTATAAAGTTGGATCCAAAATGGCCACCATGGTCACCATCCATCTTGAAAAGTTTTCCCCCCCTCCCGTATACTAATGTGCCACAAACAGGAAGTTGATATCGCCAACCATTCCCATTTTATTTAGGTGTATGCATATAAATGGCCCACCCCTGTACTACCCTTCTGTATGCATCAAGCCTAGACAACAAGAGTAAGCTCTGCAATGGCACCAGGTATAATGGGCCCTAAAAATATGCCTGCAATAGTTGCATATGGGCATTGAGAATCAGAATGCATCCATGTTTACACCAAAAACTTGACCCAACAAATATAAAGCATGATCAGCAAAATTACCCCCAAACCCAAAGCTCAATTGGCTCTGGCATCAAACACATTTTGCCTCGCACTGTTTTACGTCCAGCTATAAAAATGTGTAAAGGAGTTGTCCCCTTTCTAAGACGCTTCTCCTATCCGTTCCCTTAGTGATACAAAAAATAATTAGCGTCACTTACCCTCCCCAGGTCCAGCACGGAGTCTCCGCTGTTGCTCCCATTGTGTATAGTGCTGACAGCATGTTGACAGCCAATCCGTGAGCTCAGCGATTTGTGCTGCCTACTCAGCAGAGCCGGCGAGCTCAGTTGTCTCTAGCGCTGTCGATGTGATGTCAGCACAACAGACACCGGGTGAAGCGCCCCAGACTCCGTGCTGGACCTGGGCAGGGTATGTAAAGCAGAATGGGTTTATTCTTACTACTCTGAGGACTTACAGGAAAAACTTTTTTTTTTTTAAAAGACACAACTCATCTAAGTCCTTGTAAGACATTACTACAAAGGAAAATAAACACCCCAGTTAGTTTAACAAGAAAATCCCTTTTGCTTTAAAACAAATAATATAAACTCTCCCCGGAGGAGGAAACATTTCTGTCTATAATATTCCTCATGGTACGTTACCATGTTTGATGGAACTGGTCACGAAGTTTCCCCAAAATAAACCATGTCTTCAGAGGTTCATATATAAATGAAGAGGTGACCGAGAACCCAAGGTCCACTGTATGCTGACAAACGAGACTTTGCTAAATCCACCTGAAATGGGTGGAAATAGTTTTGCAATCGCTGACTATGGAACACTGGTTGAGTACGGAGTCTTAGGGTATGTGCACATGCTGCGGATTCTGCTGCGGATCTGCAGCGGTTTTGGCCATGCGGATCCGCAGCAGAATTAGCTGCGTTGTACAGTACCATTATATCCTACGGAAAATGGAAACTGCAGTGCAGACGGTGCGGAATTTTCCACGCGGTTTTTGCTGCGGTTTCCAATCCGCAGAAAGAATTGACATGTCATTCTTTTCTGTGACTGCAGGTCTTTTGACCTGCGGATTTACCAGCTGATTTTACAAAATCCGCGCGGAAAAATCAGCAGACCAATCCGCAGCATCTGCACATACCCTTACAGGCAAGACAAATAGGAGAAACTTTTCAAAAGGACTGTGCCAGCATCTGAGAACAATGGATTCCCGACGCGCATTCAGGGCTGGTAAATCCCATAGGAATGCAGTCCGATTCCTCAGCCATGTGTATCCCTTCAGCGTCTGCTGTGGTTTGGCAGGAATATCACACCTTTTTATTAGAAGCAGTAGAAGACACCGCTCACAGATGCCGGCAGACCTGCTGGACTCGGTTGCTCAGTAGACCACAGATATCCGGCTGTATGTTTACCTTACGGGATGAAAATTTAAACAAAAAGGAAACGTAGAATGTGGTGGACAAGACCCCGGGATATAAACACAATAAATTACACCATTACGTGTCCGGGATTACTAGGGATGACCACCACACAGGATGGTCTAGAGACCTCACCTGTGTACAACGTTGACTACAGAACTTTTATGGTACTTGCTATTGCTTTGATTTTGTGGTTTTGAGATGAATAAATAACAATAATCTATGAAGTGATCAACAAATACAGGCAACATCATGGAGGAAGGACCAACTCACATGTTCTTCAAAACAGCTGTCCAATGTGGAAAATCCCTATTTGTTGGAAAGATTCCTGAAAATATGATCTTAATACCACCCCCATCCAACGGATGTAATCTGTCCAGTTTTCCTGCAGAGCCTCCAATGGGAAAACAAAGCATTACATGCCACCTGTGAGATCTATAGGCTGTCCATGTAATGCACAAATGTGTCCTCCAGAGGTTGGTTCAGGCCTTGGGACATGTGTTCTCCAAGGGTGAGAGATTTATAGAGGTTGGTTCGGGACTTGGGACATCCTAACAGTAAATTTGAAGAATTAGATTTCTAAATTGCAATAAAAACCTGTCTGCGGTAAGGACTGACAGAAAATCCAGAAGAACTTTTGCTCCTCTCATGCTCTGTACAGATCCGATAGTCATCAGAAGCATTTTATCTTATGTGAATATTAGAAGCTCATCTTGTATCCTCCACTCTTATGTAATTACTAGAATGCTCAAAATCTTTGTAAAAACGACGTCTGCAAATCCATGTGTTGCCCCCCATGTAAGTAATAGTTTGCCTCCTTAATGCACTGAATACGGTATGTTGTTTTTTTTTGCATCTCAATTTAGTATTTTTTTGTGGTGTAGGACAGAAGATCTATAGCTGCCCAAATTGACTCTTGAGGTAAGGCTGAGGGCCCCATACACATTATATGAAAGTTGACCAAACCAGTTGATTTTGTAGGGACCTGGCGACCATCTGGAGGTGTGGGTGGACTTGCGACTCTCCCATGATAGAGGACGTTGAGGAAAGAAGGATGACCGCTATGCCGAACCAAGCATTTTTGTGTATGGGGAACTCGGGAGAAATGACTGTGTGCCACTCACACATTTGATTGAGGTTTTTTTTTTTTAAATGGCATAATTGAGCTCAGCGGCTCTGCCCATATTGATGGCATGAGCCTCTCAGAGTCACTGCGCTCACTAATTTTCTGCAGAGCTCTCTACATGACGTCAGCGCTGCAGACAATAATAGTGACTAAGAGCAGCGGCAGAAGCCCAGTGATGGACCCCGGGAGCTTGAGTAGAGGATAGTTTGTTTTTTGTTTTTTTTAAGCAAACTGCGGCCGGGGAACAGTTTTCCAAAAACCCTTTAAAAGGTTTTCGGCACATTTGGCAGCACTATTCTTTCCATAAAAACAATGGGACCCTCATTTGGACACGGTAAACCTTCATGACTTCAAGTGTGAAGATACTCACCGATGGGTTGGAAAGTATTTGGATAAAGACAGAAGTTTTATCATTTTTCATTGATACACCATTACAATAATTTTGAAAAACCTTAATCATGACGTGTTTAAAGGGAATCTGTCAGTAGAATGAACCCTCCTAAGCCATCTAGATGGAAATGTAGGTCATAGAAAGCTGAATAAAATGATACCTTGATATTTGCGATTCGATGTCTTATTCCAAAGAAATCCATGTTTTTCTTAATATGTAAATGAGCTGCTAAGATCTATGGGCCGGACATAGATCTCTCTGCAAATCTGCCTCCAGAGTTTATTGTATGTTAAAGGAGGTGTTAGCAGTCTAAGATATATAATGGCTGCTCCTTGCTCTCCTGACCTTCATGTCTCACACTGGTAACGCCTCCTCTCATTTAAAATAAGTTCTGAAAGTGGATGCTTAGGGAGATCTATGTCCAGCCCATAGATCTTAACAGCTCATTTACATATTAAAGAAAACGTCAATATCTCAGGGATAAGACATAAGATCGCAGATATCAAGATATCATTTTACTCAGCTCCCTATGACCTACATGACCATATAGATGGTTTAGGAGGGTTGCTCCCACTGACAGATTCCCTTTAAAGTGTAAACTTAGGAACTATTTAGGAATTTTTCCATTTTTATATTCTCAAAAGACAGGGAAGTATTTCTATACAAATATTTCTAATGCTTGGATGCAAACACTTTCTACTCAACAACTGCCTGCATTGTAGATGTAGACCATATGGATGTGGCATTAAAGGAGCAGTAAACCTTAAATAAAAGTGGATCCATTATGCAGAGATAAATACATTGAAGATAAAATATGACCCCTTTCTCATCCAGCTGGGCCATAGAAACATTGATATATTCATTTGTCAATGTTATTACTGGCTCTTTTACATAAGGCAACCTATATATTTAATTGAGCACCAACCAGGATGTTTTTAATTTGCCCCCGGCTAGCTGTTTTGGAAGTGTGCAGGATCTTGGACTAAAATAAATCAGACCACACTTTATTAATCTGTCACTTAAGATCAACCACTGGTGAAGCCCACCCCCACTCTCCCCCAATTTGCGGCCGGATACTATTATAGCTGTTTGGCTTTTGCTCTGCTTAATGTAGCGATGATTCATATTGTTCGCTTTTGTTTACCTCATTGTACGTTGTGAACCTTCCTAGACTTGTTTACCCCATATCGTTCATTCCTGGCTTAGGGGAAACTGATTAGCTTTTGACTGGAAGCCAGTGTAGGAAATAAGAGAGTGATGCTTACTTAAGCAAGATTACTACATTAACTATAATGAGTAGGAAAAGAAAAAAAAAATAAAACAAGGAAAACACAAGCATTTGAAAGCAAATCGTGAAGACAGACTTGTTCTAAAATGAGCTAAAATCACTTTACACAAGATTTCGCAATGTAATTCAAGAGAATTCGACCTTCTTGCTGCATTGCGTCATCTCAATTCCTAAGCAAAGCTTTTGCTAAATATGGGCCCGAGCGAGAGAAATCACCACATGCGAAGACTGGATCATTTCACAATCCCGGCTCTTGCTATGTTCCGATATTACAAACAAACCTGTTAGGCGGCAATTAGTGATATGCTTCATATTAGTCCTATAAACGGCAGCAAATATAATGCACAAATATTCACTAATATACGATCTACCCCCCAAGGACACTGTGCAAAGAGAAAGTGACGGAATTCAGGACGTGACATGGGAACAACCAAGAACGACACCGGTTACAGCACATGTAGACATCCAAACCAAAGGCATAGACTACATAGACGCGTGGACTATCAGACTGCTTCTTTGTAACAGGAAAAAGGGGTTAACATGGGTAAATACAACTATTTTTTTTGACAAGATATAAGCCCCTCTATAAGTGCACCATCAGATGTTTTTCAGATGACACGCTATTGAAGTCAAATGACCATTGCAGTCAATCACAGGCTGCAGCGGATCTGCTGCTGGTGAAACAGTGATGTCTCCTCTTCTTGTTAGCATAGGCCACAGAGGAGTCTCCACTGGGATCCAGGTTAGTGCCGATAGCCGAGTTTCATTTAGTTTACTGCTTACTGCTCCAAGCCGCCAGTAAATTTTTCATTTTGCCTGGACATTCCCTATAGAAATGTTGAAGGACCTGAAACGAGCAGTCCATGGGTGAAAACCAGTCAACATAACGGAGTTGAAGCAGTTTTGTAGTGAGCACTGGGCAAAAATTCCTCCAAGCCGATGAGCAGGACGAATCACTTATTATCGGAAACATTTAGATGCAGTTATTGCTGGACAAGGAGGTCGTACCAGGTAGCAAAAGCAAAGGTTCACATACTTTTGCCGCTAACAAACATGGGATATCGGATCACTTTATTTTTTAAAATAAAGTCATAATAATGACTTATTTGTTGGATTTGGTTCACTTTATTTTTGGGACTAAGAAAATTTGATGTAATTTTAGGTCAAATTTATACAGATATATAATAAAAAAAAAGGGCAGCTCAGTGGCTCAGGGATTAGCTCTGCTGCTTTGCAATGCTGAGGACCTGGGTTCAAATCTCACCAAGGACAACATCTGCAAGGAGTTTGTACCCCGCGTTTGTATGGGTTTCCTCCAGGTTCTCCGATTTCCTCTCACATTCCAAAGACAAAGAGATAGGAAATTTCAGATTCTGATCACCAGTGGGGACAGTGATAGTGTCTCTGGAATATGATGGCGCAAAGCATAATAAACTCTGAAAGGTTCACAAGAGCGATATGGGAAAACCAGGGAACAAAAATTCAACAGAAAAATTTAATTTGGACATTATATTATTTTATGATGACATATTCCCCTTTACGGCATAGTAAGAAGGCTACCTTATGACTTAAATGGAAACTAAACCTAAAATGTATTTACGGTAATCTCCATTGGCTTTGTGGTTGGATACCTACAACTCTCCCGTTAGAACACATTTCAGTTTGGGGAAGATAAGTTGATCACAGTCTAACAATGGCATTCATATCAATGTTTGGCCAGACTTATGGCACTTTCCCACCCTGCAGTATAATGGCTCTGTCATGGGCTTTAACAGGACTGTCAACTTCAGAAAATATTTTTTTATTTGAAGCATTTCCTGAAGAGGAGTTGATCGTGCGCTGTCTACCTCAAGCAATCAGTTGTAATCTGTTGAGAAACTTGGTAAGATAAAGTCTTCAATTTCCCTGCAGCACCTCCGCAGGGGAAATTAGGTATGACATGTTGCTCAGTATCCCAATGAACGGTCTGTGTAAGATGTCCTCCGTAAGGTCTCATTCAGATGTCCGGTGTTCTCATACGAGTGATATCAGCAATTTTCATGGATAGCACTGGTACCAATGATAATCTATAGAGCTATTCACATGTCCGTGATTTTTCCGTAGACCGAGTAGTACGTGGAAAACCGCATGTTTGATTTTGATTTGAGGGTCAGATGAAAATTAGCAATGCGAGTCTATGGGCTCATGAAAAAACCAGACCGCATTGGGATGACATCCAAGTGTGGTCCAATGTTCAAGGACTGTCAAAAAAGAGAAAAGGTGGACAAACTTTTTTTTCTCCATGAACGAGAAAAATGGATGATACTTGAACCTCACTCTGATCAAAATAATGGATCTTGTACGTGAGAAAATCGGAAGTCTGAGAAATGCTCATTGTAGCTGTCCCAGACAAATAATGGTGGTCTCAACTGTGGATCCCACTACATTACAAGAATAACCAATACAAGAACCTAAACCATAACACTCCCTTTAAGGAGTGTTACAGACCATCACATCATGTAGGCAGAAATTAAAGGGGATTGTCCCTGCCATGATGCTCTGAGGCCAACAAATTAGCAAAGCTCATCCAATATTTTATTTCTTGAGTGACGCCTCGCTGCAGGTAGCAATTTAAAGGTTGGGAACGCCAAGGGTGAGGGTAAAATTAAATGATAGGAAATTATGAGTTTTGTCTGCGATACTCTTTTAGCTGATCAAAAATATCTTGTTACTACATCTGTAACTTACTTTATAGCTAGTCGAAAGTAGATGAAGAAATCCATCCACCCCCACAATTCCACAGGAGGGAAGAGAACATGAAATTCCAAAGATATGAAGTTCTGTCAATACATCAAACCTCATCCACATGTGTAGCGTCTGTCAGAGACCAAAGTGTAATATATCGCGGAGTGGAATTTTCTTCCTGCACAATCTCCCTCAAGTGTGATATTTATTTTTTGAGGAACATTGTGTTGTCTTCTCTGGAGACTCCGATACGGAACATGGGCAGCATTGGCCGCTTTATATGCTTCTACTTGCTAAAACTTTATCTTTGTCTTTTATAAATTTCTAAGAAAAAGAGGAGTGATGCAGTGCGATTTCCAGGAATGCAGAGATAAGTCGCTTTCATTGCTTCTCGAGAATTTCGTTTGATTTTGGATTGAATGTTTTCGGGATCAACGTTGATTCTTTTGTTAAAACAGGCCGGTCTGTAAAGTCCCATCTCACAACGCGGCGTCTGATGCACCATGTACGGCGAAAATATATTTTTGTCTGCATCGCCATAAATATCCATCCTATTGCCAAACGTTTCATTACTAAGAGATGAAAAGAATGCAGCGTGCTGAGTAAAATCCTATTATGCTAACATTTTTTGAGACTTTGTAACAAACTTGTGTAGACCAGAAGTTTTATCTAGATGCCTTTGGTTTATTAGAAAAGCAATTTCATTAGAGACAACCCATTTCATCAGCTGTTTGTCCCAGGGAAAGTTGTAGCCAGCAGGACAATGAAATATTACAAGGGCAGTACGGTGGCTCAGTGGTTAGCACTGTTGCTTTGCAGCGCTGGGATCCTGTGTTCAAATGTCACCAAAGCCAACATCCAAGGAGTTTGTATGTTCTCCCCGTGTTTGTGTGGGTTTCCTCCAGATTCTCCAATTTCTTCCCACACACCAAAGACATACACTGATAGGGAAATTAGATTGTGAGCCCCAATGGAGACAGGGATGATAATGTCTGTAAAGTGCTGTGAAATATGATAGCGCTATATAAGCAAACCATAATAATGGCAGTCATTGAAATTAATTTTGGCTAATTGGGTCCTGAACGCAGTACTAATCAGGGAATATGGACTTAGGTTGTCTTCATGAGACAACACCACTAGCAGATTCTTGTTGCATAAAAAGCATGGATCTTAGGGCTCAGGGGGGTGCATCTGTCACCAGCCCAGTCCAATGCCTGGGTTGGTTGTATGCTGCTCCACCGATGGTGGGGGTACCAGCATTTGGGCTTCAAAGACTGAACCATTCATAACAAATCCAGTGGATGAAAAAAACCCATACAATTTTGCATCGAAGTACATTCTTGCTGTTATTGAGTCAACAATGCAATGTGGGCAGAGAGGTATTTTCATCAATACTTCTCATTTTTGGCTGCATTTACCAACCTCCCAGAGGTAGGTTTCACCTTATTGGCCTTTAAACAGGTTTTACATCTTCAAATGTTCACCCCATCGGTTTACCCCATGTAAAAGCAGTAAAATCAGCTGTAGTCGCCTTCGTCTCATGCAAAATTGACTCTTACCTGCTCCCTGTAGTTACTTAAAGCAGTGTTCCCCAACTCCAGTCCTGAAGAGCCACCAACAGGTCATGTTTTCAGGATTTCCTTAGTATTGCCCAGAAAAGAAAATTCAGAGGCGCTTCCCTCTTACGGTGGGGATCCCAAACGAACCAGGGGAATTAGTAAGGGCAATAGTAAGGAAATCCTGAAAACATAACCTGTTGGTGGCTGTTGAGGACTGGAGTTGGGGAACAACGGTACAAAGGATGCATCGGTGACGTCACAACTACAATTCAGGATTGCTGCAATCAATCACTGGGCAGGGTGCGTCGTGGTATCTACAATGGCATCGGCCACGAGACCAAAAGCAGGTGACATTTTTGCCTTTTTCCCATCCCATTAGGTGGTGTGCCTATTTTAATACATTTGATGCATACGACCCCCTTTCTTAGGCTGGCATAAGATCCACCAGTCTTGGGAAATATTGGTTTCTGTGTTCTTGTGACTCACGGAGATTCCCGTCAATTCTAACGTTCTTTTGTTCTAATGTTGGTCCAGATCCCTTCGGTGAAGAAGTGGTTAAAAGAGCATCGTCCCCTGGCTATGTTCAGCCATTTATTTATACGCGTGAACTTTAGACCCCTCCATAATGCTGATCTGTAGAAGATCTCTAATTGAATTTTAATATATAGGGAACAACAACATGTTCTAATTATTATGCAACTTTATATGATGGCTAGAATTTCAGCCTTGAGGAATCGCTGAATGGGAGTGCAGCTCCGCGGCTCCACGGAGGGATATAGATCATCTTTATTGGCCTTCGGAGAAAGCTTTTGCAGTTGAGATGTACGCAGCATAAAATGTAAGATGACAGATTTAATATATGGAACCATACGCAGCCTATTTAGACATGACACGAGGTAATAATTGAGAGGTATTCCCGATGAGTAGAGTCCATTTATGAAATGCCGGACATATTTCGGAGAGTGGTCACTGATAACCAGGAAGTCGTCTTATGCATTTAGTGGAACATTTAATAGATAAACTTCATGGAAAAGAAAAAAAAACGCAGTAACTAACTCCAGAAAATATAGCACGATCCCTAAAGACCACATGTCCGAAAGTGATCAACTGCACCCAGAGGGGGCATATACATAACGTAGGACAACAAGGGTTCAGCTTTATCCACCCATCCCCTCGCTCCAGGAGAGACCTTAATGGAAGTGTGATCCAGGGCACAGGGAGGGTGAACGAATAATTGGTAGGGATCGATGGACTTGAATATCTGAATAGCTCTTAGGTGCCTAATAGTGGATAAATACCATATAAGAGGACTCAAGAGTAATCTAGAAATACGCACACTCCTACATAATGATGGAAGCACACAAAGTGCATTCCCAGTCATTTCTAGGATTTTTTTGTTTAAATTGTATCCCTTATATTTATTATCTAAGCTGGGCTGTTTTTGCCCGGGTTATGCCCTCCATTAAAATAAATGAAATCAAAAGGAAAAAAGAATTTGCACTTTGCATTTATCTGGTATGTATTTACCTACTCCCCTGACAGCTTTACTTTACAGGTTCTAATGGAAAGAGGTGAATAAGCCACTGATAAGACACCTATGATGGTGGCAGCTTATCTTCACGAATAATGAAAAGATTGGGCATGTAAAAATTCAACATGCACAATCTTTTTTTTTTTTTTTTATAGATAGAGACCAAAAGGACGTTGGCCGTTAATTTAACAGACATTTGATGGTCGGTCACCATAACACACAAAAGACTAAGGAAACAGGAAAGCTTCCATTCATGCTATAACTTCTCTCTAGCTATGAGAGAAGAGCAGCTCTGGAAAACATACTGCTGCACAATACCAATGCAGCATTCCAGAATGTGTGCAAAGTTTTTTTGGGGTGAAGAGATAGATGCGTTAACCGAAAGTCCGAGTTATTTTGTACTTTGAGTGTTACTTGAGTGCTGCTCAATTATCAGAACTGTTTTCTTGGAGCACTGGAGATCTGGGTTCAAATCCAATAAAGAACAACATCTACATGGGGTATGTATCTACTTCCCCGTGTTTGCGATGGGTTAATCTGGAATTTCGACCATGAGTGATGACAGGCAATCTCTTTACAGAGTAAGGAATATAATAAATATAATTAATGTTCACAAACATATGTTATATGGGTTGGCAGCACGGTGGCTCAGTGGTTAGCACAAAAGTCTTGCAGCGCTGGGATCCCACTAAGGTCAGCATGGTGGCTCAGTGGATAGCACTGCAGCCTTGCAGCGCTGGAGTCCTGGGTTCAAATCCCACCAAGGACAACATCTACAAGGAGTTTGTATGTTCTCCCCGTGTTTGCATGGGTTTCCTCCCACATTCCAAAGACATACTGATAGGGAATTTAGATTGTGAGCCCCATCGGGGACAGTGATGATAATGTGTGCAAACTGTAAAGCGCTGCGGAATATGTTAGCGCTATATAAAGATTATTATTAAGGTCAACATCTGCTATGAGTTTGTATGTTCTCCCCGTGTTTGCGTGGGTTTCCTCCACATTCCAAAGACATACTGATAGGGAATCTAGATTGTGAGCCGCAATGGGGACAATGATGATGTCTATAAATCTCTGTTGAATATGATGGCGTTTAATTAATATATCGTAGTTTATTGACTCAGAAATTGTGCCACATGTCTATAGGTTTTGACTGATATTACCGCCTCAGTCAAGTGACTGTAAAGCACGGCTCAAAGGCTAAAGTCTAATGATGATCGTGCATCGGGGTGCTCGCGTAGGCATCAAGTATCGCGGGTGCTTGAGAGTCATGTTGGAGTCCACGCCTCGCATGTTTTGTGGCTGCTAGATTGCCGTATGCCGGGAAATTCCTTCATGTTTATTGGCTCTCAAACAGCTGCAAAATATGCAGGGCTTCAAGCATGGTGCACGAGCACCTGCGATACTTGATGCCTATTACCCAAGCACCCCGATGCATGATTGAGTGGCGAGTATGCTTGCTCATCACTACAAAAATCACTTTTTGGATTAAAAAAAACAAACAAAAAAAAACATGATTTATTATAAGGGTTGCAAAAAATAAATTAAGTGTATTCCTAGCGGGAAGCCCAGAAAACTGTCTCCTCCCAATGAGTTATGATATTGGCAGGTGGGGACTGTAGGCGTTTTCCTTTAAATCCAAGAAGACAGCGAGTTCAAGCAACCCTAAATAAAATCTACCATGACTTCAGCATCTTCTTGGTACGACCCAGGATAAATGCCTAATTAGAGTTTCTCCTTTCCAGACCAGGACAGTTATGATGCGGCAGAGCCGGCCATTATATAAGAGACAGCGAGCTCGCAGCAGCTACAATAAAATCTGTAATAACTGAGAAAAAGGGGGTCTTGGGTTACATGAAATCGCTGGAAAGTATGCACTTATCTTAGTTGTGAATGCTTCTGCTGTCAAATAAGTAAAACCCGCTGCCAATCTGGCGGGTGAAGCGGAGTGCTTAGAGGTGTAGACTGTCAGCCGGTGCCTACGCCTCCCCAGGACAGACCCGGGGCGAGTGTGGCCCCCACGCTCTTTAATCCAGGCATATTTTCTGACAATTGGGAAATAACAGGGTCCGTGATGGAGAATAAGGCGGAGTAGTGAGAAAATACAAAAGGAACAAGATGCAGTTTTCATTTTCGTATAAGGTAAATCAATCACCATGAGATATCCAAGGTGGCAGCGTGTGAGCACAGGAGGGGATGGCACAGAGTAGATCAGATAGCTCGGCCTGCACCTGGAAAGGATAAATTCTAAGATTAAATCTCTCTGATGAGCTCATTTTACCATAAAGCTAGTACACAGGGTAAGGTAATACTCCTGAAACAATCTGCTTAATCCTCACCCGGGAATTTACCAACCCCGAGTGTCACTTTCCGCCCCACACGGCTCGAGACCCCCCGATTTCTGGGAAAGGCCGGTCATGTACATCTAAGGTACAGTAAGCATGAACGGCTAGTGTCTGTGATTTTTCATCTGTGTGTAGGTGTATAACGTTGCGGTGCGGGGGTGTACGCTGCATACCTATGTCTACAGGGATGAATATTACACTCTTCAATGTGCAGACCTCTATCCGGGACTCGCAGCTGCGAGCATGGAGCTCCGGAATGGACCCCATAATGAACCCCACGAGAAATGCTTATTACTATATCACTGAGGTCCGATAGTTCAAAAGAATAACCTATTTATACAATAGAGTGGAGACCCCATTCAGGACCACCAGGCTGTAAGCAAAAGCATTGAACCAGAGCAATCAGTAACGGGTCCTATGGTGCAATCTAGATAGTCCAAGTCGGCCATTTATTTAAAAACATATCTAGTATGCAACACTGGTAAAACACTAATCCAGGCTATTCATTAACTTCTGCAGGTCTAAAAAATTCCCCACAATGCTCCAACATCATATTTGTGCTCCCATCTCTACTTATGAAGCTACTTCACATCATTCCTTAACGGATGACCCATAACGCTCAGCCTCCCTGATTAATTTCTTTCAATTCTGTTTGCAGGACTTCTCCCGTGCTGCACCTATTCTGTGGAAATTCTTACCCCGGATCGTTATACTTTTCTTTTTATGTTCACAGTTGTAACTATCCATGAAGAAAAATCATTTCTACAAAGAGCCCTAACCCGCGTTCATGGACCGTAGATAACCCGACTGGTCATAAATATCTCCACTTTGTGCCATAAACTCTACATTATACCAGCGTCGGCTCAATTACCAGTCGGTACCTGTGTCCATTAGTGTACTTACTGTATAATATTAATAAAAAGAAAAACTACAATAAAACATATAAACGCAGAATGAACTTTACTAGAAATCAGTTGCAAACATGCAGAATTAGAAATGGTGCCATCTTCAGGGACGCAGCAAGGGGCAGGACGTCGGCAGGAAGCATAAACCACATTATTATTATTATAAAAGTAAAATCATAAAGGTAGACGTAGGGGACGAAAATAAAGAAATGTCCAAAAAGAGTATTTATGTAATGTAATGCACCACTAACTCAACCATTTATTACATGTCTCCAGAAGAAGGGCACACAATAACAACAGGTGTATGGGAAGTCCGATAGCTGATTATTTCATGCAGTTGGATATTGACTTTGGTGCTTGTTTAGTCAAAGGGGTTATCTGGGATTATTTTGCTTTTTTTTAGTATGGGCCTAAGAACTAACAGTAGGTAGTTGCTACCAACCTGACTGTTGTGCCCGATGCCGATCTCTTGCCAGCACAGACTTTCTGCGGCATCGGCTGACATCAAACGAAGCAGCGACTTCTCTCCCACTCAGCTCTGTTGACGGGGTGTGACTGCTGACATCATACTGATTCACAGCTGGCTCCCCGCAGTTAGAAACTACCTACTTGTTAGTTTTTAGTCACATAATAAAAAATATGGTTCTGGATAACCCCTTTTACGGCCTTGGACTGTTGTTGTTGAAGAAAGATGACGTTCCTTATCCTTCCCTGATCCGTTCCCGATCTTTACTAATCCACCCCAATACCCCTCACCTCCTTTTTGACGGTGCGCCGAGCAGCGCCAAAATGCAACAGGTTGCGTTTGGCGTTGCTCGGCGCACCGTCAAAAGGACGCATGCGCCGCCAAACGCAGACTGTGCGCAGACTGCGCACGGCCTGCGCCCTCTGTGATGAAGATAGGGGACGCACGACGCATGCAACGTCATGCGCCCGGAGGCGGAGATACCGGTGGAGGCGGGCCAGGGGGCGGGGCTTAGCGGCGGCCGTGCGCAGGCCGTCGCTGCGCTCAAAAGCGCGAATGTGAAACCGGCCTAAGTTTGTTTTGCATTTTACCAAATTTTATTTTTTTCTATATTTTTTTCTTTTCTAAATAAAAAACATTTACGCCAAACACATACAAATAAAATTTGGTACACACACACAAACACCGCATGCATGAGAAAATGTCGTCCCGCTCGTCCCAAACCCGGTACTCAGTGGAGGAGGCATATACTTTCCTTGTCTCCGATACTGATAGTGAGGGAGAGGATGCCACCTTCCTTTATGTTTCATCCTCCTCTTCTTCCCCAAGTGATACCGAACTATCTCAGACGCCACAAGACAAAAAAAGTACAAGGACAAGACAGATGTCCTTTTATTGACCACCATACATGGTGATAGCAGCACTCCCACCAAACCAAACTGTGTACTATTGTACAAGAACATGGGGTGATTTGATCTCTCTGATAAAGTCCTCCAGCCGTACAGTGCCATGAGAAATATATGGGATACGCAAGTACACCATTTGGCTATGTGACACCTGCCCATCGGACCCGACAAACCTGATCTGTGTATAAAATAATGTTTCAGACTGTACCACACATCCATGGACTACTAAATTTATTTCTGGCGTACACAACTCACGTATGCCAACCTGGTGCACTCTACACAATTTACGTATGCCATCACATTATAAAATTCACATACTGGGAAACCACTAGATCAGTTCCAAAAAAGGGTCATTTGTGGGGGGGTTTCTACAGGTTAGGCACATGAGGGTCTCTCCAAATGCAACAGGACGCCCGCAGACTATTTAATTATTCTGCATTGCAAAATGTCACTCCTTCCCTTCCGAGCACTGCTGTGCGCTCAAACAGTAGTTGTCTCCCACATATGAGGTATCTGCATACTCAGGAGAAATTGCATAACAAATTTTGGCGTCTATTTTCTCCTCTTATCGTTGTGAAAATAAAAAAATTGGGGCTAAAAGAACATTTTTGTGGAAAAAATGTGATTCTTTATTTTCACAGCTCAATGTTATACATTTCTGTAAAGCACCTGGAGGGTTGAAGAGACTCACCACACATAGCGCTCATTTTCGATTCCAGACAATTTTGCATTCAATAAAGGGGGTTTTACACATAGCGATATCGCTATAATGTCACCGATTTTGTGATGTTATAGCGATATCGCTATGTGTGATACCTCCGACCGGCTCCCCCGCTGTCTGTCGCTGATTGCGCGAGAATGTCCGGGTCCATTTCTCGTCATCAGCTTCCTGCTGGGCTTCCTGCTGGCGCCGACGAGCGACGCGTGGAGGCGGGCGGGAGGACGTCAGGATCGCTGTGTGTGAAAGGTGAGTATCGTGCGCTGCGTCGCTGCTGCATCACTGTGAGATCTTTCTGTGTGACAGCTCACTAGCGATCATTTAGCGATGTACCAGCGATCCTGACCGGGTCGGATCGCTGGTACATCGCTAAATGTAAAGGGGCCTTAAGTCACTGATGCTCCTTCCCTTCCGAGCAAACAAAGAGTAGATTTCCACCACATATGGGGTATCGGCGTGCTCAGGAGAAATTGCACAAGAAATTTTAGGGTCCATTTTCTATTGTTACCCTTATGGAAATAAAAAAAAAAAACTGGGTCTAAATAAAATTTTTTGCAAAAAAAAGTTAAATGTTCATTTTTTCCTTCCACATTGCTTCAGTTCCTGTGAAGTACATAAAGGGTTAATAAACTTCTTGACGCTGGTTTTGAGAACCTTGAGGGGTGCAGTTGTTTTTTAGAATGGTGTCACTTTTGGGTATTTTTTGTCATATAAAACCCTCAAAGTAACTTCAAATGAGATGTGGTCCCTTTTTGTAAATTTTGTTGGAAACGAGAAATCGTTTGTTGGAAACGAGAAATCGCTAGTCATCTTTTAACCCTTATTACTGCCTATCAAAAAAAAATGTTTCAAAAATTGTGCTGATGTAAAACTGACACATGGGAAATGTTATATAGTAACTATTTTGTGTGACATGACAGATTTAAGGGCACAAAAATTAAGTTTGAAAATTGCAAAATTTTCTGATTTTTTTTCACAAATAAACATATCGAACAGATTTTACCACTATCATGAAGTACAATGTCACGAACAAAAAACCCCAGTCTGTTTAAAATGACTGTTCAAACTAAGCACAGCGGCTTGGTACACCCTTAATGAGGCCAAACAGTTCAGTGCCTCTTCCCACCTATCTCCACCGTCCTCTGGCTCCTGATAAGAGGAGGGCAGAGATAGATGAAAAGAAAGGTGAGAAGAGGCGCTGAACCGCTCCACCACACCAAGAGTGCACATGTGCTTGGTTTGAACAGTTTTTTTTTTTTGCTGATAGACTCCTTTTATCTGAAAAAAATATGCATGACAGCCTTACTCCGACTGTAATATATACAACATACTGCAAACAATCCAGTTAAATATGAGTATACAGTCACTATAACCAAGCCAATATGGAGACCATCAACTCCGCTGTGCATGCCAGCACACACAGACCTGGGGGTCTTCACCTCCATGGGTCCTGATACCACAGCAGTTATGTTTTTCGGATATATTTCTCAGTAATGAAGAGAAGATTTCACATGTTTACTACTATCTCCAATCTACACAGAAATGTTTGTCAGCAAATATTTGTTTTAAAAGTCCAAAGCGCAGTAGAAAAAGTCCAGGGAGAGGGCAATATGTGGGTTAAAGGGAACCTGTCACCTCCTAAAAAAGCCATTGACCTGCAGACATACAGTTGTGGCCAAAAGCATTGACACCCCTGCAAATCTGTCAGATAATACTCAGTTTCTTCCAGAAAATGATTGCAAACACAAATTCTTTGGTATTATAACTTCATTTAATTTGTCTTAAATGAAAAAACACAAGAGAGAATGAAGCAAAAAGCAAAACATTGATCATTTCACACAAAACTCCAAAAATGGGCCAGACAAAAATATTGGCACCCTCAGACTAATACTTGGTTGCACAACCTTTAGCCAAAATAACTGCGACCAACCGCTTCCAGTAACCATCAATGAGTTTCTTACAATGCTCTGCTGGAATTTTAGACCATTCTTCTTTGGCAAACTGCTCCAGGTCCCTGATATTTGAAGGGTGCCTTCTCCAAACTGCCATTTTTAGATCTCTCCACAGGTGTTCTATGGGATTCAGGTCTGGACTCATTGCTGGTCACCTTAGAAGTCTCCAGTGCTTTCTCTCAAACCATTTTCTAGTGCTTTTTGAAGTGTGTTTTGGGTCATTGTCCTGTTGGAAGACCCATGACCTCTGAGGGAGACCCAGCTTTCTCACACTGGGCCCTACATTATGCTGCAAAATTTGTTGGTAGTCTTCTGACTTCATAATGCCATGCACACGGTCAAGCAGTCCAGTGCCAGAGGCAGCAAAGCAACCCCAAAACATCAGGGAACCTCCGCCATGTTTGACTGTAGGGATCGTGTTTTTTTCTTTGAATGCCTTTTTTTCTCCTGTTAACTCCATGTTGACGCCTTTGCCCAAAAAGCTCTACTTTTGTCTCATCTGACCAGAGAACATTCTTCCAAAACATTTTAGGCTTTTTCAGGTAAGTTTTGGCAAACTCCAGCCTGGCTTTTTTGTGTCTCGGGGTAAGAAGTGGGGTCTTCCTGGGTCTCCTACCATACAGTCCCTTTTCATTCAGACGCCGACGGATAGTACGGGTTGACACTGTTGCACCCTCAGACTGCAGGGCAGCTTGAACTTGTTTGGATGTTAGTCGAGGTTCTTTATCCAACATCTGCACAATCTTGCGTTGAAATCTCTTGTCAATTTCTCTTTTCCGTCCACATCTAGGGAGGTTAGCCACAGTGCCATGGGCTTTAAACTTCTTGATGACACTGCACACGGTAGACACAGGAACATTCAGGTCTTTGGAGATGGACTTGTAGCCTTGAGATTGCTCATGCTTCCTCACAATTTGGTTTCTCAAGTCCTCAGACAGTTCTTTGCTCTTCTTTCTTTTCTCCATGCTCAATGTGGTACACACAAGGACACAGGACAGAGGTTGAGTCAACTTTAATCCATGTCAACTGGCTGCAAGTGTGATTTAGTTATTGCCAACACCTGTTAGGGGCCACAGGTAAGTTACAGGTGCTGTTAATTACACAAATTAGAGAAGCATCACATGATTTTTCGAACAGTGCCAATTCTTTTGTCCACCCTCTTTCTTATGTTTGGTGTGGAATTATATCCAATTTGGCTTTAGGACAATTCTTTTTGTGTTTTCATTTAAGACAAATTAAATGAAGATAATAATAACAAAGAATTTGTGTTTGCAATCATTTTCAGGAAGAAACTGAGTATTATCTGACAGAATTGCAGGGGTGTCAATACTTTTGGCCACAACTGTAAATGTTAGTTTCTTCAATCGTGCAGAAATTCCCAAAATCCTAAAGGGTTCAATAACACTTTTTTTTAGCACGTATATACGCTATTTAAATATCCATCTTTACAATTTTTACCTCTTTTAGGTGACAGGATAAATACTTATATTACGGTTGGCTTTTATTACGTTCTGGCACTTCCAAGTAACGTGGTACTCTGAGTGAAATGAATAGGACAAATTTCTTTTTGAGAACAAGCTACTGTTGAGTTTCTGAGCCGGGCGGAAATTAATCAAGACAAGCTTTCTTTTTAATTTCCCTGTTCATGCTAGAAGAAACATATTTTCACAGCATGTGTACATGTGCGTACACGCACGGCTCCGAGAGTCTCATCTATCACTGGGTTGATGTTGGAAAGGTGTGAAATATTATGTTTCTTCATTGAAGAGCCATCCTCATCTCGAGGGGTATAGTTTTCTTGGTGTGAATGATAAAAGCGGTATTCAGTCTTAAGCAGTTTAAGTCTTTAGCGGTTTTAGTCTTAAGCAGGTGCCAGACATCTGTGTTTAACAGTCTGTATGCAAGTACCGGCAGCGGTATACGCCTATAAGGCCGTTGAGGTCGGGTCACAAGACACTATGGCAGCTCCGTGCATAGCAGTCCATTCTTGGACTGCAAGACACAGGTGTGTGAAACCTACTGATTTTGGCTGATTTATATGTAGGGGCCCTCCTGACGAAAGATGATGGAGGAAAAAAGGACTGGAACGTTGGATTATCCCTAATTCTATTGCTCTTGAGAATATAAAGCCTGTCTAGATGACCTAATAACTATTCTGAACACATGTACGCTCAGTTAAGCTCAGGGTACATGAGCATAAGGTTGGCGGGGAGAGATTGCGGTCAGCAGGTATCTATGGCCAGCCTAAGAATATCAGTGACAAGGAGTCAATTACCTTTACAGATTGATCTATAAGTCAGTGAAAAAGATATTCAGTCTGACTTGGATTTTTATCTTTAGGAGTCCGGTGGGCGGTCCTATTCAGTGATTGACAACTTACCGCTATAGTGGTCAACCACTTATTTGGAACAGCCACAAGACTCCTAAGGAGAGAAATACCTTCACACTGAATGAACCTGTAGCACGCTGCTTACAGATAGGATTTCATGTACAACCTGTCAGACTAAGGATCGTGGAGGTCAGAAACGTATTGCCTAGAAAAAAATGGATCTTTTAAAAAAGGAGTAAATAAAATGCGGATATCTTTTTAACAGGAGAGAATGAGTGCCGTTTTTTATCTTTGGATCTACTTGCTAGTTTTCTTTTAAGGTATAAAATTGTATATGGAAGTGTCTTTTAAAGGGGTCTCTCCAGGCTTGGTACAAAATTCTGAAGCCACTCTGTGTGACTGAAGACTGCCGAATTATGACAGCGTTCGCACATTGTCGCGATCTTCCAATATTCCCGATGTCCTGATTTAGCAGCCACATAGCATGACTGCACACCTTTGTCTCAAGCCTAGACAAGCCTAGCTTTAAGGTCACTGATTTGATTTATGCTGAGGGCTGGAGAAGCAGCAGATACACTCGCTCCTGTGATAAAACAGGCAAGGAAAGGTGTTACCCCCAAAAAAAAAGCAGCAGTTGCAATCCCCTGCTGTTTCTTCTGTAAACTCACTTTTTATATGTGACTTATACTACCTCCCTGGCCTGGAGCTGTGGTATGTACATGGTCAGGCATTACACAGTACACAGCAGGGACACATTTATAAGATTATCTCAGCACAGGAACATTTTTTTAACACATCCAATTCTAGAACTGATTATTGTTCCAAGATCCATTGAATGAAGTGTACTTTGCTCATAGGACAACCCACTTAACACTGGTAGCCTTGGGACACCCAGAAATAATCACAAGTACAACATTTCTCATAAGGCTATACTACCTTACTATGTATGTCCATAAATTAAGAAATAATCCATTTATGTCCCCAAGATATGCCATAGGTCTCATTTCTTGAGAATGTATCTTGCTGCTATGAATGCAGAGGTAGATTCACATGTGTGTCTCTCTCTATTCACTTTTATGGTGTTGCTGAAAAAAGAGCCAGGCGAGCATTCTTGGGAATTTTCAGAACAATAAATTAGAAAGCCAAATCACGGAAAACTACTCCAGCTCATTGGTACCAGTAGGAAAAAGATAAGGATATCCAGACGTTTTTTGGCTAAAAAAAATTCAAAAAATTTTAATTTATAGATTGAATATAACAGAACATTCCCAGTAATATAGAAAAATATAAGAATGTGAGAGATTAGTAATGGATTCTCAGTCCTTTCTCCTGGATCAGAACGCTCATAGAAAAAAATGGACGCGGATGCTAATCTCTCCTTTTGTGGAAAGCCGAGGCGATTCCACTTGTAATGTGGCACAATGCTACCCACTCCTGCCATGACAAATGTCCATTCCCACATGCCATACGTCTGGATTGTACCATTAAATATGTAATTTATTTGAAAATTGATCATAAGATGAGTTTTTTTTTATTAAATATTTTTATTCAAAAGACTTTCCACTTTACAAAAACTAAGATAATATCTTTATTGAAATTGATTCTGATATGTTCCTGCGGTCTGGATCCATAATATAATGACAGAGTCTCCTCTCTGCGCTGACAGTCAATGCTGCAGACAATCCATTCCCATGGAGGCTTAAATTAGAAATAAACTGCTCAAATCGCTCTTTACAGGGAATGCAGACAGCAGATTTATGAAGTATTACATGTGGTTTCTGCATTATTGTCATTGTGGTCCCGGCGCTCCAATTATATAGTCCAGAGGTGGCTTCCAGCCAAAGATATTCCCCAATCGTAAGAAATCAGGCGACCTCCGTATAAGTACAATATCCTTTAAAACAAGGACTGGATGGATTTCTTATATTAATTCTCTTGAAGTATTTGTTTGTTTCCACTAGGGATGTCATGGAAAATTATACAAGAAGAGGTTCCTCCTGGGTTGCAGCCTCTGTTCTGTGACACTGTAGTGTCTAATGTGCTTTTGGCCCCCATCCCGACCCCCTCGCTGTGACCTTGTTTCTTTCTCAGAGATCTGCAATTTCCTGCAGGATCTTCAGTTTTATTTTCAGACACTACTTGTCTGTCCACAGTGCCTTCTTCATATTCAGTGCTCCCCGGAGGGACATTTATCAGGAGCTCCCAATCTGAAGTTTCCATCAATCTTGATTATTGTTAGGGTTGATATATATATATATATATATATATATATCATATAAATATTATATATATACATACACACACAGTTGTGCTCATAAGTTTACATACCCCGGCAGAATTTTTGCTTTCTTGGCCTTTTATCATTTTATCAGAGAATTTGAATAACACCAAAACTTTTTCTCCACTCATGGTTAGTGGTTGGGTGAAGCCATTTATTGTCAAACTATTGTGTTTTCTCTTGTTAAATCATAATGACAACCCAAAACATCCAAATGTCCCTGATCAAAAGTTCACATACCCTGGTGATTTTGGCCTGATAACATGCACAGAAGTTGACACAAATGGGTTTGACTGGCTACTAAAGGTAACATCCTCACCTGTGACCCGTTTGCTTGCTTGTTGTAATCAGTGTGTATGCATAAAAGCTGAGTGAATTTCTGGGATCCAGACAGACTCTTGTATCTTTCATCCAGCCACTGATGTTTCTGGATTATGAGTCATGGGGAAAGCAAAAGAATTGTCAATGGATTTACGGGAAAAGGTAGTTGAACTATATAAAACAGGAAAGGGATATAAAAAGATATCCAAGGAATTGATAATGCCAGTCAGTGGCATTCAGACTGTGATTAGCAAATGGAAAAATCAGGGGCTCTGTAAAAACAAAACCATGGTCAGGTAGACCAGCAAAAATTTTGTCCACAACTGCCAGGGAAATTGTTTGGGATGCTAAGAAAAACCCACAAAAAAATCAGCTGAAATACTGGACTCTCTGAAAACTAGTGGTGTGGCTGTTTCAAGATGCACAATAAGGAGGCACTAGAAGAAAAATGGGCTGCATGGTCAAGTCGCCAGAAGAAAGACACTACTGCGCAAATGTCACAAAGTATCTCACCTATAATATGCAAAACAGCACAGAGACAAGTCTCAAAACTTCTGGAACAAGTTAATTTGGAGTGGTGAGACCAAAATTTAACTTTTTGGCCACAACCATAAAGATTACATTTGGAGAGAGGTCAACAAGGCCTATGGTGATAGGAACACCATTCCTACTGTAAAGCACAGAAGTGGATTGCTGATGTTTTGGGGATGTGTGAGCTACAAAGGCACAGGAAACCTGGTCAAAGTTGAAGGAAAGATGAATGCAGAATGTGATCAGCAAATACAGGAGGCAAATTTGCAATCATCAGCCCGGAAGCTGTGCATGGGACGTACTTGGACGGTCCAACATAACGATCCGAAACACAAAGCCAAGTCGACCTGTGATTAGCTACATCAGAACAAAGTGAAGGTTCTGGAGTGGCCATCTCAGTCTCCTGACCTCAATATCATTGAGCCACTCTGGGGAGATCTCAAGCGTGCAGTTCATGCTAGACAGCTCAGTAATTCACAGGAACTGTAGTTTTTTTTGCCAAGAAGAGTGGGCAGCTTTACCATCTGAGAAAATAAAGAATCTCATCCACAACTACCACAAAAGACTTCAAGCTGTCATTGATGTTAGAGGGGGCAATACACGGTATTAAGAAATGGGGTATATAAACTTTTGATAAGGGTCATTCGGATGTTTTGGGTTGTTATTATGCTTTAAAAAGAGAAAACACAGTAGTTTGACAATAAATGGCTTCACCCAACCACTAACCATGAGTGGAGAAAATGTTTTGGTGTTATTCATATTCTCTGAAAAAAGACCAAGAAAGCAAAAATTCTGCTGGGGTATGAAAACTTGACCACAACTGTATATATATATATATATATATATATACACATATACATACATACATATATATATATATACACACACACACACACACAGCTCTGGCAAAAATTAAGAGACCACTTTCAAAAGTTCAGTTTGTCTGAGTTTTGTCTTTATAGGTATATTTTTGAGTAAAATGTAAATTGTTCTTTTAGTCTACAAACTTCTGACAACATGTCTCCGAATTTCCAAGCAATACATTTTTATTTTTTTTTTTGAAAAGGAGAAATGGTCAAAATAATAAAAAAAAAAAAACAGTGCTTTCAGACCTCAAATAATGCAAAGAAAACAAGTTCATAATCATTTAGATACAACAATACTAATGTTTTAACTCAGGAAGAGTTCAGAAATCAATATTTTCTGGAATAACCATGATTTTTAATCCCAGCTTTCATGCGTCTTGGCATGCTTTCCACCAGTCTTTCACACTGCTTCTGGCACAAAAATGTAAGCAGTTCTTCTTTGTTTGATGGCTTGTGAGTATCCATCATCCTCTTGATTACATTCCAGAGGTTTTCAATGGGGTTCAGGCCCAGAGAATGGGCTGCCCAAGAAAGGGTTTTGGGATGTGGTAGTCTCTTAATTTTTGCCAGAGCTGTATATAGTATAAATATAATGTGATATATACTTTGATCAGCATAAATTATACACCTTAAAGAATTGCTAGAAACCTGTTACTCTGCACACCGAAAAAAGTAATTATTTTTTAACAAATCTATTCAAGACCATGTTGCAAAAAGGAGTACAGTTTAGGCCAGGTTCACATAGCGTTTGGCATTCCGTTTAACGGATTGCGTTACATCGCGGCATTAACGCGATTTAGCGCATCCGTTAACGCTGCCATACACTCCCATTGCCAAGCACATCACTAACGCATGTCATAAGCGGCATGCATTAGCGATGTGCCGTCATTCTGTGACGGACCCTCGGACGCGGTCTGCAGCGTTCAAGGATCCGTCACTGCTAACGCAGATGGAGCATCTGCGCTAGCGCGATCGCTAAACCCGGTCAGAATATGAGTAGCGTTAACGCAGTCCGTTTAACGCATGCGGTGAACGGACTGCATTAATGCTATGTGAACCTGGCCTTATTATCAAAGCTAAAGATTAGACTGCAAAATTTTAATGAACAATAATTCAACCACAGATAAGTCTAATTATTTATAAATAGGTGTCCAGTAAATAGTTGACTAGAAGGGTGTGTGCACACGCTGCGGATTGTGCTGCGGAATTTTCAGCGCGGATTTGGGTAAGAATACAAGGACAGAACAATGGAAAGGACACCATTGTAGGCATTTACTACAGGCCTCCTGTGCAAGCTGAAGATATGGATGAACTCTTTATGCACCAAATGGCCAAGTTCTCCAAGAAATATGACATAGTTGTCATGGGAGATTTCAACTATCCAGACATTTGTTGGGAATCTCTCTCAGGCAAAACTAACAGGTCAAGGAAATTCTTATCCTCTCTTGCTGACAACTTTATCTTCCAAAAGGTAGGGGAGAAAACAAGGGGAACTGCTACCTTGGATCTAATCCTTATAAACAGGGAGGAAATGGTTGAGGAGGTAAAAGTGGCTGGGACCCTAGGAGGTAGCGACCATGCTATTTTAGAATTTTGGATAACTAGAGGAGGAAGACCTGTGAAGACTCAGACGTCAAGGTTAGATTTCAGAAAGGCAGATTTTAAGGGATTCAGAAAGAGAATTGGAGGGATCCAATGGCTGGATATCCTTAAGGACAAAAATGTCCAGAAATGATGGGAAATCTTGAAAAATGAAATTCTCAAAGCACAATCGTTAACAATTCCGAAAAGAGGGAAGAATAGGAAGCATTTAAGGAAACCAGGATGGATGAACACAGAACTTAAGCACATGCTAAAAAGGAAGAAAATGTTTATAAAATGGAAAGAGGGAGGCAAATCTAAAGAAGAATATAATGCTGTCTGCAGTACCTGCAGGGCACGAATCAGATTAGCTAAAGCTGACAATGAATTGAGGCTTGCAAGAGATGTCAAAAGCAATAATAAAGGATTTTGGGGATATGTCAAAAGTAAAAGAAAAGTCATAGATGCTAGAGGATTTTTAAAGGATGAAAAAAATGATGACATGGTAAGACAGGATGTTGAGAAGGCCGAACTTTTAAATTCCTATTTTGCATCTGTTTTCTCTCAGAAGGGAAATGTAACAATTGTTAACTACTAAGTCATGTCAGACTAGCTTAATTTCCTTCTATGACAGAATCACTGATTGGGTGGATCAGGGAAATGCTGTAGATATAGTATATCTTGACTTCAGCAAAGCATTTGACAAAGTCTCTCATACAATCCTTATTGAAAAAAATGACTAAGTATGGAATTGGCAAGGCAACTGTTAGGTGGATTCATAACTGGCTTAGTGATCGGACCCAAAGAGTGGTCGCAAATGGCTGCACATCCAGTTGGAAGAATGTCTCAAGTGGGGTACCACAGGGCTCTGTCCTGGGCCCTGTATTGTTCAACATCTTTATCAACGATTTAGATGAAGGAATTGAGGGTAAACTAATTAAATTTGCTGATGACACAAAGCTAGGAGGGATAGCTAATACTAGAGAAGAGAGAGAAGATTCAAAAAGATATAAATAAACTGGAGCAGTGGGCAGCAACTAACAGAATGGTTTTTAACAGGGAAAAATGCAAAGTACTACATCTGGGCAATAAAAATGAAAAAAGCATATATAGAATGGGAGGAATAGGGCTAAGCAACAGCACATGTGAAAAAGACTTGGGTATACTAATAGATCACAGACTGAATGAGTCAACAATGTGATACAGCAGCAAAAAAGGAAAATGCAGTTCTAGGATGTATTAACAGAAGCATACAGTCTAGATCACGTGAAGTCATTATTGCCCTCTACTCCTCTTTGGTCAGACCTCATCTGGAATACTGTGTCCAGTTTTGGGCACCACATTTTAAAAAAGACATCAACAAACTGGAGCAAGTTCAGAAAGAGCAACCAGAATGGTGACCGGTCTGCAAACCCTGTCTTATGAGGAAAGGTTGCAGGATTTGGGAATGTTTAGCTTGCAAAAAAGAAGACTGAGAGGAGACTTAATAACGGTCTACAAATATCTCAAGGGCTGTCACATTGCAGAAGGATCATGTTTATTCTCATTTGCACAAGGAAAGACTAGAAGCAATGGGATGAAACTGAATGGTAGGATACACAGATTAGATATTAGAAAAAACTTTTTGAGTTAGAGTGATCAATGAGTGGAACAGGCTGCCACGAGAGGTGGTGAGTTCTCCTTCAATAGAAGTCTTCAAACAGAGGCTGGACAGACATCTGTCTGGGATGATTTAGCGAATCCTGCTTTGAGCAGTGGGTTGGACCAGATGGCCCAGGAGGTCCCTTCCAACTCTAGGATACTATGATTCTAAATCCGCAGGTAAAACCGCAGGTCAAAAGACCTGCGGTTTATCTGCAAATATTCTGCGGTTTAGCCTGTGGGTTTCCCCTGCGGTTTGACATCTGCCATGGAGCAGGTGCCAAACCGCAGCGGAATTCGTACAAAGAATTGACATGCTGCAGATTTGAAACCGCAGCAAATCTGTGCGGAAAATTCCGCACCGTGTGAACTACGGATTTCATTTTCCATTGAATATAATGGTACGGATCCGCAGCAGAATCTGCAGCGTGTGCACACACCCTAAAAGGATATTACTTAACAAAAGAAAACCACTTCCCATTTCATGCTGTCAGCAATGGCACCACAAGGAAGAGAAATGTCACAAGACCGGAGAAAGAAAAGGGCCTGGCTGTAGACAATGGACTTTTTTAATGTGTTTCAGGTGTAAACTGTCCCATCTGAGGTATGTGGGACGGTCTGTTGGCTTCCGATACACCGATGTCTGGATTGAACCATTTTGAATTTTTATGGTGGTATCCAGAAAGTTGATTTCCGTTTTTGAGTGACCCAATTTCAGGTTTATTGTGGGTTGAAATGTATTGAATTTATCATTAAATTTAAGAAGTTCTGAAGACTCACTACAGAATCTGAAGAATCTGCTCCAAACAAGTTGAGGGCACCAGGCCTCTGATCTTACTTGGATATTGGGGCTATAAAACTTTCACACCAGTAATCTAATCCAATTAAAGGGAATCTGTCACCACTTTTTTGGGCTACCAGGTAAAAATATCATTCAATTTAATGTCACCTGTGCATTACACAAGTACTTTTGATACCCCATGAATCCCCACGTATGATCCATAAATACCTTTTTTTATTCCTCCCCCGTTGTATGTTAATATGGTCGGTCTGGTCCAATGGGCATGGCATATTTTCCATCTCTCCCCCCCTCCTCACTTGCTCTACACAATCCTTTTGGTGAATTTCTGCGATCGCGTACAGTTTTTGCGCATGTGCATTCAAATGGCCTCTTGTGCGTGCGCAGTATGCTTTGCCCATTTGATTATCTTGTTTTTCACATTGAGAACATTATTTTTTCAACTGGCTAACACGGTACCAAACCCCTTTTTTTCTTTTAAATGATCCAAAACACACATCTAAGGTCACTGTTACATTTCTGAAGAGAGTGAACGTGATTCAGTGGCCAAGTGTCTCCTGATTCGAACCCAAACACCTATGCGGAATTCTGAAGAGACCAGTTGTCATCACTCTCCATCCAGTGTCCGGGCTCTAAAAGAGGTTGTTCTTGAAGAATGCAAAAAGCCAAGTGTTGCAATATGTCGCTAACTCGTTCATTCCATGTCTAGAAGACTTGGAGTTGTCCTTAGAAATCATGGAGGTCACACAAAGTACTAGACATAGTAGTTTTTGAAGTGGGGTGTACTCTTTTTTTTCCATAAACTAAGTTGAGTAAAACTGAAGATTTTGTAATGAAAGTTATGTTACTAACCTTTCATGTAATCGGTTAAATATAAGCTTTATGAAACTCATTCTTGTCCACATTTTGGAAATTGTTCTTGTGGTCAGTGTGATGTACATTATACTATATGTTATATAGTAGCCAAAATATCTAAAAATATGGAGAATTTAAGACTTTGGATATGGAAAGTAACTGATAGTCCCCCTATGACCATGCACTTAAATGGGTTTTCCTAGAATAAATATTTAGTGTCCGACCACTGAGGATCCAATATCTGGAATGGAAAGTATAAAGTTTGTGGGAGTAACGGAGATGGCCAAATGCTGTACCTTAGACAAGTGATAACTTTCAATTCTGGAGAAAACCCCCTTTAAATGTTTTGACAGTCCCTGTTCATATGCCCTTGGTAACTATTACCATATATTTGCTGGGAAACAGAGGTGCTATGAAGAATGGCTTTGGAGGACTTGACCATTTACTTCATGGTTACCCCTTCATTTAAAAATGGCTTTGTGAGGGTTGAGCTTTAGTGGTTGGACCCAGTGATAATTATTCAACATGTGGTTCTTCAGGAGTCAACAGGTGATTAAAAACAATACAACTTGTAGAGAATAGCCACAAACTTTGCTAAAGCCCCCGTCACACACAGTGAGATAGCTGCTGAGTCACAAGTTTTGTGACGCAACAGCGATCTCACCAGCAATATCGCTGTGTGTGACAGGTATCAGCGACCGGCACCTGTTATGAATGAGTCACCGGAGGAGGAAAAAACAAAAATGCAAGCTAAGGCCAGAAAACCGGAGAGGTTGGTAGCTAGCGGATTGCAGACCCCTGATCCTATTCACAACAACTAACAGTAGCCATGGAGCGTTCCTACGGTGGTCCTAGACGCCTCTTCACAGCCGGAGAACTAAATAAGCCTAAAAAAAGAAAGGGGAAATCTAAACTTCCCCTGAGCAGACCCCAAAGCAATAGACAGCCCCCAACATGTATTGTCGGTGAAAACAGATGAATGCACAAACACAGACAGAAAGACAGGCAGAGCAAACGATGGGGCCCAACTAACTAGATAGGAAAGGACAGAAAAGATGCTGGCTGCAATCCGCAAAAACCCTACCAAAAATGTCCCAACACGTCTGATAGGAAAAACGACCCTGAAGTCACTAGACTTCAAAATCCCTATATCAGTACTCCGATATATTCTGAAGACAGAGCAAAAGAGATTTAACCGATCAGGGACAAAAAATGGAAATTCAGCAGAGCCCCAGCCGGGGCTGGCAGAACACAAAACTAAGCAAATCAGACAAAATCTCATGGAACAATAACAGAGCAAAACTTAGCTTTAGAAGACAGGAACTGAACTGGAGGCCAGAGCTCAGAGCAGAGAAATCACCAGCAACCCTACAGGGCGTCGGCTGCCTTATATCCACTCAGAGATTCCGGATGTCCAATCGCAATCCACCTGTTCAGGTGACAGGTTTCTCCCATCCAAATCAGTTTCACCACCTCCTTTCACCAGCAGAGGGAGTTCATCGGACATCAAAGGTGAACGAGAAAATGAGCTCACAACAGGCCCCCCTGCCGGGTATCGCAGATTGTGCTCAAAAGACCTGGACTTTTTTTATCGTTGGTCTCCCGCTGGCCAGCAATGCATCGCTGCGTGTGGCAGGCAGGAAAGCAACGATCAGCGAGCTCCCAGCTCGTATCCAAGGTAAACAGCGGGTTTCTAAGCGCCGCGCGTCGCTTAGAAACCCGCAGTGTACCTTAGATACCAGCGCGCTTGTGCAGGGAGCTGGTAACCAAGGTAAACACCGGGTTTCTAAGTGCCGCGCGGCGCTTAGAAACCCGATGTTTACCTTGGTTACCAGCTCCCTGCACCAGCGCGCTGGTATCTAAGGTACACAGCGACGCGCGCGCTCGTCGTCGCTGGTACTGATTGCTGGTGAAGCTGCCTGTTTGACAGCTCAACAGCGATCATGTAGCGACACACCAGCGATCCTGACAAGTTCATATCCTTGTCGGGATCGCTGGTGAGTCGCTTTGTGTGACAGGGCCCTTAAGGCCCCGTCACACACAGCGATCTCGCTAACGAGATGGCTGATTTTGTGACGCCACAGCGATTTCGCCAGCGAGATCGCTGTGTGTGATGGGGATCAGCGACCGGCCCCCCTGCCGGGTATTGCTGATCGTGCTCGATATGCCTGGGCCATTTTTTGTTCGCTGGTCTCCCGCTGGCCAGCACGCATCGCTGTGTGTGGCAGTGAGAGACCAGCGATCAGCGACGCTGGTTTCTAATGTAAACATCGGGTATCCAGGAGCCGCAGCTTCTGGATACCGGCGTACACACTGGTTTCCAAGGTAAACAGCGGGTATCCAGGAGCCGTGCGGCTCTTAGATACCCGATGTTTACCTTGGAAACCAGCGTGTACTCCGGTTTCCAAGGTAAACATCGGGTATCCAAGAGCCGCGGCTCCTGGATACCCGATGTTTACATTAGAAACCAGCGTGTACGCTGGTCCTGATCGCTGGAGGGGCCGTCTATGTGACAGCTTACCAGCGATCAGCCTAACGATGTCCCAGCGATCCCATCCATGTCGGATCGTTGGTGGGATCGATGGGACATCGTTATGTGTAACGGGGGCTTTAGAGTCTGAGGCAAAGTTGTGGCTAAGTATTAGGCAAACAATACACAAGTACTAGAAAAGAATATGGTCGGGATGTAGGCTGAGATCAGAAAAATGCTAACATCATCCAGTGGCAGAAATAACTGAAAAGCCAAATGTGGACTAAGAAAGCAGGAGGATGGTCAAAACACAGGGGCGAAGCCATCAAGAAGGAATGTAGAGGACTAGAGACCATCATGTTGCTTATCAATCCAAGAAGACTGATGGGCAGCAAAGACCTGGCCCTGGATCGGTGAGTAAAAGTATCCAGGTAATAGACCAGGAATAGACAGGCAAGTATGACGTCTGCCAATCCAAGCATGAAGATTTATGGGATGCAGTCTAATATCTCAGCACACTGAAGCCTGTAACATTCACGATGGCGAGTTTCTGATGAAGCGATCTGTATATTGTGGGAGTAAACACATGAATAGAAAGAAAACATATATATTGTACATTATCTGTATTCTGTCCAAGCATGCTCAAGTGCTATCATAGAGGGAGTATATTGATCCAGCTGGACTGATTATTGTACGGCGTTTTGCCCATCAGATTATCACTGGTTACAAGAAAGGACACCAATACATGTGAACAGAAGAAAGAAAATCCCTGGCAGACATCAAAGAGCGCAATTAATTTTGCTCATTAGAAGAAATTTGGCTTCACAACGCTGTTTGAACTGACCCTTGTTGCTGCCTTATCTTGGGCTGGCAGCAGAACAAAAAAACAGGTCCAGGCATTATGGACGGGACCTTTGGCAATGTAAATTCTGACCTCTCCTACTGGCCTTGGTACAATCAGTTACTCTGTGTTTTTCAGTACTTTATCGGGGACAGAGTTGGCAAGACACGGCCTCTTGCAAAAGGGGAGAAGATAAAAAAAAAAAAAAATTGGTTTGTAAAATATTTACATACCAGAGCTTTTATTTATTTGAAGGCTGGGGCTTAGTTCTGAGGATCTGCTCCCCACACCCTGATGTATGATTATTTACAGCATAATAAACTGCTCATTGTTTAGATAAATACGACTTATAATTTTGCCTCGCTGGCAAAGGTCCAACATGCAATTAGGAAACCGGAGCTGCTCTGAGAATTCTTTAGTTTCAGCATTCTTTGATACTGCTCTTTTGCAGAACACTCGTCTACATTGTTCTGTCCTGTGTCCCCATGACTCACCCCTGAAGTGTGGTATGATGGGAGTTTTGGATCGTCTGCAAGCTTGGTTAAATTGAGCATATCCAACTTTAGGGAAAAAGAAAAAAAATAGGCCACGGTTAAATTAGAGTACACTATTAGAATGGCAAAGACAAGCTGCACCAAGTCAGATGCAATGTCCCTGAGAAATCCAATAAGCTCTGGGGTAAAAGGACTCCTCCTGGAACATGTTCATGATTTAGGTAAAAATCATTTAATAGCTACAAAAAAAAAGAGCCTGAGGTAGCATCACTCTTGTCCGTAGGCTGCATCTGGTATGAGTTAAGATCTATGGGCCCTACATAGATCTCCCTGAGAATCTGCCTCCACAGCTTATTCACATGAAAGGAGGTGCTACCAGAGTGAGACATTTAGGTCAGGAGAGCAGACTGTCAGTCATTACAAGTCTCTCACTGGTAACGCCTCCTTTCATGTAAAATAATCTTTGTAGGTAGATTCTTAGGTCTTGGATATTAGCAGCTCATTCACATATTTAGAAAATGTGGATTTTCTTGGGAATAAGACATTGGATCGCAGATATCAAGGGATCATTTTATTCAACTTTCTATGGTGTACATGCCCATATAGATGGGTTAGGAAATATCCATAAACACAGATTCCGTTTAACACAAGATCGCTGAGATCCGACATAGCCGATACTTCCTGCGATGGCGCTGGATGCGCCTGGCTCTAACACTCTAGACCACCATGTAACGCTTGCTATAATTTGCAAACAGCAATTAAATACAGTACTAGCGACTTCTGATAAAGACCCAGGACGGGTCAAAACATCTTACGTTTTGTGTCGTTTCTACTCTTATTATAGCTGATACTAGCACTGCACAAAAAGCCCCCAATCTACAAGCAATTGGGTTTTGCCTATATTACCCCCACTGGAATATGACAAAATCTGCAACAGAAGCGTTAATGCAGTTAAGAACATTTCCTAAAGTTAATGCCCACGTACATATTACACTAACGTTGGCTGAAGCCGATGGGATCGTCTGACAATGCCATTTTTGGGGGGGCTTCTGACTCCCCCCCCCCCCCGACAGTTGATGTTGGAGGAAAGAAAGATCTGACCTGTTGGATTTCCAGTGGCCGATCCTTTTGTTCTGTGGGAGATAAGCCACTGCCATAAGAATCTGGCAGAGGCTCTTTCAAAGAACACAGGGACATTCGTCCGAGTGTAGACAAAATTTCCTGTGTATGGGAGAATAAGGCGAGATAGCTGCCAATCGATAGCTGTCTAATATGTAAGAGGGGCTTATGATTGGTCATCATAGTGCATCGTATAGAGGAGTCCATGAGTCTAGAATGGGAATGAGTCGCTAGCGGAAATCTCTGTACATCCATTACTGCACCAGTACAGTTTGCACATTTCTTCATTACTTTCCAGTACATATTCTGCTCTTTTCTAGTTTTTCACTTAATGAAACACTTAGTATTAAATGCCTGCAGTCAAAATATATAAGGGAAACCCCCAACCAGCAGCGAGCCCCCACTCTCCAGTCTCACATTAGCAGCTTCTCTTTGATGCTATCACTTGGGAATGTACGGGCTGAAAGCGAAAGACGCCTAATTCATTGCTTTATATATTTACATACCTCTGTTAATTGAAGTTTAACTCCTTCAATGCTTACATCCAAATATACAGTACTATTAATTGTACACATCCTTATGAAGCCCCCGTTTGTTTTGAGCACATGGGAACCACATGATAAAACACAGTCAACAACCATCAATGTGGGCATTCCCAATAATACGCTCGCCATATGTTGTGGTCATCCAGATGCTTCTTGCATTATTGCACTGTAAAGGCAACTTCTATTACACTTTTCCCACTTGGCAGCTGGGGAAAGCTGTATTTTCAGCAACCACATGTATGTGTATATAGCCGTGGATGTGTGTAGAGCCGGTATGGCTGAGCTGAACTTCCAAACAGTCAGCATCTGTCCAGGACATTCGTTGCGAATGAGACCGAGGAGGTAGAAACACAATAGAACAGGTATTTCGATCATTTGACATTAATGACATCACGGATGCCAGGGAAAAGAGAGCCTGAATAGTCAGGAGCACATTATGCCGAAACGATCGCTGCTTCTCTGCAGTCATGTTTATTACTTAAAAATATTTCTGGAATCTGTGCGTTCCAAAACACTGATTCTACTACAATACTGGTGTATGCCCTTATCTCCAGCCTTGACTACTGCAGTATCCTCGCATATGTCCTCCCAGCTAACACTCTCGCACCTCTCCAGTCCATCCTCAGCTCTGATGCCTGACTAATTCACCTCTTTCCTCGCTATTCCTCTGGAAACTCCTCCGTTGGCTTCCAATTAATCCAGTTCTAACTACAAGCATTATCCTACAAAGCCGCCCACCCAATTGCCTCCAAAACTTCTCCCAAGTATCCCTAATTGTTTGGAATTCTGTGCCCCATCATGTTCGATTATTCATATTTGGAACTTACAGACGGAACTTGAAAACTCATTGCTTCAAGAAAGTTACCGCCTGCAATAACCCCTGCTGTCACCTCACCACCACCAGGAGCTGCTGCAGCTCCCTAACTGCTGTCTCCTTCCCCATTTTCTAGTAGTCCAGACCTGCACAATGTGCAGCCCACCAGAGGGTTTGTTGTGGCCTGCAGGAACTGGGGACAGCGTCTTCTTTTCACCTATATATAATGTATTTGCATCTATCAAAGATAAATACATTTGAATACTGTGGCGAAGGGACTGGGGGCAGAGCAGCGCTTGTCAGCCCCACCACGATGTCCAGCAGCATTATGAGGTCCCACCACGAAGTGCAGCAACATGATAAGGTCAGCAGGGTGCCGATGTCATCACACTGCTGCTGGTGCCACTCAGGCAGCGTGTACCCATAAGTGCTCCATGGAGGAGAGGAAGACTAAATGTGGTATTATTTTAGTAGAGGGGACCAGGAGAGTTGAGGGTTTGGTTACTGAAAGGCCACATAATAGGGAATATTATGGAACAAATAGGTGATTGTGAAAGGGGGCATAGCCTAGCAGAGGACAGTGGGGTGGGCGGGACTTTATGCTGAAAGGCAGTGTGGAGGAAGATATAGAAAGGGGCAGTTTGGGGGATATTTTGAAGAGGGGCAGTGTGGGGGTATTTACAAAGTGACAGTGTGGGGGATATTACGCACAGGGGCAGTGTTGGTATATTATACAGAGGGTCAGTGTGGAGGTGATATTATACAGAGGGGAAGTGTGGGGGGATATTTTGGAAAGGGACAGTGTAGTGATGGAATATTATAAAGAGGGTCAGTGTAGGAGAATATAGAGCGATGGGCAGTGTGGGGGATAATTTGGAGAGCAGCAGTGTGGGGTGAATATTATGGAGATGGGCAGTGTAGGGGGAAATATTATGGAGAGGGGTAATGAGGGGGAATATTATAGATGGGGCAGTGTGGGGGATATTTTGGAGAAGAGCAGTTTGAAGGGATATTTTGGAGAGGGGCAGTGTGGGAGCATATTTTGGAATTGGGCAATGTGGTGGGAAATTTTGGAGAGGGGCAGTGTACGGGGGAATATTATGAAGCATCGTATTGTTGGGGGAGATTATTAAGAGGGGTAGTGAGGGGGACAGTATAGAGAGGGGTAGTGTGAGGGGATATTATGGATGTGGAAACTCATCATGCACTAGATGGAGACAAAAGGATCAAATAAGATGTAAGGCTAGGTTCACAAAACGTTAAGCAGCCCGTTCAACGCATAGCGTTAACGGTATAGCATCGCGTTATGCTATACCTGCTAGCGCTGATGATTCATCTGCGCTAGCGGTGACGGAGCCTCAGACGCTGCAGCCCGCGTCCGAGGCTCCGTCAGTGAATGACGGCACATTGCGAATGCGTGCCGCTTTACGGCATGCGTCGCGATGCACCCGACAATGGGGCTGAATGGCAGCATTAACGGACTGCGTTACATCGCAGTCCGAAAACGGACTGCCTAAATGCAGTGTGACCCCGGCCTAAGCAATAAGGTACCTGGGTGGAAATGTTTATTTGTGATACACTGCCTGTGTGTCATCAGTACTGTGGTTCTTGTATGGCCTGCAGTCAGACAATAGCTGGTAATAACAACTGCCAGTATCTTTTTACCATTGTTAAGGAAATATGGGAGTTGTAGGTTCATAGTTGTAGGTTCATTCAATACAAGTGTATACGAGGCTGACCTGACATTACGATTGATGGTGTTTCTAGTGCTGCATTCCTTTACTGACGGTGTTTCTGTTGCTGCATTCATGTACTGCCGGAGCCTCTGGCGCTGCATTCATGTACTGCCGGGGGTTCTGGCGCTGCATTCATGTATTGACAGTTTCTGGTCATGCACGGATGGTGGTTCTGGTGTTGCATTCATGTGCTGACTGTAGTTCTGATCTCATAGACATATAGAAATCCAGAACGTGCTTCAGGGCTTTGTTAGAATTTAAAAATCCTCAAAATTGAGAAATTTGAGATTATGAGGAGGATTTTGAGAGTTTTTGCTCCAATTAGCATTGGTTCACACTGATCATTTTGGAGCAGAAACTCTCCAAAATCTTCCTAAAATATTTAAAACTTGGTTCTGGTAATGTATTAATGTACTGATAATGGTTCTGGTGTTGTATTTATTTAACATACCATTCAGTCACTTTTGAGGACAAGCATAACATGAATGGATGAAACATTATTCCTTTAGTCAATATGTCAGAAACACGGATGGACTTCATTTTAAGCCAGTGGGGTCCGCTGGGTCATCTGGATGTGCTACATGCGAGATTTGGCACAGTGCTAGTAATTCTTTTTTGACAAATCCTTAAAGGGAGTCTGTCAGCACAAAATAACTGTTTAATTGAAGTACAGGTGCACCCTTGGCATGGCCAAAGTTCAGTGCACCTTCTCACCTTCTTGTTTTCCCACACACAAGGCCTCCTTATTCTTTGATTGACAGCTCTGGCTTTCTAAAGCCAGGTAATGGCAAAGATAGATAGAAAACCAGTAGATAAGATGGTGATCTTAAATGTTTTGCCATGTCAAGGGTACACCAAATGCCTGTAATTGGTTTGAACAGTTATTCTGTGGTGACAGATTCCATTTAAAGTGATTACTTGGTCTATATGGGGATGACTCTAAACTTTTTACATTTTTACAGACAAGTATTTTGACAAATAAACCCATCATAGGCTAGTTTGGCAATCTTGAAACCATCAATGAAAATAGTCACAGCTGCTGGTACTGGAGATACCATCACTAGATGTCTCACAGAGAATCAGTGAAGCAAGAACCGCCTTAACCCCTTTCCTACATTAGACGTACTATTCCGTCCATGTGACCTGGAACCTATGCGATCAGCTGCGCTCACGGGGGGGAGCGCAGCTGATCGCGGCCGGGTGTCAGCTGATTATCACAGCTGACACCCAGCACAATGTGTCAGGGGCTGTCACGGACCGCCCCCGACACATTAACCCCTGGCACACCGCGATCAAACATGATCGCGGTGTACCGGGGGTTAAAGGAAGCATCGGCAGGGAGGGGGCTCCTTCCGTGCTTCCCTGCGACCCCCCACAGCAGCGCAATGTGCAGCGCTGCTGCGGGGGGTCGCCTTCCTTGCAGGTCCCCGGATCCAATATGGCGACGGGGACCTTCGGGGGCCTGCAGGGAGCTGGCTTCCTCACTGCCCGCAGAGCGCAGGCATGAGGAAGCCTGCAGCAGTGCCTGTGACAGATCGCTGACCTGTCACAGCAATCTGTGACAGGACAGTGATGTCCCCCATGGGACATTATAATAAAGTAAAAAAAAAAAAAAAAAAAAAAAAAAAGTGTAAAAATAATTTAAAAAACAAATCGCTAAATAAATTATAAAAAAAAAATATTCCCTAATAAATTCATTTTTTAAAAAAAAAAAAACCCAATAAAAGTACACATATTTGGTATCGCCACGTCCGTAATGACCCACCCTATAAAACTGTCACATTAGTTAACCCCTTTAGCGAACCCCTTAAAAAATAAAAATAAAAAACGAAGCAAAAAATAATGATTTATTATCATACCACCGAACAAAAAGTGCAACGACGCGCGATCAAAAAGACGCATATAAATATCCATGGTACCGCTGAAAATGTCATCTTGTCCCGCAAAAAACGAGCCGCCACACAGCATCATCAGCGAAAAAATAAAAAAAGTTATAGCTCGCAGAATAAAGCGATGCAAAAATAATTATTTTTTATATAAAATTGTTTTCATTGCATAAAACCGACAAAAACATAAAAAACGACCTAAATGAGGTATCGCTGTAACCGTACTGACCCGAAGAATAAAATGGCTTTATCAATTTTACCGCACGCGGAACGGTGTAAACGCACCCCCCCAAAAGAAATTCATGAAACGCTGGTTTTTGTTCATTCTGCGTCCCAAAAATCGGAATAAAAAGCGATCAAAAAATGTCACATGCCTGAACATGATACCAATAAAAACATCAACTCGTCCTGCAAAAAATAAGACCTCACATGACTCGGTGGGTCAAAATATGGAAAAATTATAGCTCTCAAAATGTGGTGATGCATAAACTATTTTTACAATAAAAAGCGTCTTTTAGCGTATGACAGCTGCCAAAAATAAAAACCGCCATAAATAGTAAATCAAACCTCCCGTTATCACCCCCTTAGTTAGGGAAAAATAATAAAATATTTTTTTTTAATTTATTTCCATTTTCCCATTAGGGCTAGGGTCAGGGCTAGGGTGGGAGTTAGAATTGGGGGGTTTCCACTGTTTGGCACATCAGGGGCTTTCCAAACGCGACATGGCGTCCGATCTCAATTCCAGCCAAAAAAAGTTAAATGGCGCTGCTTCCCTTCCAAGCTCTGCCATGTGCCCAAATAGTGGTTTACCCCCATATATGGGGTATCAGCGTACTCAGGACAAATTGCACAATAACTTTTGGGGTCCTGTTACTCTTGGGAAAATAAAAATTGGGGGTGAAAAGATCATTTTTGTGGAAAAAAATATGATTTTTTAATTGTACCGCTGTACGTTATAAACTTCTGTGAAGCCCTTGGGGGTTCAAAGTGCTCACCACATATCTAGATAAGTTCTAGAGGGTTCTAGAGGGTTCTAGTTCTAGAGTTCTTGGGGGGTCTAGTTTGCAAAATGGGGTCACTTGTGGGGGGTTTCCACTGTTTAGGCAAATCAGGGGCTCTCCAAACATGGCATGGCAGCCAATCTGAATTCCAGCCAATTTTGCAGTGAAAAAGTCAAACGGCGCTCCTTCACTTCCGAGCTCTGCCATGCACCCAAACAGTGGTAACATATCAGGTATTGGCGTACTCAGGACAAATTGCACAATAACTTTTGCAGTCCAATTTCTCCTGTTACCCTTGGTAAAATAGAAAAATTGAACCTGAAGTAATTTTTTTTGTGAAAAAAAGTTAAATGTTCATTTTTTTTAAACATTCAAAATATTCCTGTGAAGCAACTGAAGGGTTAATAAACTTCTTGAATGTGGTTTTGAGCACCTTAAGGGGTGCAGTTTTTAGAATGGTGTCACTTTTGGGTATTTTCTATCATATAGACCCCTCAAAGTGACGTCAAATGTGATGTGGTCCGTAAAAATAAAATGGTGTTGTAAAAATGAGAAATCGCTGGTCAACTTTTAACCCTTATAACTTCCTAACAAAAAAAAATTTTGGCTCCCAAATTGTGCTGATGTAAAGTAGACATGTGGGAAATGTTACTTATTAAGTATTTTGTGTGCCGTATCTCTGTGATTTAAGGGCATAAAAATTCAAAGTTGGAAGATTGCGAAATTTTCAAAATTTTCCCCAAATTTCCATTTTTTTCACAAATAAACACAAGTTATATGAATGAAATCTTACCACTAACATGAAGTACAATATGTCACGATTAAACAATGTCAGAATCACCGGGATCCATGGAAGCGTTTCAGATTTATTACCTCATAAGGCTGTGTGCACACGCTGCGGATTTTGCTGCGGTTCCGCAGCGGTTTTGGCCGCTGCGGACCCGCATGATTCCCTATGGGAATCAAAAACCGCAATGCAGACGGTGCGGAATTTTCCGCGCGGATTATCTGCGGTTTTCAATCCGCAGAAAGAATTGACATGTCAATTCTTTCTGCGGATTCTGCTGCGGTTTGCCATCTCCTCCATTGAGGAGATGAAAAACCGCAGGGCAAAACCGCAGAGCAATCCGCAGGTAAATCCGCAGGTAAAACCGCAGGTCTTTTGACCTGCGGTTTCACCTGCGGATTTTACAACATCCGCGCGGATGAATCCGCACCTAATCCGCAGCGTGTGCACACAGCCTCAAGGGACAGTGGTCGGAATTGTAAATCTACCAACTCCACACCCCAAGTATATTGCGCTTTACTAATATGTGACCCATTCCCTAAATCCCACACCCTTGTGGCCTTTGTTACCCCTAGCCATCGTCCTAGTCTCTTCCTTCTTTATACTGATGATATAACTAATCCTGTATTAAGGCTCGTAAATTGACTCACAGAGTAACTACCCTTAGCTCTAGAAATTTTCCTTCCTTCTGGTCAGAGTTAATTTGCATACATTTCTCAGAAAGGGAACATCGTCTATGTGCAAAAAAACAAAGAAAAGGAGCTGCAGAATAAGGAACTCTTCACGGATGGGTGCGAAACTCAGGAGGATTGACTTAAATCACCAGCATAAAAGAAGTATTAACAGTATTACTTCAAAACGGAAGAAAAGAGTGGTTTATGTAGAAATGCTACATTTCCGTTCCACAGTGGCGCCATTATCAAGCCCATATGCAGGTTATAGAATCTCTTTGTCTCCAGTGCAAAATCTGACAAGACCCAAATCCACCATCTACTGTACGAGCCTGGTGTTTTCTTGTGTCGGCATTGCCTATGAGCCAGGGTGCAGTGGTGACTGCCACTTTTCTACCTCTTGAGAGACTTAGTGAGAAGATTTTCATGCAAAATAAGTAACTGCATAAGCAAAATCTAAAACCCCTAAAGGTCATCACTGTTAATCCTAGTCATATAAAGCTGCAGACATGCAAACAATGGTGCTCATACCGAGAACGGCTTCCTGCCAATTCTACAAATACAATCCACTAGTTCACTGCAGCCGAAATACAGAATGTGAAGTCTAATCAACTATTTCCAGAATTGCGTTCTTATAAACCAAGTTACGGAGTAGATGACAACAGAAAACCCTACAAACTTCTCTCAGTTCTTTCATAACTTCACACAGAAGTTCCTTGTCTTAAAAAAGAAAAATGATTTCTCAATCGCCGTTATTTTTGATGATCTTGTCATTGCAGCAAATGTTGCGTAACGGAGCTGTGGTTTATGATTCAAGATATCTTCATGTTTAGCCTTGGGTACAAGAACAGACATTCATCCACTTTAAAAAATAGACTGTGGAGACCTGTGTGTCATAACCAGTGCCTCCCCCCCCTCTCGCTCCAATTCCGTAATCAAACACAGACAATCCTAGGTGGGTTGAACAGGTCGGTCACAGTTTATTAATTACATAATCAGAGAAAGGCAATTACACTTCGTAACGGGTGGCTCGCGCCGAGATCCTGTCCACGATCGACAGGCGAGTTGGCCCAACGAGCGGTTACGAACCTTTGCCCTCCTCCGCTTCTACCGCCACAGAGGATCCTGTGTATAACCTTCACGGGACTCCGACCCCCAATATTGCACAATAGCTTCCAGTTGTCCGCCGGGAGGGAAAGAGGAAGTTAATGGCACGGACACCTGGCTTTAACCCCTGTAGGTGTGGCCGTAGGACCCTTCCCCTTTAAGAACCATTGGCCGGCAGGGACATCCCAATTAGTGCCTCACTGAAGGGATTGGTGTGAGGGGGGGGACTGGGCACTGGCCGTATTTTATTGTTGTCTGTTAGATGGGCTCCACAGTCAGAGGCGCGCTCCTTATGCAGTTCCGCGTCTGCCATTCTGTTTGTTTTAATATGAACGATACAAACGATTGACGCCAACGGTAGAAAGATCTACGTAACTGCAACATTTCTGAAATTCCCCCTGGATCTTAGATCATTCACCCAGTTTGAGTTTGGTTGAAGTATTACAATTATATTCTCATAGTCAAGAAAAGTGATCGCAAGTTCTCCTGTGGTACATGAAATAAAAATATAGGCTTAGTAAAATACTTCAGGACACCACGAGAAACATGTTCTGTAATTGGGCCTATTATAGATTACTAAAATAAATTTTAAAGCTCATGACCTATTCATAGACAGGGCCATCAAAGCTTGCAAAATTGCAACAACGTGAATTGGGCTCAGTACCTGCTTATTTTTGGTATTGTTAAGAACCTCTCATAAAATGTTACCAATTTTCCTTTTCTTAGCCTCAAGAGGCTTCAACGTCACTTTTAATGTTTTGAATGTTAGACTTACCGTACACAGTTTGGATAACCCCCATGTTGTGGGTTCCTTCAAACTAGTTCCTCATCGTGGGTCCTCCTAAAATGATAAGGTGTGGCAGGGTGATGCAGAGGCTTACACTGATGGTAATGGGGCCTCTGCCATCCTTTGTTTTCAATGAATGTTCCTCAGTGGGTAGGTTTTACTTTATCAGGAACAGAGATTTAGTTTGCTGAACTAAATTAGTATCTAAATAGCATGGTGAAGGTACAGTGGCTTGTTGGTACCCCATGTTGGACACTTACCTGGAGCACAAGTCTGTCAAACCAGCTAGCCAGGCCCCAGTGCCTATGTCTCTGCCTTCCTCACTAAGAATTTACCTAACATATGTGGAAGACAATAAAAAATGTTTACAATAAAAATTTCTTCTAAAAACGGCAACTTGTTGAGAAGGGTTAGGAAATGAGAAACTTCTTTATGATAGGAACTGACCCAGTTTAGCCATGTTAAAGGTAACCTGTCATATGTTATATGCTGTCCTAACCATAAATCAGACACTGGCTGTGTTAGTGCAACTGTGTCTTCCTGTGATTTGTTTTTATTGACATATGAGACAAAGTCACTGGCAAAGTACTGGAGGGGAGATATGTTTCACTGAAGCTATTGGCTTCAGTGATTTGAAACCCAGAAGTTTTGCTCCAGTGCACTAAGTGATGAGAGGGGTTAATTAGCCATTTTGTTTAAGGGCTGGGTTTTTGTGGACAACATAGAGCGGGTGGGAGGTTGTCCACCTTATCTCCATCCCAGGGTGTGGCTTGGGGCTTAAATAGTCAGTCTCCAGAGGTATTTAGTGTTCAGTATGTTTGGAGAGAGGAAAGAGCTTGTGTTGGTGCTAAACTGAACCATGTGTTTTTGTTAACTCTGAGTGGACGGACTACCTCAGACATATGGACATATACCATTTTGTTTTGCTTTCCTGTTTTGCCCAAAGGGCAGTGCTTATTTTATTTCACCATGGTTTATATATACTGCATGAATCTAATAAACCAGTGAAAGACTTAAAGAAACAGTGTAAGCTGGGTGAGCTGATCTACCACACATGGAATTAAGAACAAGGTTTTTTTTAATCAAGAACCTGCTGTTTGGTGCCTCGGCTTTCCTGAATTTCGACCGCCATGACCATCAGGTCTTTCTATACGCACACAATGGGGAGTACTGTCAGTCTAGAGGAGCAGGGTGAGGAGAAGCCATCGGGAAGTTATCTCAGGCAAGTTCACTGAAACACAAAACACATAGTACCCAGATGGCTTTTCAAAGTATGTTTTTTTCTGAAAGGCTGCAGCTTTTACTTTGCTGCAATAATAAAGCCAGGCTCTGATTCATGATGATCGTTGTTCGGGCAGCATGAATCAGTTGACAGGTTCCCTTTAACATCGTTTGACCTCTTATGTCTACAGAGTTGTGTATCAGACTGCTCTCTATATTACACTCCATCTCAGACTAAAAGATCACCCATACAGCTACTTTTGCTGTCACACTGAATAAGACCCGCAGATTGCTGGATTTCCCTTAAGTAAACAACCCGATCACAAAGTTTCTGCTACTTTTACCTATAAACCACATCCTCAGCATTCTGTGTTTTTCTTCCATGCTGTGTATATGTAAATGCATGATGTTTTTGGCTGTTTACTCATTTGCTATCTAAAGTGTTCCTGCAGGAGGGTCATTTATGGTGGCTGTAAACCACAATAGTGGTCTTTGATAAATCAGCACACAACAGATGTTATAGACCAAGCTCTGTTGAGTTTTTAGCATGAGGCGCCTATCACCACCACACACATGTATTTGGGGAATTCCAAGCAAACAGGAAAAAGTCAAAGCACATCCCACCCTGACCACAGTTTTCACTTTTCATTATTACTCTTAAGACGCCTAAATAAAAACCTGATAGTGACATTACAGTCTAATCTTGTATTGTATATGTGGCACCATTTCATGGACTATTTCCTTTGACTCTTAACACTGTCACTAACAGAGTGAAAATACATCTTCATTAACGTGGCCATGCATAGAGTCACTGCAGTCAACTATGGAGTTGGCTACCTCTCGACTTATTGAAGTCACTATTGAGCTAGATTTCTTTTGATTTATTGAAACCCCTTTGGAGTTGGTCACCTCTCATTGTTCACCCTTTCATTGAGGTATGTTCCACCACATTGATGGCGCAGGTAGCAGTCCCAAGAGTAGCCTTCTGTAGAGTCAGGACTAGTGATGAGCGAATGTGCTCGGATAAGTGTTATGAGAGCATGCTCAAGTGCTTACCGAATTACTTCAGCGTGCTCGAAAAATATGTTTAAGTCCCCACACCTGCATGTCTCTCGGCCCTTCGACAGCTGCAAAACATGCAGGGATTGCCTAATAAACAGGTAATCCCTGCATGTGTTGCGGCTGTCAAACAACAGCAAGACATGCAAGTGCGGGGAATCAAACATATTTTTCGCGCACGCCAAAGTCACAGGGTTCGCACTTGAGTATTCTCGGCTAACACCTTACCTGAGCACATTCGCTCATCACTTGTCAGGACTCATTAAGATATCAATTTTTACGTACGAGTACCATCCATTCTGTTCATGGATATAACTCAGACCTATTATAGTCTATGAGGCTGTTCACATGTCCATGTTTTTTTTTTGCAGACAGGTCCACAGAAAAAAACACAGAGAAATGTCTGTCCAATATTGTTCCAAGACACAGATGAAACTTGTACTTAGATACCATCCATGTGCTGTTCGTTTTTCACGGACTGATAGAAGCTTGAGAAACCTCCATCATTATTTTTGCTTACGAGAAACAGTGAGAAAACTCTGATGGTAAAAATGGACACTGACCAAACATTGATGAATGTCTGTTCATTTTTTTGTCTGAATGAACCCTCTGACTGAGCAGGTGGTCAGGGCGGTGGCAAATAGGTCAAAATCCAAAGGATGTAGAGACCTCAGCACTCTCTAAATATGAATGCAAGTCAGTAGGACAAAGTGATCTTCTCAGACAATACATGTCATGGGGATACAGAGACAGAGAGGGGCCAGAAGATTTCAACGTCTGATTTCATGAACTCCTGCACTGATTAGAACTGCTTCACCATCTTGTTAAACAGGTTTTTCCTTGCTGGCAGTGCAAGGGTTAATCAGTTCAGTTGATCTCCTGAAGCTCTCTCTAGCTTCAGGAGTAATCCGGGTGACAGGGATAGACTAGGGCGCCCCTAGTTCAAGGGATTTGATAGGCGCCCCAAGTCACTCTGTGACAATACAATTCTTAAGTTGTAATACTGTAAGTATAGTCTCCCTGGTGCAATTTGCAAAGTGTACGTACTTCACTCAGGGGTTGCCTGAACAATCGAATCATTTGAAGACGTTTTACGGGTGGTTTACTGTCGAGACACAGTTGTAGAGGTTTAGCGCTGATCTGAGTTATTAGCCTATGCCATCTATTCTATCTACTGGCGAACACGGTACAAAGATATACAGGGGTTGGCCAAAATAATCATCCATAATAATCCAGTATTATCTCTATGCTGATGACACACAGATCTACATCTCTGGACCAGATATCACCTCCCTGCTAACCAGAATCCCTCAATGTCTGTCCACTATTTCATCCTTCTTCTCTACCAGATTTCTGAAACTTAACATGGACAAAACAGAATTCATCATCTTTCCCCCATCTCACGTGACCCCCCCAACGAACCTATCCATTACAGTAAATGGCTGCCCACTCTCCCCAGTCCCACAAGCTCGCTGCCTCGGGGTAATCCTTGATGCTGATCTCTCCTTCAAACCACATATCCAAGCCCTTTCCACTTCCTGCCGACTTCAACTCAAAAATATTTCACGAATCCGTTCATTCCTCAACCAAGAATCTGCAAAAACCCTAGTCCATGCCCTCATTATCTCTCGCCTTGACTACTGCAACCTCCTGCTCAGTGGCCTCCCCTCGAACACTCTCGCACCCCTCCAATCTATTCTAAACTCCGCTGCCCGACTAATACACCTGTCCCCCCGCTATTCCCCAGCTTCTCCCCTCTGTCAATCCCTTCACTGGCTCCCCATTGCCCAGAGACTCCAGTACAAAACCCTAACCATGACATACAAAGCCATCCACAACCTGTCTCCTCCATACATCTGTGGCCTTGTCTCCCGGTAGTTTCCTGCACGCAACCTCCGATCCTCAATAAGATCTCCTTCTCTACTCCCCTCTTATCTCCTCTTCCCACAATCGCATACAAGATTTCTCTCGCGCATCACCCCTACTCTGGAACTCTCTACCACAACATATCAGACTCTCACCTACCATCGAAACCTTCAAAAAGAGCCTGAAGACCCACCTCTTCCGACAAGCCTATAACCTGCAGTAACCACCGATCGACCAAACCGCTGCATGACCAGCTCTACCCTCGCCTACTGTATTTTCACCCATCCCTTGTAGATTGTGAGCCTTCGCGGGCAGGGTCCTCTCTCCTCCTGTACCAGTTATGACTTGTATTGTTCAACATTATTGTACTTGTTTTTATGTATACTCCTCCCTACATGTAAAGCGCCATGGAATAAATGGCGCTATAACAATAAATAATAATAATAATAATAATAATAATAATAATAATAATAATAATAATAATAAATAATGGAAACACCTAACGTTTTGGCATCATAATCTTCGAACATGTTCTAAAAAAGCAAACCGTGACATATGGTAATGTTTTGTAGTTGATTATTTGTGTTATGTGATATGTGTATGTAAATTACGGTAACTGTTTGTTTTGCAGAATTGTAAGAACATTGATGAGAACCTGATACCAATGGCAGACCTCTCGGATTTTCCAAGAGGCCAAATTGTTGGTGCTCGTATGGCAGGCGCTAGTGTGACAGAAAGTGCCCGAATGCTTGGCATGTCAAGAGGTACTGTCTCCAAAGTAATGACTGCATTTGAAAGAGAAGGAAAAACGTCCGCAGCAAAGCACAGGTCCGGCCGAAAGTCGAAGTTGACTGAGAGAGACCGTCGGACTCTAAAGCGAATTGTGAGAGAGGATCGCAAGACCACGGCTCCGAAAATCACGGCTGAGCTCAATGAACACCTACAGAACCCAGTTTCCACGAAAAATGTTCGTCGGGAGCTGCACAAATCTGGACTCCATGGAAGAGCTACAATTAGAAAACCTCTGCTCTCAATGACAAATGTTTCCAAGCTTTTAGAGTGGTGTAGAAACCTCCAGAATAGGTCCCTCGAGCAGTGGAAACATGTGACATTCTCAGACGAATCATTGTTTACCCTATTTCCGACCTCAGGCCGAGTGTACGTTTGGAGACAGCCGAAAGAAGCATTTCAGCCAGACTGCCTTCTCCCAACCGCAAAACATGGCTGAGGTTCTGTGATGATCTGGGGTGTTATTTCGTGGATATCCGCCGGGCCAATGATATCCCGTCATGGAAGAATTAACAGCTGCGATTATTTAGGCATTTTGCATCCTATGGTTCAAGTACTGTTCCCGGTGGGGAACGCCATCTTTCAGGATGATAATGCAACAATTCATACAGCTAGAATCGTTAAAGCATGGCACAAGGAACATTCTAATGAAGTTGAGCATCTCATCTGGCCCCCACAATCCCCAGACCTCAACATTATTGAGCATTTATGGCCGATTTTAGAGATTCAAGTTAGACGTCGATTTCCACCCCCATCATCGATCAAAGAACTGGAGGGTGTTTTAACAGAAGAATGGGCTACAATTCCTTTGTAAACAATTCACACCTTGTATGAATCCATACCTCGGAGAATTGAGGCTGTAATCGCCGCAAAAGGTGGACCTACACCATATTAAACTAACCTTTGTTGATGTTTCTAGGTGTTTCCATTATTTTGTCCAACCCCTGTATATCTTTCCCGTAGCCTATTCCAAGCACCCTGAGCTTCTGAAAGTGATTTTTCCTGTAACCCAATATCCAGAAAAAGGTCAGGGCAGACAGAGTAAAAAGATGGTCAGGAACAAACCCAGAAGCCCAAATAGACCTTTGCATAAATTGTGCAATCTAATGCTCGGGCACCTTGGAAGTGTATGGGAGTTCTTTTAATGATTCCAAGATCTACTATATTTAAAACTGACATGCAAATGTGAACTGGCTGATTAAACACAATTTCAGAATCTTATATAGCCTGACTCCCCCAAATGTACACAAAGTTGTACGTAGTATCAAACTGTTACATCTGAATAGACCAGCAGTATAGGACCATTCACCAAAATTTCATGTTGATCTGGGCACACAACATAATAGCAGCCGCAGAGCGGATAAAACTTTTTTCTTTTGTAATTTCTCCTCTCGGTTGTGGAGATATTAGCAATAAAATATTTGACAGCTAATGAGTTAACTTTTGTTAAGTACAAGAGGTTATTATTAGATCATTTTCACTGGGGGCATATACTTCTGCCTCCTTTATAACATTGACCAATCATAAGCAGGCAACAACATAGAGGTGCAGAAGGACCTGTAATGATGTCATCAGGGACGTATGACCTAAGTCCACAGGTACTGCCAGTCGGAGTGTGCAGTTTACATAAGCACTGAAGATGAGGGTAAATATTAACTGGAGGTAATAGGTACACACATTTGTGATGTGTTATATATCTTCAATGCTTATTTAGACTGCACACCCCGGTAGGCAGGACTTGTAGACTCGGGTCATGTGTCCCTAATGACATCATTCCAGGTCCTTCTGCACCTCTCTGTTGCTGTCTCCTTATGATTGGTCAATATCATAAAGGTTTCAGAAGCACAGAACTGTTTAACCCTCAACTACAGAGCAAGTGAAATCTGCACAGCTAACTGGAAGGCAAAGCAGATCCATCCAGTGCAGGTGCACGTGTAGTCAGGCGCCGTGATCTTCTGACCCCACTCTGTCGCTGTATCCCCGTGACACTATTACATCATGTGTCCAGTTCAAAATGAAAAATTTGGTAAAAGGTCCTCTTTGAAAACGAATCCCAGAAAACAATTTTATGAAACTGAAACTGCCCTTACTAAGGTCACCAATGACCTCTTAACTGCCAAGAGCAAGCGACACTACTCTGTCCTCCTCCTCCTGGACCTGTCGGCTGCCTTTGACACAGTGGACCATTCCCTATTATTACAGACCCTCTCATCCCTCGGCATCACAGACTTGGCCCTCTCCTGGATCTCATCATACCTAACAGACCGGACATTCAGCGTCTCCCACTCACACACCACCTCCTCACCTCGCCCCCTATCTGTCGGAGTCCCACACGGTTCAGTCCTAGGGCCCCTGCTGTTCTCTATTTACACCTTTGGCCTGGGACAGCTCATAGAATCTCATGGCTTTCAGTATCATCTTTATGCTGATGACACACAGATCTACATCTCTGGACCAGATATCACCTCCCTACTAACCAGAATCCCTCAATGTCTGTCCACTATTTCATCCTTCTTCTCCACTAGATATCTGAAACTCAACATGGACAAAACAGAATTCATCATCTTTCCCCCATCCCACGTGACCCCCCCTACGAACCTATCAATTACAGTAAATGACTGCCCACTCTCCCCAGTCCCACAAGCTCGCTGCCTCGGCGTAATCCTTGATGCTGATCTCTCCTTCAAACCACATATCCAAACCCTTTCCACTTCCTGCCGACTTCAACTCAAAAATATTTCACGCATCCGTTCATTCCTCACCCAAGAATCTGCAAAAACCCTAGTCCATGCCCTCATCATCTCTCGCCTTGACTACTGCAACCTCATGCTCTGCGGCCTCCCCTCAAACACTCTCGCACCCCTCCAATCTATTCTAAACTCTGCTGCCCGACTAATCCACCTGTCCCCCCGCTATTCCCCAGCTTCTCCCCTCTGTCAATCCCTTCACTGGCTCCCAATTGCCCAGAGACTCCATTACAAAACCCTAACCATGACATACAAAGCCATCCACAACTTGTCTCCTCCATACATCTGTGACCTCGTCTCCCGGTACTTTCCTGCACGCAACCTCCGATCCTCACAAGATCTCCTTCTCTACTCCCCTCTTATCTCCTCTTCCCACAATCGCATACAAGATTTCTCTCGCGCATCACCCCTACTCTGGAACTCTCTACCACAACATATCAGACTCTCACCTACCATCGAAACCTTCAAAAAGAGCCTGAAGACCCACCTCTTCCGACAAGCCTATAACCTGCAGTAACCACCGATCGACCAAACCGCTGCACGACCAGCTCTACCCTCGCCTACTGTATTATCACCCATCCCTTGAAGATTGTGAGCCCTCGCGGGCAGGGTCCTCTCTCCTCCTGTACCATTTATGACTTGTATTGTTTAAGATTATTGTACTTGTTTTTATGTATACCCCCCTCACATGTAAAGCGCCATGGAATAAATGGCGCTATAACAATAAATAATAATAATAATAATAATAATGATGGCTGTATGTGTCTTAAGTACACTCATGGGTTAGTTAGTAAAATACATAAAATCTATATTTATAATGTATACAAGTCATCAATATTTTCTGGGAGATAAGGACTGCCATTATGTGGTTTCCTTCCATCACGCCTGAACTCATGAACTTGTCCTGCACGCTGGTAATAAATGCACAGCCGGGAGGAGGGATGGGGGGACATTTGGTTTGTTTTAATGCCATAACCCTTCCAGCACAATGTTTACTTTATCAACCGTATTTTATTGACTGGCGGAACTTTATGGGTTTGTGGAGTACAGAGGAGAGGACATTCATTATAATGAACTGTGAGAGCTGTGGTTGGTGGAGCAAATATTGCTGCCATACTGGTTAGTTCTTAAAAACTAGCCTTATCTTTTTGTTTTGCTCTGAAATACTTGTGGGATATTGTTGGATTATGGAAATAATAGAAAGATTCACTGTTTACAGCTCGAGTACAAGTCTGCACCATTCCCATTTCTGTCTACCACCCTACATATACTCTTGATTATGCTAATCTTTAAGATTAAGATCCTCTATAATCCAAAACCTCCCACTCCTGTATCCAAGACTTCTCTTGTGCTGCACCAGTTCTCTGGAACACACTACCCCAGACAATTTGGTTTTAAGAGAGCTCTAAAAACAATATTTTTTAGACTAGCTTATCACTTCACTAATCTAACTATTCCCTGTTCTCCCTAACTTTCCTCTGAATTGCAAAGTGCTTCGGAATAAGGTGGCGCTAAAAAAATAAATTATGACTACTACTATTCAATTGTCTTTGGTGAACCTTCTACATTATTGGTAGGGCAGTCTAGAACAAGTAGTGTGGCACAGTTTCTATGATGTTAGTGTGTTGGTGCAGTATCATCAACTTTCCAGAAGAAGATAAAACGTGTCCCATCTTAAATATATATATATATATATATATATATATATATATATATACATACTGTATATATATATATATATATATATATATATATATATATATATATATACACACACACACACACACACACACTGGTACAGTGATGGAGGCTGAACAACATCTCATCTACTTGCTTGCTACTATTTGGGCGGCGGTAGTACCTGCACCAATAATTTTTTTATTTATGGTGTCTAGTCAACATCGATATAAAGCTCACAATGAAAATGCAAGGAGTTTGTATGTTCTCCCCGTGTTTGCGTGGGTTTCCTCCCACACTCCAAAGACATACTGATAGGGAATTTAGATTGTGAGCCCCATCGGGGACAGTGATGAAAATGTGTGCAAACTGTAAAGCGCTGCGGAATAGGTTAGCGCTATATAAATATAAAGATTATTATTATTAAAATTTAATGGTAATGAGAACAACTGCCTAAGGAGAACTTCTTACGGTATGCCTCAGCTGCTGTGGAAACCTAATTAAAAACAATAAAACACACCAGGAAATAAAAAGGATGCAAAGAACACCAAATGTATAAGTCACATACAGCCCCCTCAGGTTCTGCACTGTTTATAACACAGTGTATTTTTTTTGTGTGTTTCTTAAAAAGGTTGTCCATCAATGGCCTATCCATAGGACAGGTCATCAATACTTGATCGGCTGGGGTCCAACACCTGGCACCCTCGCCAATCAACTGTTATCGGTGTTGGTGGATGGAAGTACTCACTTGCCAAGCTGCTTTGTCTACTTGTAGTGACTACTTCAGGGTACTACATATTTGCCTTCTATTGATGTGAATAGGAGGAGATACGAGGCTCCAGGAGGTACCAAGCTCCGGCCATTATGAGTAGACAGAGCGGCTTGGCATGCAAGCACTTCTAGTCAGTGGCTGCCGCTGACACAGATAACAGTTGTTCGGCGGGGGTGCCGAGTGTCGGACCCTGGCCGATCAGACATTGATGACCTATCCTAATGACAGGTCATCAATAACGATGAGCGAACATGCTCGTATAAGGCGTTTTCCGATCATGCTTGTGTGCCGAGTGTCTTTGGCGTGCTTGAAAAATATGTTCAAGTCCCCCCGCGGCTGCATGTCTCGTTGCTGTTAGACAGACGCAACACATGCCTGTTTGTCAAACAGCTGTGAGACATGCAGCCACAGGTACTCGAGCATATTTTTCAAGCACGCCGAAGTCACTCGGTTAGCACACGAGCATGATCGGAAAAAATATCATCCCAGCACGTTTGCTCATCACTAGTCAGCAATGTAAAAGTAGTGAACAACTTCTCTGAAGCATTTGCACATAAAGCATCTAATGTTTTCATGGATTTAAAAAAAAAAAAAATAAAGACTGAACCATAATGAGACATTAAATTTCACCCCAGGGTGCCCCTCCTATAATCCCTCGTAAATTTCCATTCTGTGGTATTTGGTAGATCCTGTATTATACACTAGGCTTTATATAAAAGGTCCTTTTGCAGTGACTATTTTTATAGGAGAATTTTTGAAAGAAACCATAAACAAAATGACATTTATTTTTTTGGGGGGTTCAAAGAACCTTATAAGCACAAACAAATGAAGGAAAATAAAACAATATGAAATTATATACTATTACTATTTGCCTTTAAAACATGGAACATATTCTTCAACCTCAAGAATCTCCAAATGCTTTTGTGGTTCCATAAAATACACACGCTGATTTGAAAACCAGAAAAATATTATTGTTAAAAACCAAGGCAGACATATTTAAAATGTAGATGGTGGGAAATGTATTTCTTGGGATGCGGCTCAGATTGGCGTTTGTGTAGCTCCATTTTTTTTTGGAAGTGAAACAGCAGCCGGGCAGAGGAAACAGCTGACTATAATTTAGAGCAGTTTCTAATACAGGAAATCAACCACCTTCACGATCTTCTATTCCTTTTAGATATGGCTTCATTTTTGGTGAACGGGCAGTGACAACTTTCTCTATTTATCACATTTATCAAAAGAGGCTATCTGTACATTACTTTAGTTAAAAATGATGTCTCATCACTGAAAAAATCACTCCAAAATGCCGGTTACAAGGTGTCACCCCCTTTTGTGTCCACTGCCTGTTGTCAGATGTAATCCTGTGAATAGCAGCAAAGATGCCGAGACGGATTACAACAAAGTGGTTGCAGATCACTGTCTATCAACAGGAACTGAAGTAGGATTTTTTAATCTCTACAGGAAATTGGGAGGGGTTTGTCTCTCTACAGGAAGTGAAACTGGGGTATTGTTTCTCTATTCAAAATGGGGGATGGGTCTCTCTACTAAAAGTGGGGTTGGGAATTGTCTTTCTACTGGAAGTGGGGGTGGGTCTTTGTCTCTACTGAAAGTGGGGTGGGCACTGTCTCTATTATAAGTAGTGCTGTCTTTCTACAGGAAGTGGGTTGGTATCTTTACTGAAAGTGAGATCAAGGCTTTGTCTTTCTACAGAAAGTGGGGTTTTGTTTTTTGTTTCTCTACGGGAAATGGGGAAGGCTCTGTTTCTCTACTGGTAATAAGGGTGGTTTTTTGTCTCTCTACAGGAAGTTGGAGAGTGGTATTGTTTCTCTATAGGAACTGGGGGTGGGTCGTTCCCTCTATTGAAAGTCAGGGCATTGTCTTTTTACTGGAAGTGGGGTCTGGTCAATGTCTATCTACTGATAGTGGGGGCGGGTCTTCGTCTCTATAAGAAGTGAGGCGGGTCTTTGTCTCTGCACTGGAAGTGAGAGAAGGGCTTTTAAGTGTCTCTCTCCTGGAAGTGGGGGTGGGTGTCAGTCTCTCTACAGGAAGTGGGCATGCAACTTTGTCTCTCTATAGTAAACTGGGGTGAGGTTTTGTCTCTACTTTAAGTGGGGGTGGGGCTTTATCACTAACTGAAGTGGGGGTAAGGTTTTGTCTCTACTGGAAGTAGGGGTGGGGCTTTATCACTAATTGAAGTGGGGGTGGGGTTTTGTCTCTAATAGAAGTGGGGTGGGGCTTTGTCTCTAATAGAAGTGGGGATGGGTTTTGTCTCTAATAGAAGTGGGGGGTGGGGTTTTGTCTCTTGAACAAGTGCAGGCAGGTTTTTATCTCTCTCTGCTCTTGCTCTACAGTATAGGAGATGTGAATGGCATGTGTCTGGCAATTATACTGGCATGTGCTCCAAAAGCAGTTTTAACTTGAGATATGAAGTCAGAAACAGCAAACTTTTCTAGTTTCTTTTGTGAAAGGACAGGTGCAATTTAAAGACTGGTCCAGTTAAAGTATTTTTCTCACGTCTTATCTTGAGACCTGCACCACTCCTGAACCTCGGCTTCCTAGGGACACCATGTAAACCTATATTATATACCACATAAAATATTGAGTAACTTTATAAATATTTGGGTTGAGCTAAATTAAATTAATAGGGGGTTAGGAAATAACTTTCTATTTTGGGAATAACAAACAATTAGGTGGTGGACCACCACTATTTACACTGGAGGGTGACTTTGTAAGTGGGGGAACACTAGTTTACATCATGTGCCCAGTATATGTTGGGCCTGGACAGCCATGAAAGTAATCTGGTTGTAAAATTAATATGGTATAAATGACAATTCTTCCCACACCAATTTCTAATAGTAGTTATTTTATTTTTAATTGTATTTGGGGTAAGAAAATTAAGGGTAAATACCTGGGTAGTGTGTCTACTGTACTTTTACTGTGGTCTTATTGGACCTGTGGAGTAGATACACATCACATATCTTCATATACTGCACACAGCAACAACAACAAAATTGTCGTGATTGCATTGAAAACTCAGTAAATTTCTGACCCACCTTCTCTGGAGATCTAACCATTGTTAGTACATTGGATGAGTTTGTCCTTGGAAAAACAAAAAGCAAAAATATATTCAAGTAAGGAACACTAGTGCAATCAAGGTCAGGGACAAGTATTGCATGTGCAGCCCATAAAAGATTTATTTTGCTGACTTAGTACAAAGTAGAGAACTCGTCAACGAGCTATTAAGGAAGTGCAACATCAAAACAAGCACAGCATTGACCATATACCGGGAAGCGTAGGAAGGCCTGCAGTCAGATGGAGATAAAGAACCAATATCATTTACCCAATTTACTGCAAACTCAACAGCCAAAGAAATCAGGATGCTTAGAAGTGAAGCCATTGGAATGACAACAAAGAAGACAAAGTAAAGCCGGGGCTTCCATGAATAAGAATGCAGGCTCGGATTGTCTAGACTAAACACATTTCTTTTGACACTCCTCCACAACTTGGATATCTTCCTCCTCACTATACAATATAAGCAGTTTCATGACATTGCAGGTTGGTAAGTTCCTCTATGTATGTCAAAATTTGCAGTTTTTGTTAAAAGGGTTTGCCTGAAACGCAAACACTTTTCAGAATGATTCTGTCCTGCAGGATAAAAGATTGCTTCAAGTTTGCCTGCGTTAAAGGGGTTGTCCAGGACTATTTTATTTTTTTTTATTTACTATGGGCCAATAAACTAACAGAGGCAACTATCTGCTTGCTCTGCCCAGCGCAGCTCCACATCAACAGAGCAGTTCTTCCTCTTCCGGGCTGCTCTGTCAATGGGACGTAACAGCCGATGTAATGCTGATTGACAGCTGGCTCCCCACAGTTATACAGCAGAGAGCTGGCTGTCAATCAGCAAGATGTAGGAAGTCATGAAACGTCAACGGAGCAGAGCAGAAGAGAAGCCGCTACTCTGTCGACATAGTCTACTCAGTCACCGGCAGGAGCAGTCTGTGACCACTATGTGCCGACAGAGATCGGCGCTGGGCACAACAAGCAGGTAGTTACCTTAGTTCTTAGGCCCAAAGTGAAAAAATTAAATGGTCTGGGTTAAACCTTTTAACTACCTACGATCAGATGTGATTACAAGGATACAGCTTCGTCCTGCTACTAAACACTCCCATGCACAATACATTAATGTAGGCTGCTGGATGAATGATTAAAGGGAACCTGTCACCCCCCCCACTAATAGATTAACTAATAGAGCCACCTTGTGCAGCACTAATGCTGCATTCTGTCAAGGTGGCTCTTTTAGTTGGGATCCCTTCCACCGCTGAAAGAATCGTTTTTATAATTTGTCACTCATACCTCTAGTTTGTCCGGGGGGCAGGTCTTTCCCCCCGGACACAGACGCCTCACAGCCATCAGTCATTTCCTCCATTCTTCTGGGCGCCGCCTCCACAGCGTTCAGTTATGTAACCGGCGCCTGCGCTGTAATCTTGTTTCTTGGGCATGCGCAGTTAGCGCTGCCCGTCCACTGACATCACATGATGTCTTCCTTCTCGCGCCTGCGTGGACGCACGGCCAGAGATCCTGCCCCGCAGTCTCTTCTGATTTATTCCCACTGTGGGGCGGGATCTCGGGCTGCGCATCCAAGCAGGCGCAAAGAGGAAGACATCATGTGATGTCAGTGGACAGGCAGCGCTAACTGCGCATGCCCAAAAACAAGATTACAGCGCAGACGCAGGGTAAGTAACTGAACGCTGAGGAGGCAGCGCCCAGAAGAATGGAGGAAATGACTGATGGCTGTGAGGCGTCTGTGTCCAGGGGGAAAGACCTGCCCCCCAGACAAACTAGAGGCATGAGTGACAAATTATAAAAATGATTCTTTCAGCACAGCGGTGGAAGGGACCCCAACTAAAAGAGTCACCTTGACAGAATGCAGCATTAGTGCTGCACAAGGTGGCTCTTTTAGTTAAAAACGCCTGGGGGGGTGACAGGTTCCCTTTAAATGAATAATCTTGATGCAGACACATCCATAGACATTTTAAAGCCTCCAATCATTACTCTACAGTCAGCTGAACCCAGCGTTGGGATTGGCGGAAAGTGTATTGGGGCCTTCCAACTCTCCATTGACTGATGTCGGGGGAGAGAAGGATCCGGGACTTGTTGGATTTCCAACAACCAATCCTTTTGTTCTCCAGGAAATAAGCAACTCTCTCATAGAGACTATAGGAGTGCTTGTTGGTACCGACAGTTTCTGTGTATGGGAAAGCTGTTAGAAATAGCCATCTTATAAGTATGGGGATCTTTATTTTCATTCAAGGATAAGTAGTCAATGCAGCTTCAGCAGCAACATTTTTTTTTTTTTAAATTACAGCTAAAATATTACTGGTGCTGATAACCATGATTTTCCAAGGACACGATGGATCTAGTGCTGATCTCTCCCTGGGTTCAATCTGGAAAATTATGATGACTCAAATGGACCTTCACATGAAATCCAACCATACACGTGGGTGACTCTGAAATACATGAGAGCCACAGGTTGATCACGGATGGTTGTTATTTGCAGTGGCTGTTTGCTCTCGCACAAAGAGGATGGTCGAAAGCTTCCTAACCTTTTATTTGTCCACGTGTATTACACAGTATCCAATAAGCACAGCTCTTTTTTGTAAGCTGGTCCACAGGTAAAATCCAACAGTAAACATTTTTAAATGTTAAGTATATAAAATGTATAAAAATAGCAAAGTTTTGGTCCAACCGGATTGTCATGGAACCAGGCTCCTCTTCATTAGCTGGGATGGCATCACTTTGCAATGAGGACGTTGTGCCAATCAAAAGAAGAGAAGAATGCTTGGAGGTAAGGAAATTTGCAGACCTACCATCCAGCGGTCATAGATTACTGACCCGATGTAAAATCTGCGCCGCTAGGCGGCGACGCACTTTTGTTGTGCGTGATGCTTGACAGATTCTATCCTATATTATTCCTGGGACTTGTGGCTCTGGCCTGTCCAGAAGCTGCGGTGTTAATGCTGTTAATTTGGGTTTCTATCTGCTGTCAGCACTGGGTGGGGCTGTTCACTACATAAACCCCTGAGAGCCAGTTTGCACTGCCAGTCAATGTGTGCGCTTCCTGGTTTTACCTGTGTTCTGTGTATTATTCTGATTTATCCTGTTCTTTGACCTCGGCTAGTTTAATGACGCTTCTCCTTCTCGGCTAGTTTAATGACGATTCTGTCTTCTCAGATCGGCTATATGACTATCCTTTAAGCCATCAGCTAGCGCCACCGATCAGCAGCTGATTTTGTGGCTCTAAGCCCAGGAAACCCTGTGTGAGTCCAGATACCTGTACAGGGGTTAAAGGGTGAAGGCCAAGGCAACCCCTGGGTTCTGGGAAACAAAGTAGCTTGCACCAAGCCTGTTCATGATAGCCATTTTGTAGCTGCCAGGTGACTACGAACAGTGCACGTGTGACACCTAACCAATGGACTGGAGTCCTCGAGCCGGTTGTCCAATCTCTATTAGCAAGAATAGGTCATATTATGAGGTGGTACACTTTGGGCAACTTTTTTTCCCCCACAGTAAATTGATTATACAGTTTCCCATCAATTATCAGCCTCGATGTCAGTAAGAGATCCACATTACAGTGAGACCGCATGAGCGCTATAGTGGCAGGCTGCCATTATCGACCAAAGGAGCAGGGCTTCTTCTCAGTAGGGCCTGTCCAAGTCTGGGCTCTTTTGTAGTTGGCATTTTGGAAGCACAAATACTAAATAACCCAACCTGCAAACCCATTATACACAAGGGCACGGGAACCTTCTAATATATATGGCAACCATTAAATCTGTTCTCTATTGCACACCAGTAAATGACAGCAGTTTTTTTTTTTCTCGTTCTTAGCTCTCATCTTGTACATTGTGCATGCTCCCATAAAGGTTACACACAGCGTTACTTCCTGGAATAATATAAATCAAGGAAGATGTTTAAATTAAAAACACGATCTCTTCGTTATCTGGAAGAAGCTTCTAGTGAACATCAGCCAAGTGTCTTTTCTCAGGCTGTTTTACATTTGCTAGCATATGTCACTGTAGCATGTGATGTATATTTGGTATCAGCAAACTATAAAATATTCTACACGCCATTGCTCTCTAGTGTTGCTTTGGTAGAATGAAAGGCAGATGAGCAGGAGGAAAATGTTGCAGATCTTTGCGTATCCTGCCGCAATCATCACAAACTACACTCCTCAACACTGAAATTCCAACACCAAGAAGGAAAAGTTATGAAATTATGGAAAGGAAATCACAGAAATAATAAATATGTTAGATATGGCAGCCTGTGTGGCCTAAATGGCATGAAGCGTCTCCGGACTTGTCTCCAATCGTGCACATTTGGGATTTCATTGGTTGGAAATTACAAAGCAGAGGATCTTGATGATTCACACATATTGCTCACAGTAGCAGGATCAACATGTGGCCTGACGTTGTTGTTTTGAAAAAGCTACTCTTGGGACACTTCAGAGAAGTTGCCGTACCACTGCTTCTACCACCAAATTGCAAAGGGAGCTGCCAGCAGCAGATTTTGATAATTTGCCCTGACGAATTCACTTTAAATTCTGAAAACAGTAGTAGCAATAGCACAAAGTATTGGAGATATTATATTGTCCATGCTCATCACATAACTGTTGCCCGAATCCTGTGGGATTGGCCAACTAGTACGTGCCTAATGCCAGCCGATTGATGTTCAAGAGAGATGTCAGATTGCTGATCGCATCATAGTTCTTCAGATAAATTGCCAGCCAATGTGTCAGTCAGTGGCTTTTTTCAGAGAATACAGGAGTGTTCAACCAAACGAGTGCTCTTGTGTATGGGAGAGAGCTGAATAAGATGGCTGTCGGCTGAAAAATCGGCCAATGCATCGTTCATCCGACAGCCACCTACTTTGTATGGTCATCCTTACCCCAAAGGCAGATGTTTATCTAGACAACCTCTTATACGCACCTTATATAAGCCACCAAAAGAGTTCTGGCTATTGATTATTATCTTTGCTTCTTGAAGTAGACCAAGTTTTTCTGTTCTTCTCTATAGTCAGAAGTAATAGCTGTTTGTGAAACAAGTATTTGGGTTATGGCCACCTCATGGCCCTAAAGGTAGCATAGACCTTCATTACAAAGGATCAACCACATCATAATCTCTAAGATACCCTTAGTGGTCAACTAATTATGATAAGAAGATGAATAATGTAGTTGACTCAGAAGAGGTAAGAAGATGCATGGTTCATTTGTCAGAAAAGGTAGGTTGCTAGAGAACAGATGCAACAACATCTCAAGAGAGAGATCTCACCCAAGACTTGATACATGAATAATGAATAATCTGAATAAGCCACGTATTTTTTTTCTCAACATTTTTTGTTGATTACTCACTTTCCCGTCTCGTTATCTTGCCTCATGATCTAAATCACACATCAGATAGGAATTGACAACCTTTGACTCCTATTGTTTGGCCATTGCTCAGGGACCTAGAGTTCACATTACAGCCTGTGTGGTCATGGCATGGATGTGGATAAAAGTTCATAGCTCCAGTAAGAATTATGTAATTAATGTTTACCAGTTATAGAGGAGCCTGCATTTCTTCATGAGATCACAGAAGTGCTTATTCAATGTAGACAAGTACTGGTTGGTCTCAGAAGATGAAGGAGAATAAATGTCCCTCGCGTGAAAGGAGGAATAACAAAAAAAAAACATTTAGATTGAGCTCATCTGGATCTACAGCCTTCGTTGTGATCTTCCACATTGCCCCAATTGAGATTCCAATGGTCTTAAAACTTAAAATCAAACGTTCTTCAAAGTCGATCTTCAGCCTTGGCATATTAAAGAGGTTTTCGAAAACGTACAAAATAATGACTTCATCTTCCTTGAATCTTTTTAAATAGAGTCACTTCTGCTTCAGACTTGCACTTTCTTAACTTCGTACAATTTATCAATATTCTGGATAGTTCAAGGTGTTGGGAGAATGTCTGCTTCGTAGCAAACCCCAAATGTTTATAACATTGTGTGGACCCACTTACGACACCAAATCTCTTTTCTTTGACCTCCCTATGATCATATATATGTGCACCATTCCCCTAGAGTATAGGCCCATTCCCTCTCCATAAGGATGCCAAGGAACGCATTGGCCTTGGGACATGTGATAATTTGTTAGCGGCCAAAAGCACACATGCTCAATGAATGAGAAGAGGAGAACTAGTAAGGGAATGTAATTTTAGGAATCTTAATATATAATGTCCACTGTTTCAACATGCCCCAGTCATAATATGACCGCTCTCACCCATTGAGAGAAGCGGAAGGGAAGGTGGCCAGCACGTGACTACAAGTACGCATACTACATATGAGCGGCCATGTGATTACTGGTGGGATTGTGACACGCAGCGTGTATTTTACACACTGTTAGTATTACCAATGTTACACTCCCTCTAGCTTATTCACGGCCCAGAAATCTTCTGGCCCTCATTAATTTGCTTTGGAAAAACGGGTCTATCCATGGTAGGCCATTCATTTGATTGCCCGGCATGTAGCGTTATATTATTGTTACGCTTTGCCTATATAGCGCCATCACTTTCCAGCTTTATTGACATTATCATCTCTGTCTCCATTGGGGCTCACAATCTAGATTCCCTGTCACTATGTCGTTGAAGTGTGGGAGGAAACTAGAGAACCTGGAGGAAACCTAAGGTACCCGCAAAGACGGGGAAAACATACAAACTCCTTGCAGATGTTCTTTCTGCTGGGATTTGACCCCAGCTCTGCAAAGTAACAGTGCTAACCACTGAGCCACCCATACATTTACATTTTTTATGCAATGGCCATCGAGTCAGACATTGCTTTAATAGCTGCATGCATAAGAGAAGCCTTCTTAACCAGTTGGTCACATTACCTTAATCAGCCATGATATCCCTAGGCTGGTCTTCCTTTAAGGACTTTTGGAAAGTTGACAGTCCTTTTAGGAACCTAGAACAGTGATCATATTAATCTAGATCTGACACAGTATGGAGACTCAAGGCCCATTTAAACAAGTCGATAACTGGGTACGAGCATTCGTTAGAACACTTGTTCGCCGTTTATCAAGTTGCGTAAACATGACGGCAATCACCCAACGAAAAAGCTTCTGCAATGGGAGACAAACATTCATGCCTAAAGATAGTTATCGGCAGCACATCATGCTGTGTAGGCAGATGTGCTGGCGAGGAGGATATGTTATGTGCACAGAACAATCATATTAACGATCATTCTGTGCAGAGTTCTGGTCGCAGTAAACGACTGATGATTGGCTTGTATATAGCAGATGGATGTTCCTTTAATGGCTGCAGTTGACAAGTGTAAATGCACTATAATCTTAGAAGCAATGCTCTATTGGAAAAAATATATGTAAAGTAGCTCATACCAGCTACTCAAAAGGCCGACAAAAACATCACGTCAGAGAATAACAACTATAAGACTTATCATAACTTTTGTTTTATTTTGGTGCACCAAAACTGATGCAAAATGATGTGGCGCTAATTAATTGGTGAACCATCATGCTTTCCTGCAGCAGACACGTCTGACTGCTCGGTAACGAGTAATATTGCCTTCTGTAGAGGAAATATTCTGCATATTAAAAGTAAAACCCTGGCAAATTATAATGGATTATTATATATAAGCAGAACTACTCTTACACAAGCCGGACGGCAAAATGAGCGTATAACAAAGCGTCATCGCCTCAACACAACGTGACCCCCATCGTGTAGCCGAGCGTGCACACTGCAGAGCTGTGTTCATCCAGCTTCTATACTTATATTAGAATTAATTACTTTGTTTATGCAGCGTTTAAGCAATTATTCTCAGGGCCGCGTGCGTTAACCAAGTACAGAACTCCGCACGGCAGAAGAATAACAATAATAATTCTTCTTCATGTCCACATCTCAGTATAAATACAGAGTGGCTTTAAAACATGGCTGTTGACTGATCCATACTTGACTTAGTAGTTCCATGTGATACTGCTGGGACTTTGACAACAATAAAGTGAAATAATAGACAAAAATATAAAATACCTCACCAAACCATAATCCAACAATAAATATGATCGAATCTTTTTAAATTTGCAGAATTTTCCATGAAAATTCAGTTTGCAGCTAATACATTTAAGCTAATGGCAATACTGGAAGACTTGTGATTGCTCAAAAAATACATGTAGGGGAGAAAAGAGAAAGAGATACTGTGTGACTCAAGTGGCTCCACCGCATAAGTTTACCCTCCCACGGCATCATTTTGAACCCACTGACCATAAGAGCTTACACTCTACAGGAGAGAAAGAGGACCCCACTGATCACAAGAGCTTACACTCTACAGGAGAGAGAGGACCCCACTGACCATAAGAGCTTACACTCTACAGGAGAGAGAGTGGACTTCACTGACCACAAGAGATTACACTCTACAGAGAGAGAGAGAGAGAAAAAGAGAGGACCCCGCTGACCATAAGAGCTTGCACTCTACAGAAGAGAGAGAGGACCCCACTGACCATAAGAGCTTACACTCTACAGGAGAGAAAGAGGACCCCACTGACCATAAGAGCTTACACTCTACAGGAGAGAAAGAGGATCCCACTGACCATAAGAGCTTACACTCTACAGGAGAGAGAGTGGACTTCACTGACCACAAGAGATTACACTCTACAGAGAGAGAGAGAAAGAGGACCCCGCTGACCATAAGAGCTTGCACTCTACAGAAGAGAGAGAGGACCACACTGACCACAAGAGATTACACTCTACAGAGAGAGAGAGAGAGAAAGAGAGGATCCCACTGACCATAAGAGCTTACACTCTACAGGAGAGAGAGAGGACCCCACTGACCACAAGAGCTTACACTCTACAGGAAAGAAAGAGGATTCCACTGACCATAAGAGCTTACACTCTACAGGAGAGAAAGAGGATTCCACTGACCATAAGAGCTTACACTCTACAGGAGAGAGAGAGAGAGGACCCCGCTGACCATAACAGCTTACACTCTATAGAGAGAGAGAGGACCCCGCTGACCATAAGAGCTTACACTATACAGGAGAGAGAGGACCCCACTGACCACAAGAGATTACGCTCTACAGAGAGAGAGAGAGAGAGAGAGAAAGAGAGGACCCCGCTGACCATAAGAGCTTGCACTCTACAGGAGAGAGAGGACCCCACTAGCCATAAGAGCTTAAAATCTACAGGAGAGGGGACTCCGCTGACCATAAGGGCTTACACTCTACAGGATACAGAAAAGAAAGAGGACCCTGCTGACCATAAGAGCTTACACTCTACAGAAGATAGTTCCCCTGTGACTATGGAGATAGAAAATGACTCTGCTGTACAAACTGTGCTCCACTGGCAACTGCTGATCTGTGATGGCCCCGCTACTGACCACCACTGTACAAGGTGTGATAATCCGCTAGATGTCATAGCTGCAGGACATTATGGGCAGGCCTATGCGGCAACACAAAATGATGCATCAGGAGTGTGGGAAATTGCGCCGGGCATGTGTTTTATTTTGGAAATCGTACATCGAATCTCAAAATGTTTAAAGTTGGGTGAAACTGCAGGATTTCAGCCAAATGGGCACTCCTGTGTATGGGTGAGATGGCTGTCAGACGAAAAATCATATGACCAAAAGCCAACTAATGAGAATGGCCATATACTGTAACCATACGCCCATATAAATGATCCAATCAGCCATTGAACAAGTGAGTTAGTGGTTAATCGGTTGATCAGCAGCATATTTACAATGACAGGAAATTAATCTTCTTTTGATTGTTAGTTGGCCGATTATCAGCTTACGTAAGTGGACTTTTGGCAGGGGGGAAGGAAAGGGCTGTATTAATGCAAGTCTTCTTCCACACTTCCCCAAATATACAGGCATATTTACTGCTATTTACACCAGTTGGGAAGCAAAAATTGCTGAAGATGGAAATCGAATTTAAAGTTCTTCTGATAACACTGAAGTTGACAGAAAAAGCTGAAGGGAGACGTGCTCTCATCACAGACAGTCAAAAGTGCAAACTCACGTAAAATATTCATACATCAGGAAAGAACATATTAGGGACTATTTAAACATTTTTTTCATCTTATACACTGTACACTACAACAGATCCAAAGAAAAAAAAATACCTAAAAAGTTACAGAAGAAATATAATTGAAAGTTTATCACGGCTGAGGTTCCTTCCCATTTTAACCGGACATAAGGATCTCCAGCACACCAAACCTTTGGCGCCAGAACCTAAAGCCATGAGAAACTAAAAAAGCAAAGCTCCTGATATTGTTCCCTCTGTGTACAGTGTCAAATATCTGGATCAAACACCTCCGGGAATGGTCATATCCTCGCCCAGATGTGTATTTTTTGGAATTAGGATCATCCACATAACTAAACACTTAGCACGTTACAAAACGTCTATCTCGCCCATATATCGGAAATTAGAATTGGGCTCTACATGGAAGAGTAAAATTATGCGGTGGAGCCACTTAAGAGTCACACAGTATAATATTACCGTAAGTGTAAGAAAGCACAAAAAAATGAGCCGTAAAAAGTGGTTATGCAGCATAGGAACACTGGATAGGTTTTTGGGATCAGATTGCTCTCAACTCGCTTGGGCATCCCATGCGAATACAGTTCTGCTCTGAACTCACCTCCCACTTAGAATATTTTGGTCTGACGGGACCCAGACTGTATTTCAGTCATTGCACATGGTCTAAATTATCGCCACAACAATGTAATGCACTGTATCACATGACCAGGAGGACAGATGGTCCTCTTCTCTAGATCCTACCCATGCTCTCCTTTACCTAGAATAATGTAACTCCAATCTAAACCTTGCAAAGACTTTTTATTAGTATGAATCGGTCTAGACTTTGCACAGCCATGGATCAGTAATTCAATTAGATTTCAAAGGGAAGAATCTAGATTTACTGAAAGTGAACACAATACCTTCCTGTGTCCTCACCTCCCAATAGCAGCAATAAAACAAACCTCCAGAGGTTTACACCTAAATGCATGGAAGAGCAACAACAAAGTAAGGCCCTCCTTGGACAAGAAACCACAAAGCGGTTATAATGCCAGAGGTCAGCAGGGAAAAAGTGTAACACTCCACAGTTTTCTTTCGTAGGAAAACAAAACAATCCATCTGATATATTTAATCGCAGCAATGTTTTTTTTGCAAAAAATAAGTGTCCACTGGCAGCATCTCAAAGGCAAAATACCGGTGACACATCTGGCGCCAAGCCATGATTGTACAAGGAAATTACAATGGTGTATGTGAGGTGGTGAATAATTAGGTAGCACGTGCCAACAATTTTTATAAGGTGGCGGAGGCCAAAGTCCTTGGGAACCAGAAATGCGCTAATGAGAGTTACAAATGGCTGTGATGTAAAGTCAACATCGCGGATTAAACAATTACTGGTTGTCTGGTGGAAGTTCGAACAATATGCAACATCTGATCCAATGAACGAACAACTGGGCGCTCGCTAAAGCTTTAGAGTACTATTAGCTAAAATGTGAGCAGGAACTGGTGACCGTTTAACCTTTCAACTCCATAGTGTTTGGGAACCCTAAAATGGCAAAAGACATCAGTGGGCATAATAGAAGCAAGGAGCCTGTGACTAGTCCCCACTGCAGCACCTCCACTTGACTGGAGGAGCATCGCACGGCAGTTTTGTAATTCATATTTCTTTATTACTAAGACTTTTAATTTAATCAGGAGCATCTTTAGCATTCTCTTAACACAGTGTAGCGGTATCCCCCTGCAACCAATAATAGCAGTCAAACCAGAGGAGCCTTGCATGGCCTATAAGTCTCCTTACACTGGCATGTCACTTTCCACAAGGAGAAACATTACCCCTTAGACACCAATCAGAGGCATCTCATACAGTCAAATTATATTTTGCTTTGAACTGAGGAGGGTCAACAACCAGAAACACGAGTCTGCAAACTGATATTCTGGTTTGGCTTTTATGATTGCTAGTTACAATAGTTGGCGCTAGAGATCAAGTCCTTTACCTCTCTAAGAGGCAGTTTGCATAATTCAAGCGAAAGACACCCTACCGAAAACAGTTGTTTCCTCCTTGGCTCTGAGAGAGGCCTCTGATGGAGGTGAATGGAGAAGTGCTTCCACTTATGTAGACCATGAGCTGGAGTAGGGAAACTCGGATTAGGATTACACCGATGAACAAAAGGGTAACACTATTTTGAACTTTTGACTTTCAGGCTCCATTTCTCACCATCTACTGCTTCGAACGTGAGACCACCATAATTTTATAGAACATCATCTTGGCTATCTCGTACATAAATTTGACTTCAAACTATTTAGCATATGATTAGTTCTACAGATTCTTGTCATGTCACTGCATGGTTACTGTTTTGCTCCTGGTGGTGAAAAAAATCTTTTTGTTCGATAATACTACAAATTACAACCTGTTCTCGCATTCCCTAATATTTCAGTGGGTTATTAGGTTGATTCCCAAGCAAACGATCACTGGTTTGAATCAAGGAGCAGCCATGAAGAAGATTTCCCAAGAACTGAGAAACAGCATCATCATTAAGCTCATCAATAGCGGTCTCTCTGCAAAGAAAATTGCCAAACTGCATCATGTGAACTCGTGACAGATGTAAGAATACAAAATGACATCCATCTATCCATTTAAAAGCCAATAGGTGGACGTCCAGGCAAAATATTGGAGTCAACAAGTCGGCTCATCACAAGGTCTATCAGTTCTGGCGCGACAAACACGGCAGTGGAGGTGGCTTGTAGGCTTTGTAATAGTGAGATCACATACGTATATCCATGCAAGCACCGTGCGATGCACGTTACATAAGTCTGGAATGATGACCTGACATATATGTTTTATTCTGAAATGCTGTGGCGGTTTAAAAAAAAAAAAAAACACCATAAAAGCTGCTGAGGACTGAGCTGCACGGGAGACTGGTCGCCCACTGCCCTGCACTGACAGGTCTCTGTCTACATGCGCATGTAGAGATTTGTTTTTTAACCTTGAGAAAGGCGCCGGTGCGGGGCCGAAAAGGCTTGGTAGAATGAAAAATCATTTTGGAACATAAAAGGCTTTTCATATACCACGACGCAACCCATTCACGTGCATGCGCGTATAGGCAAAGTCACCATCAAACCTGGCTGAGATAATAGAGCCAGTGCTTGATACATGCTGCCGGTGGGGCAGACATCATGTATCAGCTGTCAGGTTCACTTAAAGTCGAAGATTTTTTATGAGGATTTTAGAGAAGATTCTACTCCAAAATTAACATAAAAGCTTCACATACTCCAATTGATTTTCAAGGAAAATGCTTAAAAGAGGGTGAAAAAAAAAAACAGTGTGTGCTTTCCCATTAAGAGCAATAGGACTGGGCACCAAAATCCACCTAAAAAAAAAAACTAAGTGTGAACATACCCTTAACTCTTGCCTACTCCAGATGGCGGCCTCCACAAGTTGAAACAGTAAGAAATTTTGAATCACTGGAAAAGATGTTAACTAGAATGCAAGATATGCAGAAGATTGTACACCATCTGCCTCCGTAGTGAGCAGGAAGCCTGACCAACTTCAAGCCAAAGTCATTTCTAAATAACCTTCCATGGTGAAAAACATAAAAAGCATCTCCTCCTCCTCCTTTTGTTTGGCATCTGTGACATATTGATGTCTCCCAGAGCCAAGAAGGTGTTACATAAAGGAGTTTTCTGCCTGGTTGTAGTTAGACTTGGAATAACAAACACTAAGGCATGGATAAGAGGGTCTGCAGTGGTTCACCAGGCTTCTTTGGAACTTCAGACATATGCAGATTTCCATATGAAAGACTGGTAAAAAAAAAAAAAAACTTTGGGTAAACAACTGGAATTACAAAGGGGAGGGGGGCTCCTTCTATAAGGTCAGATCTTAGAGCCAGATATTACAGATGAAAAAGCTGCTTGGGGTGAACATTTTTTTTCTGCCATAGAACTGTGAATTTTATTTCTAGGAAGTTATTACCGTAATTGAAAACATTACCTTATTTTCAGAAGAAAAACCTTATAAACTAAGTCTGGAATTCTAAACCTATACAAACAGATGTCAAAAATTACTGCATCTGGGCAACAGACAGCTACCATTTTGTTTGCATGATCACCTCATTGGAGTGTGCTTATGCATCACATACACTGAACGTCATGATCAGCAAGTAAGGATCTTCAGCCTCTCAATGTTCATAGAGTGGATCGTCTCAACCCTGGGTTTTGCTCGACAACAGTATGCCTCCTGATGAAGCAGTCATGCGAAACCCAAGGTCGGCTATGACTGGTAGGCTACATGTCTTCATCTTGATTCTACTGCTTTAATAACGATAAGCAAGGATAGAGTCCGGCTGGGACTGGGTTTCGCCTGCTGGAAGGAAGTTGCTCGCCTTCTCCTCCTGCTTGACTGGCAGGTTCTATGCTGTGTGATGTCAGACAAAATCAGCAGATGACAACCTATAGTGCCTTGGATGTGTACTACAAAAAAAAGTGCAAACATCCAACAGAGCATCTCTGGGGTGAGGTAGAGCATATCAGTACCTCCAGCTAATCTGCAACAACGCCATTCTGTATGCATAGGCAAATATTCCGGCAGATAGACTTCAGAATAGAGCAGTCTATGCCACAACTAATTACTATGGTTCTAAAGACCGAAGCAGGTCCGTTGGGTGTTTGTAATAAAGTAGCCATTTAGTACTTATCAGGGCACATATATATATTGCTTGGTTACAATTTTATCCGTAGGAGTTGTTTACCTATAGTAAGGGCGGGGGAAAAGGAAATCCAACCCATTAATTACTAACTCTCCAATAAAAATATTACCAATATAAATGTGACATCAAAGACTAAAGTCGCACATCAAACTCTTAGGTATGGAAAGGTTCTAGAATTACCTATAAAACCAAAAAATGACGCAACGACTTCTGGTCCTTAGGTAAACATGCTATTACATCTTCCCAGGGATGGGTGATGTCTTATTAATCAGTGGAGTTCCGACTGATGGACTTGCAACGATTTGGCAGAATGGGCAACTTTTATCCCTGTAAGGCCGGGGTCAGACTTGCGAGAAAATCGGACGAGTCTTGCACGTCAATACCTGGCACTGCCACGGCACTCGAATCGGAGCGTTCAGCTGCATAGAAATACATGCAACCGAACGCTGCGATCTGAGTGCCGGGTATTGACGTGCGAGACTCGTCCGAGTTTCTCGCAAGTCTTACCCCGGCCTAAAAAGGGAGTAGGAGTGCGCAAGTGTGAACTTGTATGCCACTGATAAATGATGTGCTAACTTTACCCTATGTGTCAGTAGATTATGGGGATCTATTTATATTTTTTCATGTTTTCCTTCTTTTATGCACTACAATCTATTTTTTTTTGTAAATATCAATTGTTTTTGTGTTGCCAAATTCCGAGTGTGTTCATTTTTTATTTTACCGATCAAGGGAAGAATGGGTTAAAATTCCTCAAAAACACTGCCAAAAGTTGGTGTCTGGCCATGAATCAAGCTTGCAGCAGGTGCAATAGATACCCTAATTGGGGTTCATCCTATTAGACCCCTCTGATACCGCTTGTACACTCTTCGTATGCCTTGGAACAAAAAATGAGAACTCTCTAATATGCATGCCTGAAAGCAGACAATAAAATTCCCATATCTACACCACTGGAGTAGGTTCACATGTGAAGGGAAAAAAAATTGCAAATTTCATCTTTGATCTGCAGCAAAATCCACATGTATTATGTGCGGATTCACAGAGGGTGAAATCAATGGAGAAAATTTATAGAGAAAAATTAACAAACCTCTCAGCACTTGAAAATTACAAGAATTGGAAATCCATTTGATTACGTGTTGAAGGGAATAAGAAAAAATCAGGTATAAAATATAGAACAAAACAGGTGGACAACAAAACTACAGGTCATAAAAGATCGAGACACAATACTCCATATATCCCAAGAACACAATAAGTCAGTAAGTGAGAAATTGGAAGGAAATGGCGACAGCAGGATTTGAGTCCAAAAAAGGGAAAGCTGGAAGAGTTGTCAAAACTTGAAACTGCATTATGGTCAAAGCCAAGACTGTACAAATAAGAGAAACTAGAAAGAAAAACAAATAGTGCGGGCGAAAGCCGATACTCCCCCGGCTAAGGCGATCTGTAGTAGTTATTATGTGGAGTGTTATGTATTCATTTGGGTTCAGTAACTTGAACTTGCATACGAGGGGCTTTGAAGACGAAAAACACTTAAACACAAGTCAGCCGCTGTAAGATTCCTTGGTTACGCCGGCAAATTGAACAGAAATATGGAGAAGAAAATAATGGAGTCTCGTCTCTAAACAAAAAAAACATTGAAAATTCCAGGAAATTTATGGATCTTCAAAGAGGTTGTCTTTACAACTCCATACAGAAACTAGGAAATCCTAATAGTGAGTGAACGGGTGTGGACCCCAATCCAGAAACCCGAGCCTTCTCAGTTTAGCATGGGCACGATGCCTTTTGGCAATCACCTTGGGTAATACATAAAGGTTCAAACACAGCTGGGCTTGGATACTCTCTGGCTATGATGTTTGGACTCCATCCATAGTGGAAGTATTGGGAATTTTACATAAAGAGAATATTTAGAGTTCCAAGGGTAGGAACCCAACGAAAGAAAAGGCGCAGATACTTTCTGAAAATAAGAACCCCCTTCCACCCTCCTCTTGTATTAAGGCTTTTTTTTTTTTTTTTTCAAGAAGGCCGTACTATGTATCTACAGCCAAATGGCCCTCTCTCCTCTACCAGTTGGTGACTCGTTTTGTTCCAAGATTATTGCACTTGTTATCTACCATGTATACCCCCATATCACATGTAGAGCGTCAAGGAATAAATGGCGCCAATAATAATAATAATATGCTGTGTTCCGAACATACACTTACCTAGGCGTAAGGTCAGGGTCACATTGGTCAGCGCTGTGTGGGACATTTATGGCTAATGCCCCTTAAGGTCATTTGGTGGACACTGTAACTGGAATTTTTGAGCGATGCGGTGGATGACACTTGTTTTTAGAGATACTGTAGGCGTAAATATTTGGGAGCACTGGATGACACCATGTAATGAGCGTCGGGCTAGGCATTAACTGGATTTGTGCTGTAGGGGTGCAGTAGTGGGCTGTCCATTGGGTGAAAGTAGTACATCTCTTACCAAAATGTGGAGATAATTGCATAATTAAATTCTTCAAACACAAACCAGTTTTTGGCTCTGGACAGGAGCCTTCTTCAAGTGTAAAATCCAAGCCGAAAACTGGTTAGTGTTTGAAGAATTTTACAAAGGTTTTATCCATCTCCTCATATCGGTAAGAAATTTACAAATTTCACCCATCGGACAGCGCACCATTGCATCCCAGCAGCTCAAAGAACTGAACGGGAAGAGTTCAGAGCCACAGTCACACACATTTAGCACCATCCTCATGTCCATCAATACCAAGTGCCGCCATAACACCTCTACCGCTTAGGCATGAAATAGACATTAATTGCTTGAATTATTATGTCAGGGGTTTGTCCTCACCAGCTAGAACACTTTCGGAAAGCTGTGCCGAAAACGAGTGCACAGTTCAGTTGCTGCAGGATCTTCACTTGAATTGCATGAAGACTTTCTTTCTTTATCAATATCTGATAGATACTAGTAATGTTACATAAATTGTAACAGTCATTTTGATTTCATAAAATAATAGTGCACATGGAAATCAGCAACTATAATAATACATCTTATCAGAGAAATCGGCTTCTTTCTCCTCCTGGAATGATTTTATGCTCTCAGTTCACGGGTAAAATCTGTATTTGGTGAAAACTATTTTTCACATTATTGAGATTGAAGATGGCAGTTGGTGCTTGTAAAATGTTATGGAGATGGGAGGAGCTAGAGGCCGACAGACATTCTGCTGCAAGTTCTCCTGTCATGACAGTTACAGTGCTCAATAAAACTTTTACGCACCAACTGTCATCTCCTAGCTTAGACATGAGAACATCTTTAAAACAAATTTTACCAGTGAACTGAGAGTTTTGAAAGTGAAAGAACAGACCTGGTGGAGAAAGAAGAGCATTTCTCTAATAAGATAGTTATTTTCATGTAAACTATTAATATAAATAATAAAATGACTCTCAAAGCCTAGCACACAATATCTCAGTATAAATTCACAGCAGCAAGGTCATTTGGGCAGGGCCAACATCTGTTATTTGAGGCCGATAACTTCACAAATGAAAAAGTTGCACATGAGAACATACAGGGGCACAGGGACAGGGACTGCTATTTGGGGCCTTGCCTGTGCTGTCATCCAGCACCCTGCCATCCAGCATTCCTGCATCTCCTACTATCCATTCAGCGTTCCTGCCTGTGCTGCCATCCGGCGTTACTGCATGCGCTGCCATCCGGCGTTCCTGCGTGCACTGACATCCGGCATTCCTGCATGCGCTGCCATTCAGTGTTCCTGCGTGCGCTGACATCCGGCGTTCCTGTGCGCGTTGCCATCCGGCTGTGTGCGTTGCCATCCGGCGTTCCTGTATGCACTGCCAACCGGCATTCCTGCATGTCCACCATCCATCGTTCCTGTATGCGTTGCCATCCGGTGTTCCTGCACGTGCCACTATCTGGCGTTCCTGCACGTGCCACCATCCGGCGTTCCTGCACGTGCCACCATCCAGTGTTCCTGTTTGCTCTGTCATCTGGCGTTTCTGCATGCGCTGCTATCCGGCATTCCTGGATTCGCCACCATCCGACATTCATGCACACAACTATAAAGTAAAAGTCTACAATCTATGGTTAGGTGGTTTATAATGCAAGTGTGGCTGTACTTGGATCTGTAGGCCTGCACCGACGCACCACACCTTTACAAATACTGATGCTTAACATTAGTGTCACCGCGCACACAATGCTCTGATGTGACATCTACCATGAATACAATAGCTGAATTCTCTGCGGTGCCTCATTTCATCACTCAGGACATTCCATACGGGCAGGTAATGCTCTTACATTTAATTTGCAATTTTCATATAATCAGTGATATATTATTGGAGTGCCGGCATGGGACCTTCACATTCATGAATCACACTAATTGCTTGAAAACAATGAGGCATTAATCTGATAATATGGATATGTTCCGTAAATCAGAATAATGACTAGAGTGGAGAGATCTTAGACTTTGTGTGGGTGTGATCCGAGGAAAGGAAGCAGGATTATTAATCTAAAGCAGTCTATAACATTGTACGTCATGATTAGTGCTGCCTGAAGTCATAATGATTGCAGATTTTGTTTTACCCTGTATTTATTTTTACAGACACTAAGAGTACAGAGACTCAGTCATACAACATGTAGCTTATGGCCACATATTGTGACATTAAAAAGTCCCACCATTAAGTTATTATCTTCACTGTATGGATCATAGAAGATGAACAATGTTTGCCATTGACATTATATTAAAAATCATCCAGTAGTATGGCGCCATCTGGTGCTAAAATGTATAGAAATATGCACGTCCACTGAATGAACTGCGAGTTGGTGGTCACACATGCTCACTCGCTGCACAGTCAGGTCACTGCACAGTGATCATCTGTTGCATTTTGCCTGCTTGCTAACAAAGGAGTAGAGCCTCTGCAATAGCACGGCGGCATGGCTGGGAAGACATATATACTTTCCTCTTTTCCTTCATACATATTCAGCTCTAAATGCAGGTTAATCAAATAAGCTGAAATCTTATCAGGATAATAAGAAAAACAACCTCATAAGTGAAATTATTGTATCAATTAATCTACCATTGTAAATCCACTCATGTCCATCTACCATCCTGCTTCAGCTCTTGGTTTAGTAAATAAACTACCACTCTCTTACCACTCCCTTATTACATCTCATCACTCCTGATCTGCTATGGAGTGTAAGCTCTTATGTGCAGGGTCCTCTCTCCTGTACAGTGTAAGCTCTTATGGGCAGGGTCCTCTCTCCTGTAGAGTGTAAGTTTCTATGGGCAGGAATATTTGTTATGCTTCATTTCCTTGACTACTTTATTATTATTGTTATTTATTAATATACCGCCATTTATTCCATGGCACTTTACATGTAAGGAGGGGTATATATAAGAAAAGCAAGTACAGTAATCTTAAACAATACAAGTCACGACTGGTACAGGAGGAGAGAGGACCCTGCCCGCGAGGGCTCACAATCTACAAGGGATGGGTGAGGATACAGTAGGCAAGGGTAGAGCTGGTCATGCAGCGGTTTAGTCGATTGGTGGTTACTGCAGGTTGTAGGCTTGACGGAACAGGTGGGTCTTCAGGTTCTTTTTGAAGGGTTTCATTGTAGGCAAGAGTCTGATATGCTGTGGTAGAGAGTTTCAGAGTAGGGGGGATGCAAGAGGGGAGTACAGAAGGAGATCTTGTGAGGATCGGAAGTTGCGTGCAGGTAAGTATCAGGAGACAAGGTCACAGATGTATAGAGGACACAGGTTGTGGATGGCTTTGCATGTCATGGCTAGGGTTTTGAACTGGAGTCTTTGGGTAATGGGGAGCCATTGCAGGGAATGACAGGGGGAAGAGGCTGGGGAATAGCGGGGGAACAGGTGGATTAGATGGGCAGCAGAGTTTAGAATAGATTGGAGGGGTGCGAGATTGTTAGAGGGGAGGCCACAGACCAGGAGGTTGCAGTAGTCAAGGCGGGAGATGATGATGGAATGGACTAGGGTTTTTTCAGATTCCTGGTTTAGGACTACTTGTTATCTAATATATAAAGCTCAAATGTGTGTATGTATGTATGTATGTATGTATGTATGTATGTATGTGTCCAGGATAGGCATCCTCACTGTCGCAGCTACAGTCACAAAATTTGGCACAGTCACATGTCTGGATCCCGAGAGCGTCCTAAGCTATGTTGTGAGGCGAAATTTTGAACCCTGCGCGTTCCAATTCACCAAACAATTTTGCCCCTGTCTACATACTGGGGAAAAAGTGTGTGTGTGCGTCAAGCCCCGCCCCTCATTATGATGTCATAATGCCCCTATCTACATAATGGGGAAACAGTGTGTGCGTATCAAGCCCCACCCCTCATTATGATGTCACAATGGTTGCCATGGCGACGCTGATGTCATCATAGGTTGCAAGCCCCGCCGCTCATTATGATGTCATAATGGTTGACTATGGGATGGAGGATTTGAGATGGGTATATGGGCACGGGACTATGGGATGGAGGATATGTATGACGGGTATATGGGCATGGGACTATTGGATGGAGGATGTGTGATGGGTATATGGGCACTGGACTATGGGATGGAGGATATGTATGACGGGTATATGGGCACGGGACTATGGGATGGCGGATATGTATGATGGGTATATGGGCACGGGACTATGGGATGGAGGATATGTATGATGGGTATATGGGCATGGGACTTTGAGATGAAGGATGTGTGATGGGTATATGGGCACTCGACTATGGGATGGCAAATATGTATGATGGGTATATGGGCACGGGCCTATGGGATGGAGGATGTGTGATGGGTATATGGGCACTGGACTATGGGATGGAGGATATGTATGATGGGTATATGGGCACGGGACTATGGGATGGAGGATGTGTGATGGGTATATGGGCACTCGACTATGGGATGGAGGATATGCATGATGGGGATATGGGCATGGGACTATGAGATGAAGGATGTGTGATGGGTATATGGGCACTCGACTATGGGATGGAGGATATGTATGATGGGTATATGGGCACAGGCCTATGGGATGGAGGATAATTATAATCTGTTATAACTAACTACAGTTAGTTACTATCCCCGGGCAGTGCCGGGCTCTTCAGCTAGTTTTAAATAACCTAGAATAAAAACAATGCGTAAAAACACTTCAGTAAATAAATAAATAGTAACAAATCGAAAAAATATAGGGTACTAGGTTAATATTTTATTAAAAAATCATAAAATCTATCCTACCACGACAAGGTGTATCCAATCAGGAAGGTCCCTATCTCTAGTAACTCACCCTGCTATGTGCCAACCAGGGATCAAAATAGACAGGGGCAGAGCGGAATGTTGTGAAGGCATGGTTTTTTTACGCTTTTTTAACCTAAGAAAGGTCAACCACGGGGGGGTGTGGCTATGTAGCGGCGAGAGGGGACGCGTCTGAGGAGAGCTCCTGCCATCCTGATTATATTTGGCCAGCGGACCCTTACCTCGGGGGGCACGGTCGCTGCTTTCTTAGACCCCCCCTGGACTCTGTGGTGCTCCTAGCCCCCCGCGGGAGAGCGGGGCTGGACTCCTGAGTGCGGTCGGGCTGTGGAGAGCGGAGTGGCCGGCGGGGCCTGCACGGGGCAGTAGCCATCTTGGAGGCGCGCGCTCTGCCTGTGGGAGCCGCGGCACCGGTTCCCATCCCTGTAGCGCTGGAGTTGACGGTGAGCAGACATCCTGAATATTACTGAGGGGCAAGCGGTGAGTGCCCTGAAAGATTGGGCCCCGTGTCCCCCTCTTTGCAGCACCACCTGGCCTGCCAGCATCATTACTGTAGGGACTTGGATCCCTCCCTCTCTGGCTGCTGTCCCTGTGGGGTGTTGGGGATCTCTCCCTGGGCTATAAGGGCCCTTGTTTGCCACTTGGTGCTGGACATTGCCTCCCTGTGTGACATTGGGGGTCTGTGCTGTTCCTGAAACCCTGCAGCCACCATTTGATCATTTTATTCCACTTGTAACCTCGATTCAGGGGACTCTGGAGTGCGCTGTCCCTGATATCCGGCTGTGCCCCATTGCTATTAAAATGAGTCGTTCCAAGGGGTCTGGAACAGCGGCTGAAAGGCTGAAGGAATATGCCAGGGTAGACCATGCTGAAGGCTCAAAATCTCTTAAAAATAATCCTTCACAGTTTCAGCATAAGAACCGCCCCTCTGAGGGTGGGGAGGACAGTGAGCAAGAAGAATTAACCCTTAAGCAGGCGTCTGAACAGCTCATGCAGGCTATCTCCTTAACCAGGACGTCTCTGTCTGGGAAGATAGAGGACGTGCACACCGAGGTGGGACGCCTCCGACAAGACATGCAAGTCATGAAGGGTCGCATTACGGAGGTGGAGACATGGGTATCCCAGGTAGAAGACACCATTACATCTATGGAAGCAAAACTAACGAAGGTGGCAGGCTCTATGAACACGTGGAGGCAAAAAGCAGATGACCTGGAGAATAGGATGCGTCGGAATAACATTCGAATTGTCGGTCTACCGGAGCGCTCGGAAGGACAACACCCGGAGCAATTCCTAGAAGATTGGCTTAAAACCACTTTGGGAGATGAATTCTCCCCAATCTTTGCGGTGAAAAGGGCTCACAGGGTCCCTACTAGGCCTTTACCTCCTGGTGCCCCACCTAGACCTTTTCTGGCACATCTCCTCAACTGCAGGGATAGAGACGTGGCTCTGCGTCTGGCAAGACAAGAGAGTCCTATCAAGTTCAACAATGCCACGATTTCTATTTTCCCAGACTTCTCTATGGAACTCCAGAAAGAACGGGCACAGTTTATGGAGGTCAAAAGACATCTATGGGAGAGGAATGTTATGTATTCGATGATTTACCCGGCCCGGCTCTGGGTGGTCCACGGGGGTTCTACTTTATTTTTTACAGATCCAGCGGAGGCGGCGGTCTCACAAGGGATCTGCTGCACAGGAATCCTAATGTATCTACGGCTAGTTGGTATTTTTCTATTAATCGACCGATTGGAGCTCTACTCGAAAGCGTCCAAGTTACCAACAATACCGGACACGGGGCTCAGTGATGGTATCCCCTTGTTTGCGTTGTGATGGGAGTACAGGACTCTGCTCCCGCGTTGTTAGTTGTTTTTTCACTTGTTTTTTTTTTCCGCTGTGGTTTTTCGTATTTTTTAGGTAGCAATCGCAGTCGACAACAATCTCAGTCTCTAGGTGATGTCTCTAAATTCTGCCCGGGTAATATTATACATTATATTCAGCGGAATAAAACATGGGGTCGGAGTTGATATGTATGACATGTAATGTGAGGGGTATAAAAACTCCTCGAAAAAAGATCAAGGTTTTCGCACAGATCAGACATTACCGCCCTCACATCGTGGCCTTGGTGGAGACACACCTGACTAGGGATACAGCGCGGTGCGTACAGAAGCCTTGGGTACAATGGTCTGTCCATACATTCCACACCAGCTACTCAAGAGGGGTCTCACTGTTGGTACATAAAGATGTTAGATGGGAAGCGAGGGAGACTCGGAGGGACCCTGAGGGTCGTTTTATTTTTGTCCATGCATTGAAAAACACCAAGAAATATGTGGTGTTATGTATTTATAATCATCCCCCGGCCCGCATATCCATTCTGCACAAGGCAATGAGCTTCGCCCTTAATTACCCAGACGCTGATGTAATTTGTATGGGAGACTTTAACATGGTTATGAAAAACTGTCTTGATAAATTGAGGTTGGATGATGGAGCGACTGGGGGGGTCCTCTCCACCGACTACAACCCCATTGTCACTATTCATGGGGGGTGGCGGGTGGCTGGATTTGTGGAGGGTGCGTCATCCTGAGTTAAGGGAATATACCTGCCACTCATCCACTAAATGGTCTCTATCACGCATAGACTACATATTTGGTTCTAGCGGTCTGGCAATGTGGGTGACTGATAGAGAACATGGAAGCAGGGGGATCTCAGACCATAGCCCGGTTGTCCTTAAACTCAAATATGGGCATGTAAACAATGGGATAGCTTGGAAGTTGAATCCTTTCTGGTTAAAGTTGATGGGACCCCAGACAGAATGATTGGTCAGTTGCATTGTTTCATCGCATCCCACCCAGAACCTCAAGATATTAATTTATTTTGGGATACCCTTAAGGCATATCTGAGGGGCTGTTTGTCCTCCACAATCTCTTATATTAAGCGGGTAACCTCGGAGAGGGATGATGAGGTGGAACAACGACTGAAAGATTCAGAGGCCACATATATATATCTCCAAACCAGTGGGAACAGGAGTGGTTGGCTGCCCAGAGGTTATATACTCAGCATGTGGACACTAAATCTAAACGTAAACTATTCTTTACCCGTCAATCCTATTTCGAATTGGGGAACCAGACAGGCAAATTCTTGGCCTATCTGGTGCGTCAACATAACACCTCCAACAAGATATTACAGATTCGTAGGGCGGATGGTATATTGGTGTCTTCGACCGAGGAAATTCTTGGCTGTTTTCAGGATTACTACAGGTCACTATATGAATCTAAAAGTGACTCTGACACTTTGGGGTGCCTAGACTATTTATCAGATGTATCATTACCACCCACCTTTCGTGCCTACCTCTTTCCTCATAGACTGTAAGCTTGCGAGCAGGGCCCTCATTCCTCTTGGTATTTGTTATAATCTATGTGATTATTGTTATGCTGTAATATCTATTGTCTGTACAAATCCCCTCCGAAATGTAAAGTGCTGCGGAATATGTCGGCGCTATAGAAATAAAATTTATTATAATATTAATTTATTATTCCCTACATTAGATCCTGAGGTGCGGGCCCTTATGGACGCTGTGTTCACTGCTGAGGAGATAGAACATGCCATGACAGACATGGCTTCTGGGAAGGCCCCTGGACCTGATGGGTTCCCTATTGAATTATATCGGAAGAACCGGGATATATTGACGCCACTTTTGGTGAAGGTATTTCGGGGAATTTGGGAAGGGAATTCTATGCCTGAGTCCTTTTACGAAGCTACCATCATAGTGCTGAGGAAGGAGGGGAAGGACCCTTTGGAATGTGGATCCTATCGTCCCATTTCGTTAGTGAATGTGGACTATAAAATTTTCACCAAGATTCTAGCTACTAGACTGAATTCAATTATATTGAATCTTATACATCCTGATCAAAAGGGCTTTATGCCTGGTAAGAGTACTTCCATTAACATCAGAAGATTCCAGTCAATAGTCCAATATAGCTCCCTAGTGCCAGACAACAGATGGGCTTTGGCATCGTTGGATGCTGCTAAGGCTTTCGACTCCCTTGAATGGCCTTTCCTCTCCGCATGTTTGCAAAGGCATGGCTTTGGCAATAAATTTATAACTTGGATCAAAGTACTATATATGAAACCCAAGGCCCGTATTATAATAAATTATTCTATATCTGAGTCTTTCGCATTGTATAGGGGAACCCGTTAGGGTTGCCATCTTTCCCCGGCCCTCTTCGCCCTTGCGATAGAAGCACTAGCAATACGTATAAGGTCCTCCCCTAACATCCGAGGTATAGAGAAAGCAGGTCGGGTGGATACCATAGGCCTATATGCCGATGATATGGTGATATTCTTGAATGATGTGGAAGAAACTTTGCCACAGGCAATATCCTTTATAGATAGATTCAGTAAATATTCAGGTCTACATAGAGAAGTCTGCCCTGTTGCCCCTTTCCCATGCCCCGATGCCCCAGCTGGAGGCTCTCTCCTCGTTGTCTACTGTATCTAGTTTTAAATATTTGGGCGTTCACATATCTAACAATAGTACGCTTGATCTACAACTTAATGTCCACCCATTGTTGGAACTAGTTAAAGTTAAATTTGCATCCTGGAGTAGGTTACCACTATCCGTGGCTGGATGCATTAACCTGATTAAAATGATATTACTCCCTAAATTTAGCTACTCGCTTCAACAGTGCAGTAGCGGTGCCCAAGTCCTTTTTTGTTAATCTCAATTCCCTGGTCACATCCTTTATATGGGGGAAAACTAGGCCCAAACTTAAACTGTAGATTTGACAAAGACCAAAGAAGGGAGGTGGGGCAGCGGTGACAGATTTTTTCCTATATTACTTAGCTGGGCAGGCTAAAGCTTTAAGTAAATGGATGCCGGGTAATTGTCTGCCCAATTCTGAAAGTCACTTGCTCCACGCTGCACAAGCGGATTGCCCATTAGGGTTCCTGCAGTTGGAGAAAACTAATACCCACATCTGTTACCCCTGCTCCGGCTGGCACGATTAATATGGAGACAAATAAAGAACGCAATTGGGTTTAAAGATTTTATAGCTGAAATGCCCCTGTGGGATAATGGCTATTTTCCGGGGTTACTGAATCACCCATCCACCATTTTTTGGATTCAGTATGGCGGCTCTTCAATGGGAGACCTATATGACAAAGGGATCTTAAAATCTTTTGAACAACTACAGGTCACACATGATATTCCGAGATCTCAATTTTTTCGTTATTTGCAGCTGAGATCGGCTATTTGCAGCTATGGACCGTACTATTTCATCTTTACCTGATAGGAATCCTTAATTCGCAGGGTCCCCAGGGTCTCATATCCTCTTTGTATACATACGTGCTGTCAGTAGGGGCAGAATCGGCCATAAGCTCTATTGAGAGGAAGTGGGAACGACTCATCCCTAATACGCAAAGAGAGGATTGGGAGGAGATTCTAGAGTCTCCGACTGGAGTGTCACCATCTATAAACTGAATGATACAACTATATATAATAAATCAATCATATTTGACTCCGATGTGACTTTTTAGGATGGGTCGGCTTCAATCATCAGAATGTATGCGAAGTCACTCGCCAGATGCTGATTTTATTCATATGGTGTGGCAGTGTCCCATTATCCTACATTACTGGAAAGAGGTGACCACATTATTGACATCCCTCGTGCAGGCCCCTGTCCCTCTGGAGCCATTGGTCTGCTTGTTTGGAGTATGGGGGGAGGAGGCTTGGGATCGCTATACTGAGGTCTTCCTGCGCAAGACGCTGTTTATGGCACGGAAGGTGCTGGCATTGCGGTGGATGGGGGGTTCATGTCCTTCCCTTAGATTCTGGATCAAGCTGGTGAATTCGATTGTTCCACATGAGCGCACGTTATACCAATATAGGGGATGCCCGGGTAAATTTGAAAAGATTTGGGAGAGGTGGAATTCCTCACACCTCACTTTACAAGGCTGAGACATCACACATGACATGGTATGATATAGGAGACCAGGCTGTGGAAATAGTAGATACTAGTTGATGTAGCGGTAGTTGTAGTTTAGGAATTTTAGTTAGATTTTATTTCTGAGTGATATGACAAGGTTTGTGAAATTGGATTGATATCCATGCTGGAAAATGTATAACCAATTGTCCTTCATGTATGATTGAAGAGATATGTACATATTACCTTGTTGATCTATAAGAGTGTGCAATTTCTTTGCATTATATTTTACAATGGACGGAAACGTGTGCTATGTATAATGCTTGTTATCATAAGCCATTGTGTATGTTGTACATTCTTTGTGTCCTGAGGTTCAATAAACGAATTTAAGAAAAAAAAAAAAAAAAAAGGTCAACCATGTACCCTAATGTTTTTTTTCCATGTGTTACTATTTATTTACTAGGTTATATTTGTCTATTAATTGCCACAGCGTATATGTGCACCGATATGCCATACTAATACTAACAGGTGTGCTGGCCCTTGTTTTTCCTTGTGACTTTACTTGCAGATTATCTCCCACCTAAAGCGCTATGGAATATGTTGCCGATATTGAAATACCAATTATCATTATATACTCTCGAAGGAGCACAGCGCCATCACACGTACGGCTGGGGTCGCTTACTACAGCGCGTCCTAATCTGCACCTCGATAAGTTCTGACAAAGGTACGGAACATAGGATCGAATCGTTAATGTAAATTTGATTTTAGTTTGCTTCAATAAACCTTTATCATTTATTCTGCATACTTCAGTGTGCCGAGTTTCTACATACATTATATATACTCATTATCGTTTCACCTTATAGCTTTACATACTGTATATAACTGACATGTTCCACTATGTTCCAGCTGTGTCTCAAGACAGGGTGGTACGTTCTGCAGTCGGTCAAAGCAGTTACGTAGCAATCTCCTCATTTTTTACACCCTTTTATTACACGTCTACTACTCACATGAACACTGATTATCATGAAGAGAGAATAGCATCTCCCCTCCGCTGTCTGCTATATGCCAGCAGCATGGGAAGTCTCGGGGATTTCCAGGCTTGTAATGCTGCACATCTGGTTTGGTCAATAAGTGTGGGATTAATTTGGTCGGCTTCCCAAAATATATGCACAGATTTGATGGTGGGCCAAATCTTCGTTCTATGGTTTTTACATTCATCATTATTACACTTTTGGAGATTGCCACCACAGATAGAACATGTTCCAGCTTCTTCACAATCACCTTCCCTCACAGGGAACCTTGGAAATTGTCACAATAGATGGAAAGTGTTCCAGGTTCCCACAATCACCTTCCCTCATAGGGAACCTTGGAAATTGCCACCATAGATGGAAAGTGTTCCAGCTTCTCCACATTCACCTTCCCTCACAGGGAACCTTGGAAATTGCCACCATAGATGGAAAGTGTTCCAGCTTCTCCACATTCACCTTCCCTCACAGGGAACCTTGGAAATTGCCACCATAGATGGAAAGTGTTCCAGCTTCTCCAAAATCACTTCCCCTCATAGGGAACTTTGGATCTCATCATATATATGGGTTAGGCGCCAGCTACAAAATGAATTTATAAATGTTCTACTAGAACAAACGGGGAATGTCTTTTGCTGAAAATTCAGCCTTTTCGAGTCTTCTGCTCGCTCATTTTCTCATTTTCTCTGCCACGTCTGGTGGGCTTATGACGGCTTAATGAATTTTGGATGTGTAGATGCTTTTCTGAAAGGAGTGAAATATTATTCTGGGACAACTGTGACAGGGAATTGAGCTAAAACATCTGGTAAAATAACTTAGGTTTTACTGTTTAACGTCCACCCTCTATCTACGAGCAGCGGAGGCAGCCAAGATGCAGAGCCATACCTAAGCACTATTTGCTTTTTCAAAAATTTTTTTTGCAAAATATCAGGACATCAAGGATTATAAAGAAAATGGCCGTGTTGTGTGACTGCCACACCGCTCATTTCTGTCATTCAACAAATTTCCTTTTTTTTTTTTTTTTTTTTTTTACAAATTGAAAGACGTTACAGCCTTTAGGCTAAGGAGTTTAACAACAGTAAACCAAAACTGGACAGGAAAGAATGGAAAATGAAGCAACTCTTCGCTATGAAGTGAAGCTCTATTTCTCTGTCTTATGACACAGAATCAATGTTCATCTATAATATATAGCAGTTTCGAATATTCTGTCTTTATTACATAACTATGACTCTTGACTAGTTTTTCGTTCTTCAAGGAATTAAAACTGCAGATGTAGCTTGTAGGGCATTGTGAGCTTGGTAAAGCACTGTATGGTACCTTCTGTCAGGACATACATCGATACCCAACAAGTAAACCAGCAATCCATGGATTCAGCAGTCAGAGGGCAAATGTCAATCACATGTCCTGGCCTTTGGCACCACCAGCACCTGACAGCAATGGTACCACTAGTCCACGAGACCGGTTTAAGCAAAACTCGTCTCCTGCCACCCTCAATCCCTTGAAGGAAATAGTTAAGCTAAGAAATGAAGCTCGAGGGAGATCATTTGAATATTCCTGGTGCACTCTAGGAAGAGCGAAGAGTCGCCACGAGTCTGAGGATCTCTGTGTGTAGCTGATAGAGCGGCTTGAAGGAAATCATGTAACCAGAAATTGAAGCTCAAGGGAGATCTTTTGCATATTCCTGGCGCATTCTGAAGCGCAAGGGAGATCGCCGCGAGT